>NC_134488.1:98695795-99024703 GCF_040206685.1 Ascaphus truei
GAGAGAGGGAGAGAGGGAGAGAGGGAGAGAGAGAGAGAGAGAGAGAGAGAGAGAGAGAATCCATTTTATTGCTTGAGGGAGCTGCAAAATGTTTGCAGCAACAAAGAGGTCACAATTAACTTACAATAGGCAAATATATCACAGATAACATACAGGATTAGCATCCCCTGTCTTAACATTTGTTACACACACAGGGAAATTGCATAGTAAAAGCATTGCATCTAGCACTGAAAAAATAGCCACTGCATTATTAAAACTACAGTTCAAAGGCTCAGCCTTCTGCTCAGGGATAAGCAAAAGGATGTGAAGGACATAAAAACAACCATAAAAAAACACTGCTGCCTATAAATAAGAAACCACTGTAAAAGCCATTGCTTCTCAAGGGGACTACAATAACATTATGGACATCAGCTGGAATTGTCTAATGATTCTTAACAAACATATGGGAGGAATAGGAAAACATATCATTTATTGCCTTTGCTCGGTCCCTAAAAACCCACTGTTATCCTTGGTTGGTTGTTTACATATACTGTACTTGTAAAGTATACTCCAGTGCTTAAGCAGTTGGAAATGTAATAATATATATAGTATTTTATGCTGTTCTTCACAGAGTGGCACAATACAGGCACAGTGAGCATCTACAATAGTGATTTATTTTTTGGTACTCTGGGCACATATATACAGTTGTGTGAAAAAGAAAGTACACCCTCTTTGAATTCTATGGTTTTACATATCAGGACATAGTAACAATCATCTGTTCCTTAGCAAGTCTAAAAATTAGGTAAATACAACCTCCGATGACACATGACATATTACACCTGGAGGGTGGGGGTAAAGGGGCTACATCTATATAAACTCCACAATACACATAACCCCCAATAGACATAATACCCCTCCAAAATACACATAACTCAAATCCCCCAATAACTAGCACACACATAAGTCACTTATTGTAGAAACCTGTTGCTTGACACATGTATACCAAAGCTATAACCTACGCCGCTCAACCTAGTACAATCAATCATATAATTGCCAAGATACTTAGTTCAGGGTGCAAGTAAGAAACATTGAGTATTTTTACAAAAAGACCCAAGAGGGTCCAAAAAGATCCTACAATATGCACTAGCTGTGGATTTAGTAATAATGACCAAATGAACGGAAAAAAAAGTCATTATAATGCTACAAAAAATTTGATAATGAATGCACGTACAAGAAAAATCAGTTATAAATGCAGGACATGTTCTGGGTACAAGTTACTGCTCGTGGAAAACGTAGACTCGCTCCATGGGTAGCCACCGCAATTGTCATCCTTCAGTCCAGATGAAGAACATCCCTCGATCCAGGAACCACCGGTCCAGGGAATCCTCCACACAATATAGGTCCACAAAGACGTCCCACGATCCCGGCACATGACTAGAACAGCTACCCTTACTGCTGGCTGTAGGGCTCACTTAGACCAAGTTAAAAGCCGCAGCTCCAGTGCTTCAGAGCGGAGCTCCTGACGTCACTGGGGGCACGCACCAAAGGAGCGACTCTCCAGCACAGGAGCAGTAGACAAACCAGAAACAGCCAATTGAAGCATAAGCACGGGGATACCGGGAAAAAAAGTCTCTTAACAAATGAACAGCACTAGTCCTACGCGTTTCGTAGATTTAAATCTACTTCATCAGGGGTGATTAGTGTGTCATTGCCCATGTTATTTAAACCCTACGTAAATAAGTGATTGGTTATTCTAAATTATATACATTTTATTAACACAATGTTTAAAATAACAACTAAGCAACGTATACCGTACTAAAATTCATATACCAGTTGATGAGACACTGAACTGAGAAAACAGTGTTAGCACAGCATAACATTTTAAAGTAAGCGTTGCATACAGTATATACTTAGAAATAGAGATATGAAAACTCAAATAAATACACTGGCGACACACTTTATTCGAGCTCGGCTAGTCCCACGAATTCGGGTATACTCGGGTGTATTGAGGTTTGTGACTGTTTTCTGCCCGAGTGCATTGCGTTATTTTCCAGGCAGGGATTGAAGCATTTTATTCCCGCTGGCTGCAATACTGCACAGTATATATATATATACTGCATTACAATTCATGAATTTATGCCATCTGGTAGACACGCGAAGCATTGCAGCCTATTAAATCCTAATCATTATCATTTAACAGATTAGCCGCCCGTCAGCCAGGCATGAACCATGGCTGGGAAGGCAAACGCAACGGGGCTTGTCTGAGGTGAGGAGCGGCGCATTCCAGGTATCTGCCAGGTACATACTGGGTATTTGCTCGAATAAAGTGTGTCGCAGCAGTACACATATGCATATAAATATATATATACAGTATGTCCTAAATAGACAAAATCAACTGGGGAAGAAAAAATCTAAAAAATAAATTCTAAAAATGAGTCAAAATCAATGGAAACAGGAATATTCTAAAAAAAAAAAAAAAAAAATTTAATAACAAAAAATGTTTTAATAACGTTTTTTTAATAATAAATTTTTTTACTATTTTTTTACAATATAATTTTTTTATTATTTTACAATTGTTAAAAAGCTACCTAATAAATGAGCCAAAGGTGATTATAGTGACAGAATCTAATAAAGTGACCGAACATCAAGCTCTTCATTTAGGCCCCTACTGGCAAGGGTCTTCAACTGATAAATTCAAAAGGGCTCTTCTTTAGAGAGAGCCTTTAGCCAATCACTCCCATGTCTGATGGGGTGTACCACCTGGATACCTTTGTACTGCATCAGACTAGAGTCACTTTGGTGATAAATCTTTAAATGCCGAGGTACGCTGTGTTTATCCATAGCAAGTCTAATATTCCAAGCATGCTCTAGGATTCTTGTTTTTAGAAAACGTTTAGTGCGGTCACACGTGCACTCCAGCATATAGACTACATATGAGGTCTTGCATGATATGCAATCCTCTATTGGATATTTAATATTAGTGACCAAAGAAGTAATAAACTTCCTGTCACTAGGAAGAAGACTGCATACTGTACCATACACTTACCGCAACTAAAGTTACCCAGGGGTTTAGAATCCAACCAGGTTTTGTCAGTTGATTTAATTTTACCTGGTCTTATATCACTGGGGACCAAAATGTTTTTACCATTTTTGGCTTTTCTATAGATAAATCTCGGATTTGCTTCTAGATGCGTACCCAATACTGGGTCATTGGACAAAACACTCCAGTGTTTTTTGATTATTGCCTGGATACTTTGACTACCTGAATTAAAGTTAGTAATAATGGATACCCTCACATTATTATCATTACATTTGTCGGATACTATATTTTTAGGTTTATTCAACAGTAAAGATGTCCTATCCATTCCCCTGACTTTCGACCCTCTTTGGATAAACTTATCAAACAGATGATCAGACTGAATCTTAAAGTCAGCCTCCAGACCACAATTCCTCTTGAGCCGCATGAACAGACCTAGCGGTATTGTATTGTATTGTATGTCTTTATTTATATAGCAACAATAGAGATGATCCAGGATTTTTAGCAAAAGAATTTATTCATAATACACAACGTTTCGGCCTCACTTAGGCCTTTGTCAAGTGACTGGTTTATTTATATAGCGCCATAATGTACATAGCGCTTCACAGTAGTAATACACGTGGTAATCATATAAATAACAAATAATATAAATAACAGGTCATGGGAATAAGTGCTTCAGACATAAAAGTAACATTAAGGAAGAGGAGTCCCTGCTCCGAGGAGCTTACAATCTAATTGGTAGGTAGGGGAACGTATAGAAACAGTAGGAGAGAATTCTGGTAAGTGCGTCAGCAGGGGGCCAAGCTTTATGCATCATATGTCCAGGGTTACCCACAGAGCTATTCATATGCTTCTTTAAGCAAGTGTGTCTTAAGGTGGGTCTTAAAGGTGGATAGAGAGGGTGCTAGTTGGGTATTGAGGGGAAGGGCATTCCAGAGGTGCGGGGCAGTCAGTGAGAAAGGTTTAAGGCGGGAGACTATAGATACAAATGGGGTAGAAAGAAGACATCCTTGAGAAGAACGCAAGAGTCGGGATGGTGCATAACGAGAAATTAGGGCGGAGATGTAAGGAGGGGCAGAAGAGTGTAAATCTTTAAAAGTGAGGAGGAGAATTGAGTGTGTGATACGGATTTGATCAGAAGCCATGAGAGGGATTTCAGGAGTTGAGACACGGAGAAAGATTTAGGAAAGAGTAGAGTGATTCTGGCAGCAGCGTTTAGGATAGATTGTAGGGGAGACAGGTGAGAGGCAGGAAGGCCGGACAGCAGGAGGTTGCAGTAATCAAAACGGGAGAGAATGAGGGCCTGAGTCAGAGTTTTAGCAGTCGAGTAACAGAGGAAAGGGCGTATCTTTGTGATATTGCGGAGGAAAAACCGACAAGTTTTAGAAACGTTTTGAATGTGAGAGGAGAATGTGAGAGAGGAATCGAGTGTGACCCCTAGGCAGCGTGCTTGGGCTACTGGGTGAATGATCGTATTTCCAACAGTAATGTGTAAGGAGGTAGTAGGGCCAGGTTTGGGAGGAAGTATAAGGAGCTCTGTTTTTGCCATGTTAAGTTTCAGTCGGCGGATGGCCATCGTGGATGATATTCCAGAGAGACATTCCGAAACTTTGGTATGTTGTCAATCCATGACCTTTTATGGTTACTGGAGGCTAACAATACATTATTAGTGTCTACTTTCTTAAAGAAGTTTTAGTCGTTATTACATTATCAGGTTTGATCTCAAGATGTAGATCCAAAAATCTATAGCAGCGGCATTTGTAGTGGAAGTGAATTTAAGATTAAATTTATTGTCATTAAGGTAAGTCACAAAGGGCTCTAAGGACTCTAGATCATGCGGTCCTGGCAACAGATTGCCCTATCTGCCTTCCTAATAATGGAGTCCCCTACCACCACAATCTTTCTTTGTATCTGAACATCCTGAGTCCCCACTGTGCTGGAGGAACTATTCCCCTGGCTGCTAGAGGAATTAGTCTCCTCCAGCCTTGCTATTTCTGCCCCAACATTCCCAATATCTTCACTCAACACGGCAAATCTATTGGGATGTGTCAGCTCAGAAATGACCTGCCTCTCCCTATTGCCCCTGCTTCCCCTTCTAACTGTCACCCAGCTACCTACCTGCTCCTCACTAACAGAAACCAAGCTACCTACCTGCTCCTCACTAACAGCGCCACCATCTGCATCACTAGTCGAAGCAAGCGCCTGCTCAGTGAGCTCTAATTCCCCTTCAAGATTGCCAATGTCCCTCAATATTGCAAGTTGCCTCTTCAGATCAGCAATCTCTGATTCTAAAGAGAACACCCGCTCACACCTCTCACAGCGGTATGCTCCTTGGAACAGCTGCTCTAAGTGCACATACATGTGGCAAGATGTGCATTGAGTGGCATTATCAATCCTGCTCATTCTAGCAACTATGAAGTTTAGAAGTACTAACAGTAAATTGTACTTCAATAAACTATACCTTGTTTAACTGCTTCCTTGTTCAAACTGCTTCTGGTTCTAACTGCACACACTTTAAACAACCAGCACTGCTTCTGGTTGTAACTGCACACACTTTAAACAACCAGCACTGCTTCTGGTTCTAACTGCACACACTTAAACAACCAGCACTTGAAATCAACCACACGTATCAGTCAGTACACGCAAGCTCAGGATTCGTTAGAAGCCTCTGTTTAAATAGGGACACCCACCAGGTGTGTTACTGTAGGTTATCAATTAACTAACCCCACCCACTGCAGGTGTGTTAGGCCAGTCAATTAACCAACCACACCCACTCTGCCTCAGGCAGAAGTAAGGGGGGGGAAAGTTACAGGCTCCAAATTACAGCACACTTTGAAAATAGATTAACCCACTGCACACTCTCCAAAAACAGCAACCCCTGCTAGTATACCCAGTACTTCCTTTCCTTCTGGTTCTAACTGCACACACTTAAACAACCAGCACTTGAAATCAACCACACAGATCAGTCAGTAAACGCAAGCTCAAGTATCCACTGGTTTTGTGAGTTATTCCCAATTAAAGTATATAATTCACAATTTGGGCACCACCAGGTAAAAAGGTGTGATTATGCATAGAAAAATAAGTATATTAAAAACACAGCTGTTATTAATAGTCTCTTATAAAAATATCAGTGCTTTGGTACTTCGAATACGTGTGTAAATGGATCCGTAATTGCTGATATCAATTTGCAATGTGACACATGTATCCAAGATATAAGTTCAGCAACTTTTACTGCAGTATTTGTTGTTAAAAATACTTGATACAGGCCCTTCCACCTGAGTTGCAATGCGTGTTTCCTTTGGAAAACCATTACCAGGTTCCAGTTGGTGCACTTTAATTTTCATATATTGGCTGTACAGCTTTTACCTGCGCATGGAGAGACTTCAAAAGTTTAATTAGTTGCATGCAATATTTACTAATTGTAAAATATCACACAATCTGTGATGAGACAATCAGTTCCTTAGAACTGCCTGCTGTCATTGGTCAACCCATAAGTATCTCATAAGGGAGTAACTTATATTTTCTAGTAGGGATGGTTCGGATGGACATTAGAGCCACAGGGAGAGCCTCAGGCCATTTCATCCCTGTGTCATCACCAATTTTAGCAATTTTGTTTTTGAGTGTTCCATTAACCCTTTCAACTGCCCCTGCACTCTGTGGATGATGTGAGCAATGAAGATGGTATTCAATTCCCAAACTCTTCCAGACTGTTTGCACTATCTGCCCTATAAAATGAGTCCATCTGTCTGAATAGATATGGTGAGGCAACCCACACCTAGGGATAAATTCCTGCAGTAACGTTTTTGCTACTGTTTTAGCATCTGCATGTAAACACGGGTAGGCTTCCACCCAACCTGAGAAAGTGCAAATCATTACAAACACATACTCCTAATGCAAACTTCTAGGGAGCTCAATAAAATCAATCTGCAAATTTACAAACGGACCCTATGGACAAGGCAGATGATTGCGCTTTGTAGGTTTTATAGCCTCACCTACGTTTTGTTGCCTGCAAATAGCACATTGCTGGCAAAAACCAGTCGCTGCTTTTGACAACCCACCAATCTCTGCTGATAAATTCTATAATCCCCTCTCTTCCCCCCCCCCCCCTTTCCCACATGGAACAATATAAAATAATAGCAAGGAAGGCAAAGCCGGGAGGCCAATCCACTTATTGCCCTCCAGCTATGTGGCCCGCAAGACTCCCACCAGTCACTTTCTTAGTGAAACAAATTATCATAAAAATGCTGCAGAACCATAGGTAAAGTAATGATATCTGTGCTATTTGTGTCAGGGTGAGCAACATAGAGAGCTGTTACAGACAGACATTGGGCTGCAGCGTGTTTCAAAGCTTGATCTACTTTAGAATTGCCAATAGAGATAGGGTCTTTATTATTTCTATGAGCTGCTTTTAGCCTTCACTCTTTGCCATTACAGCTGTTCAAAAATCAGACAGGACCACTTCATTTAAGAAAACAAACAATTTGTTTCCTATTATAAGTGTAGCCCCTTTTCCCTATGCCTAAGGGAAAGTGCGGGCGACTATGCGTGCTGCTAATACCTGTACGCTCACAGGAGGCCTGAGCCTCTGCTTCTGGGAGCCTGGGGTGAGCTATCTCTATTAGTAAAGCGCCTCCACCTATGAGGGATCCCAGCGTTGGCGTGATGACTCCTCATAGGAACCAATACAGTCAGTAAAAAACAGTATCACACCAGGTAATATGTAACTTGTATTTACTGACACACATATAACAATACTATAAGGGTAAAATGCAATACAACGCCCACCATGATCACTCAATGTTCTGACGGTGCCCTGACCACCTGTAAGCCGATGTCCACATGAGCAAGCCCACCCAAAGTGTGAGGTAGCGCTACCCCCCCTTGTGATGTGAACCGTTGGTGCACTTGTGATACCTGCCTGGGTACTCCAGTTCACCAGGGGCAGCTTCCGGAATGTCTCCGATGCAGGTCCCACGCAGCAGGGCCTCTGACAGTAATCCCCTCTCGCCTAGGGGTCCTGGCCTCCACGTGGTGTGAGCTCCAGCTGGAGTGTCTCACACAAATTTACCTGAACACTGCAGTCTGGTCCAAGGCCGCAGTCTGCCGCGTGGACATCCGTCCACCTGCGCAATAGCGTAGCAATAATAATAAGGTGAGGAAGGTCCAAATCTGGGGCCTTCCCTACAATATGGAGCTATGGTTGGCTCAGGGCCTGACAGGGGCCTAGGGGCAGAGTCTGGCCTAGTCCAGGAAGCTACTGCTCCCTGGACACTACCTTCTGTCTTGCTGCTTCTGTCTTGCCGCCTCTGTCAGACTGCCCCAGTCACTTTGATCCCTGCAGAGGATATCCTCCTTCACAAGGGCTGCATCTCATCCCATTGGCTTGGACAGCCCAAGTGTTCTATCTCCCCCCTCCTCCCCACCCCCCGAGGATTCTTGGACTTATAGTTCCTCTACATTACATGTGGAGCCATTCCAAGATGGCCACCGCAACTCTCGCCCGAGGCTTCTGGGAATTGTAGTTCCTGATTCCCAAAATTGCCACCACAACTTCTCCCGATCCAAAGGAGCAATGCAGGGGCAATGCAGAGGCAGCTCTCCCTCCTGTGGGCAGGTAAGGGGGACCCTGCTACATCAGTTTGAACAGAGAAACCTTGATAACTAAAAAACAAAAACATCTCAGAAATCTTTCATATAAAACAAAAGAATCTTATTGTTTTAATCACTATTTCTTTCTAAATCCTTATATCTCTCTTTTACACAACCTTTCTCTGCCTGCAACACTTGTCACTATTCTCAGACCGTCCATTAACATTCTGTAAATCCCATTTAACAGCGTTTAATTCTACCCTGTTTGTACTCAGAAAGAGTCTTTTTCCCTTTAAAAAGTATAGACAGGTCTAGTTTTTCTGAAAAAAGTTTTAAAAATTCTTCTGAAAAATTAATAAAATTAACAAAAATCCCACATTTTCTCAATCATATGATTGAAGTGAGCATGGGAAAAAATCTGTAAAGCTTCCTTCCACTATTGGATCAACTCTTCCTTTTGTCTATTTTATTACCCTAAAAAATGTACATGTAGCCATGCATAATAATGGATTGCATACATCTTCCCTGCTGGCAGTAAATCCTGGTAGGTAACAGGAATGCCAGCAGTAGTTATGGAGGTTTGCCCTCACACCCTGGTGAGGTGCCCTATGTATGGATGGGAGTGGCCGCATGCTCTGAGTCCCTGGTTGATGACATCGGAGATGCGCCTGCCCCCTGAGGTATATAAGGCACAACACTGTACAAGTTGTTGTTGTTGCTGCTGTGTTTTGGCTCCTGCTAAAGGAAGTGCGGGATAGCTTGGTGCCCACTAGTGCAGTAACTAGTGACACGGACTTTCTAATCAGCCTGTCAAGGCCACACTGTGTCCAGGGACCTGGCACAGGGGTGATCTCCCTACGGGGAGAGGGAATCCCACTCCAATTGGGAGGGCGTACCTGGCAAAGGGACCACACAAAGGAATGTGCGGCTGAGGCTGACAGCTGCCAGGGGCAGTCTATCATGTCGATAACTTCAATAAAGATGCCCTGTTTAAAGATACCCCCACTGTGTGAGTGTGAGATTACTCAGCAGTGGCAGTCACCACCGAGAAGGAGTTCCTCACCAGGACCATCTCCCTGCGGAAGCATAGATCCTGATGAGGTGGAGGTGCTGCACATGAAGTAAGTTGGACTCGCACCCACTACTTCAGCTGCCTGTCTGGTTGATATCCCCACACACCATCATGCGGGAGACTCAGGAGACCTGTTGCCTACAGGTGCACCACCAGACACGACCATGTAATGGGGGCTGGTTAGACCACACGGACCAATGTGAGATTGGGGGGGTCAGACTAGAGGGAATACCCGTTACATACACGTACTTAACTTTTTAGATCTTTGCGTTTTAGATATATTTAGTTTCAGTCCTGACTCCTCTAAAACAGTATATAAAAATAACTTTATTTAAAACTGCCTTATATCCTTCTTCATATTTTATTTTATCTCTATAGATCAGGGGAGCGCAAACTTTTAGCGCTGCGCCCCCTGCCAGCTCCCACGTGCTCTCGTACCCCCCTTACCTTACTCGGCAGCGTCATATGATGCCGTGGGGTCACGTGATGTCACGTGTCCCTGTTGTCATGGAGACGTGAGTGTGACGTCACCCTGCATGACACCGCGGCACCATTTTACGCGTCACAGCAGCCATCAGAATCACGGTAAGTTCAGGTTGCAGAGGCCTCACGCGATCCCCCGGCATTTAATTTAAATGCCATGGGGAAGACAGATCATTCACATATCATAACACAGTATTGCCCACATGCAGGATTTTCAAAACCTATATAACCTGGTGAAAATATTTTAATGAGCTATGGAATTACTACAATTTAAAAACAAAAACATACTGGGAGTCAGTGTGCAATGAAATCATGATACAGTATACTATTCTATACCTCTAATAGGTACTTCAAATACTGTGTTATCCAATAGGACACAGGCACAATATTTTTACAGCTGCCAAATTACAACATTTACTTTTAAAACTTTACACTAATAAACTTTAGAATACACTGCTACATAGGTTTATTTTAACCCTTATTATTGTTTCATTCTAAATCATTAACTATCAAAGAGAGTGACACACTAACACTTCACTCCACGACATGTAATAATTACGCCTCCAACATTTTTACTATGATCTTTCTAAAAACAAATGTCAAACAAACAAAAACAGTTTAATTCTTATTCTTGCAAGGAAACCTAATTTAATAAGAATTTTTCCTATTCTTTTCTTATTCTAATTCATCTGAATACTTTCATATTAATACATTCATTTTTTAAAAACTACTTTAAAATCAACTGTTACATTTTACATTCAAGCCATTTCTTCCTAGGTTAATAATTAACTTGCATGTCTCACAGACACAACTTCTTCTGTGAAATTCAGTGTAGGGAAAGAGGGGGGGGTATTGCTGCAGCCATGTTCAAGACAGGAGACAGCTGAATTGCTTTTTGGATTCCTGATATAGTTCTAAGAAATTTGCAACAACTTTGGAATTCGAAATACTGATTTTTCAACCACACTACTGGACATTTCTTACAATTTAAATCTATTTCCCATTTATAATTTCTTCCTCACATATGAAGACCAGCTTGTTCACGTGCTCAATCTTATTTTTAGCTTTATCAATGTTTATCTTTTATTTTTAATTACTAAAATAGTATCAGAACCTGTGGCACAGTTCTGGGCATAGTCAGCTGTCCAAATGTCCTTGGGCAACACAGATAAAGACTTTTCAGTATTCCAAATATTAATTGCTGGTTTATAACAGCAAAGTAAAATACTTGATTTTAATATTGTATCTCTTTACATTTGTGTGCTTCCCTCTTATACTACACTGCAATCCTAAACATTATATACCAATAAACATTTTATACCATAGAGTGACATGTCATACATGTCACCCCACAATAAATAAAGCCCCTATTTTTAACATTTCAATTTGATTCTTTGCTCAATACAGAAAAACATTTGAAACAGAGATTAAAATTGAGCTTTTCCCACAGCCCAATGCAGGCTACATTTTCCATGGCAACCTAAAAATAAAAAACCCCGGGACATTGTTAAGGGGCAAGACATCCTTGACATATAATTTTAAACAATATGCTTGTGAGCTTTGAGCAGCATTTGAATAAAATTCCCAAACATATTACAGAACAAATACAATTGAAATGTATTTTCTGGTTATACACAAACAGAAAACACTCAAGGGGATTTTCCTGAAAATTTTGGAAACCACAAACTACAGACACAAACACATAATTTCCACTTTTATACCTGGCCAATTAATTTAACAAACAAAAAAACAACAAAGCACATTTTCCTCACCTCCCCTACAAATAATAAAACAAAATAGTTTGATCCTGCAAACTAAAATAATAAAATGCCCTCCTCTTTTTTTATTATTGTAACCCATATCCCCCCCCCCCCCCAGACACAGATGCCATATCTAGGGTGTGTGAGGGCTGGTTACACGTGCTTGAGTGGTGCGTACCTGCAGGTAACAGGAGGGCCTGAGCTTCCCGCGATGATGTTGGGGGGACAGGACCAGGCTTCTGGGGTAGTTGCCTCATTCTTTAGTGGTGGTGCAGCGCCTCCATCCTCTATACCATCCCAGGGATATGGGGTAGGACCCATATAGAAGAAGTGACCCTGGTCCCAGGGTGGATGCGCCAGAATCACACACAGTCTCGAGTAAAATGTCTCTTTATTGTCTCTAGCTCGCACACAGCAGCCTTGGCAGCACACAACAGCAACAACAGCAGCAACAACAACAGCACACCAGGAGATCCCAAGGTGTACAGCCGTTCTCCTCTCCTTTCCTCCAAGAAGTACTCCGACAGGATGGTCTGTGAGGAGCCTCAATACCCCAATGCCCACCTCAGACGGTATCCTCTGGGTGGGGGTAGATTCTCCCCATCACCCCTTCATCGGGGTGAGGGGCATTAGTCCACCGGAGCTCTGCTCACTCTCCAAATGTATTAGGCCAGAGTTCTCTCTCTCTCTTGCTTGCTCCCAGGACGGAGCTTGATCTACTCCTCTCCTCCAACTCCCAGGACAGACAGTCTGTCACTCACAGGAACCGGCTGCTAAATAGAGTCAGCCCCACCCCTCATGATGTCAGCAGAACCTCCCCTCTGTCTCTTGCTGGTAGCAGAGTTAGGGGCTTGCATCTATCACTCAGGGCAGGGCGTGAAGGGGGAAAACCCATGATTACTACTGGCGCCTGCCCTTAACAGGACTTACCACAGTAGGAGAAAGATATGTATAGCCCGTGCTGTTTACAGGGGGCTACACTCTCCCTCTGGTGTAATCCAATGGTCCCCACTTGGACCTAACGTTAGCAGTACCATCCTGCGGTGAACAACCTGGGAACACAAACACATATCATGCAGTTTGGTAATATAACATATGCTCACATGAGGTAGTAATACAACACCGGTCACTCCCAACGTGGAGAACCCTAACATTAATGTTTCGGATCAGGTTTCCTTACTTTCCTGCCATTGTGATCCGTAACGGTCACAAAGAAGGACTGGACCGACCCATGCTCCGGTCGATATATTACGCTGTGCATGTATATGCACCGCCCTATACTCCAGATCCTGACCAACTCACTTATTCGGTCCTCATTATGATAACCGGCTTTACCAAATTTTGTTCGTAGATATTCTTGCACGGCTACTCGGAGCCAACTATCTCTGTTCTCCTCTATTTCCCTCATGATGGGCTTAGGCACATACGGGTATTCGTATCCATGTGACTGCCTATACCTAGCCACTATGGCTCTGTCCGCTTGGCTCAACTTAGTGAGCTTACGGTGACCCACCCTGCTTGGCAGTACCCAAAACTCTGGTTCTATAGGAGCAATCTCGTCATTCAATATACTGGGGCCTTTGGGCTGAATGAGTTTCTGCTCTATCTCCCGGTACCTGTGATCTATCTCGTTCTCCACCTCCTGGGGAGTAAAGGCACCTGCCGCCCACCAATGATCAACTATGTTGTTCTTAATGAGCAGGAACCGCGTACGGTCCATACCTTCGTGGTACCCAGTGAACAGGGGTGCCCACCATTTGTCACGGTGCTCGTACTCTGTGGAATGGCTAGTATTCTCTAACTCTGACTCTGCTTGGCACGAGACACCGGACGTCCCCGCCTCTATAGAGCGCGAGCAATCTCTCCTCCCTTTGGCGTTGAAATACCGGGTAGGGTTCATCTTATGAACCACCATACTGTCAGACCCAGCCTCTGCTGGAGTGTGGGACCCTCTGGCTCTCCCTCTAGCTGTAGGAGAAAACGGCACAGGGTTAGGCACACGTATCACATTGTCATACGGTATCTCCCCATCCGAACCCTCATCGCTCAATTCCCAGTCCCGCCAATCTCTGGAATATTTGGGGAACTTGCTCAATTTATCCCCGCTAGGTCCCGGTGACAACACTCGTGACGGGGCAGGGGCAGTAGCCGGGGCGATGGAGCTAGGGGTTGGGGCAGGAGAATGTTCAAGTCAGTGTCCAGCAAGCGGGTAATACCGCGACCAAGGGACGCTTTCTTGGGTGCTTTCTCCGCCATACTTCGTGCTTCTCTCGATGGGCCTCGGCTCTTCTGGGTGGCCATTGCAGTGGCCATGGCTACTCTCCGTGGGGAGAACAGCGCTTCCGGGCCTCTCTTTCCGTCGGGCCCGGAAGTGACATTATCACCGGTGCCCGCGGAATCTCCATCCGCTCCGTGGTCACGCACCGGAAGTGCATCAAGGACCGGAAGGGGCGGTAGTGGAGCATCCAGTTCGCGGACGGACAAGTAGGCCGCAAGCCTCTCCTTCTCGTCCTCCGCGGTTGCTGTCTTCGCCTGGCGGGAGTAAGGGGATGGTGGGGTCTCTTTACCGCTCCGCTGCTGTTTGGTGATCTTGGGGTCCTCCGGAGTCATCTCGGACGCCATCTCCGCCGCACTGGGAGTCACCACGGCCGTGGGACTTCTACGGGCCTCAGGCCGCACCAGCGCTCGCCGTCGGAAGGTGTCCAGACTCGTCTGCTCCTCTTTGTCACCGCTGGGGTGGTTCGCCGGTAGGCGCATCGCCACCGATGGTACGCCAACCTCTTCCTCCGAGGATATCACGATCGGATCCCCCGCAAGGGAGTCACCGGGTTCTTCTGCGATACAACCAGTGGGTATTGGTATGAAACGGGCCCGCCCCGGTACCTCCACTGCAGTCGCGCTCTTCTCCACCGACGGTTCTCTCGGCTCCGTAGTAGGCTGGGCCTTGGTTCTTCCCGCTTGGTTGCAACAGGGAACTAGGGCAGCCTTGTCTTTCATCTCCGCCATCTCCATTAGTGTTCCCAGAGAGGCACCCTGCGGGGTCTCGATCAGTGGCCATGGCTCGTTAGGCCACAGGTAAAATGTGCCGCATTGAGGGCATCGTGCCTTGGTGCTTGGGACCGCTCCGGGTATCCCGCAGTGAACGCACAAGCACCGGAGGTATTCGTGCTCCGCTACCTCCACTACCAGTAAGCCTCCTGGTAGCTGGTATATCGTGGTGTTCATCTCGGACATTGTTAGCTCAGGGGTGGAACAGTTCAGTGTTTCAGCTCCTTGCTCCTCGAATGCCAGGCAGAAGTGAAGCTCTTCGCTCTTGCTTCCGGTCCCTCCCTGTGCTGGGGAGGACGCTTTTGATTGGCTCTCATTGTGCCCCCTCCCTCTGGTGGAATCCAGAGGCGGGGCAATCCTTTTTTCAGTGTGACGTGGCCTGGTTTGTGGGCCATTCACAGCACAGGTGGGTGGGATTTCGGCTTTCGCTCCGCTCCTCTTGCAGGGGATCTGGGTTTGGCGCCAAACCCCTGCACATTTCCCGCCACATTTCTCGTACAGTCTCTTTGCACGATTCACGTGCGCGCTCCAGGATTGGCGGGAAACGCCATTTTAGGTCGGCTGCTATCTGCTGGGCCGTTGATGGCGCGTTTGTCGCCATTTTGGGTTCTTCTTTGCTCCGTGGAGCACATGTAGTGACGGCCGCCATCTTCGATGCGCCCACCACATGTAAATATGCACTACGCTCAGTGTCTACGGTGTAACACGAACCTAGACACTGGCTGTACCCACTGACACTTTCTGATACTCTCTGCATGTTCAATCTGTTGCCCACTTATATGAGGTGGCATACCCCAGGCTAGGCAGAACTCCTTCATTGTGCACTGTACTCAGTGACTGTTCTGTCAAGTGCTCTGTGGTGCGTTTTATGTGGGTGCTAGCTAGTGTAGCGGGCATCTCCCTAGGTACGGGGGTCCCTACTTTTGGCCACTCATAGTGCGGACCCTGGGCCATGGTCCCTGGACACTTTAGCAGGCTAACCCCCCCAGTTGCTTCACACTATCTGCCTCAAGGGACTAGGACAGCTATAGCTATGCACCCATCTTACGCCACCCTCTTAGGGCACCCAGGGCGTACTGTGCGGGAGCGGAGGTCCACGCTCCCCTGACTACCCCCGGTATGGCATGCCCTACTTTCTTTAGCACTTGACCGGAGAGTGCACATCACTCTTCCCGCTCTGCTTCGCTGTAAGCCTGTCCTGTTCTGGATCTCAGCAGCTCGCCTCCAAATGTAACCCATATTCCCCCCCCCCCCCCCCCCAGACACAGATGCTATATCTAGGGTGCGTGAGGGCTGGTTACACGTGCTTGAGTGGTGCGTACCTGCAGGTAACAGGAGGGCCTGACCTTCCCACGATGATGTTGGGGACACAGGACCAGGCTTCTGGGGTACTTGCCTCATTCTTTAGTGGTGGTGCAGAGCCTCCATCCTCTATACCTTCCCAGGGATATGGGGTAGGACCCATATAGAAGAAGTGACCCTGGTCCCAGGGTGGATGCTCCAGAATCACACACAGTCTCGAGTAAAATCAGCAATGTCTCTTTATTGTCTCTAGCTCGCACACAGCAGCCTTGGCAGCACACAGCAGCAACAACAGCAGCACACCAGGAGATCCCAAGGTGTACAGCCGTTCTCCTCTCCTCTCCTTTCCTCCACGAAGTACTCCGACAGGATGGTCTGTGAGGAGCCTCAATACCCCAATGCCCACCTCAGAGGGTATCCTCTGGGTGGGGGTAGATTCTCCCCATCACCCCCTCATCAGGGTGAGGGGCATTGGTCCACCGGAGCTCTGCTCACTCTCCAAATGTATTAGTAGAAGAAAAAAATGTGTGATGCTCTCAAGACAATTATGTAGTTTGAAAATTGTTATAATGAATTGGAAGACAACCTGTTGATATGTATATGTCCTATTGGATCAGGTAAACAGCTATCCCACAAGGCAATGAGGTAAGGATAGTTACCGGTTGATGATCCCTGGAAATTTGATTGAGGCAAAGCTGGAACGGACTCACTTGGGAAAGCAGATTCCACGATGAAAAGAAAGTCCTTGTAGATGTCCAGCACCTCCAGGTTGAATGTGCCTCCGTTGTAGAAATCTTCACAGACAAGGAGAGGGAAAAAAACGGAGCACTATCTCCAATGCTGTAAAAAACAGCCAATAAACCACAGGGTATGCGTTCCCAAAATAAAGCTATTTATTGGCTCAAAAATCAGTTACAAAACACACCAACGCGTTTCAGACCTTAGTGGTCCTTTATCAAGGTGAATACACAATTTCTAAAGAGAGTGTGATTTATACTTACCCCAAAGCCGCGCGGACCAGTCGCGAAGACTTCCGGGTGCGTCACGTGTCTCGGGTGCTAGCCCCGCGACCTGCGACGTCATCCCGTCGGTTGCTGCAGTGGGGGTGCATAGCCGCATCAGGCGCGCGACGTCACTACGCATAGGCTCGTGTGGGGGGAGCATGCCTAGCAATGGGATGCATTGTGACGTGCTTACGTCACGCGCGCGGCGTGGTGACGTCACACGCACTGTAACATCTAGGCGGAGGGAGGAGGAGCACTGGCAGTTCTTGTGGACAGTTACACAGACGCCATGCTCCCCCCACACGAGCCTATGCGTAGTGACGTCGCGCGCCTGATGCGGCTATGCACCCCCACTGCAGCAACCGACGGGATGACGTCGCAGGTCGCGGGGCTAGCACCCGAGACACGTGACGCACCCGGAAGTCTTCGCGACTGGTCCGCGCGGCTTTGGGGTAAGTATAAATCACACTCTCTTTAGAAATTGTGTATTCACCTTGATAAAGGACCACTAAGGTCTGAAACGCGTTGGTGTGTTTTGTAACTGATTTTTGAGCCATTAAATAGCTTTATTTTGGGAACGCATACCCTGTGGTTTATTGGCTGTTTTTTACAGCATTGGAGATAGTGCTCCGTTTTTTTCCCTCTCCTTGTCTGTCCAAATGTATTAGGCCAGAGTTCTCTCTCTCTCTTGCTTGCTCCCAGGACGGAGCTTGATCTACTCCTCTCCTCCAACTCCCAGGACAGACAGGCTGTCACTCACAGGAACCGGCTGCTAAATAGAGTCAGCCCCACCCCTCATGATGTCAGCAGAACCTCCCCTCTCTGCCGGCAGCAGAGTTAGGGACCTGCATCTATCACTCAGGGCAGGGCGTGAAGGGGGAAAACCCATGATTACTACTGGCGCCTGCCCTTAACAGGACTTACCACAGTAGGAGAAAGATAAGTATAGCCCGTGCTGTTTACAGGGGGCTACATATCATAACTAACCTGCATTTAAAACTAATTTGAAGATACAGAGCTTTGAGTTAATTTTAGTGTCTGGAATGTTATCTCTGTACTTTGTTCAGAGCTGGCGAGAGGGGGGTCACTTTAGCTGGGCTACATTAATACTGTCTCTCTCCTCTCTCTAGGTGGAAATAGAGCTGAGGGAAAATAATGTCTTTCTGGTTCAAGAAGCTCATCGTCTGGCCAGAACGAATGAACCCTTACATTTTACCAGTGACCGGGACGATTATAAAAAATGGCAAAGATCAAATGATCTTCCCACATATGCCCATTCTGTCTCTCTCCACGGACACTCAAACTCTCCTTTGTCCAGTGTTGATTAGTTCATATTGCAGTGGGTGTACACCTTTAAAAAAATTACACTTCATCGCGAGCAATTAATAATATTCTTATGTGTGTAAGAACTTGCAAGTTTCTACTATCACAGATACAGGGATTACTCAAGAAAACAATCCTTGTAACATATTTATTATAACAAAACACAAAACCCCAGCAAGCTCTTTTTGGGAACCCCTGAGCCCCCACAATATATATATATACATATGTACAGGCATACCCCGCATTAACATACGCAATGGGACCAGAGCATGTATGTAAAGCGAAAATGTACTTAAAGTGAAGCAGTACTTTTTTTCCACTTATCGATGCATGTACTATACTGCAATCGACATATACGTGCGTACCTGATGTAAATAACACATGTGTAACAGGCTCTATAGGCTCCCCGCTTGCGCACAGCTTCGTTACAGGTAGGGAGCCGGTATTGCTGTTCAGGACGTGCTGACAGGCGCATGCGTGAACTGCCGTTTGCCTATTGGGCGACATGTACTTACTCGCGAGTGTACTTAAAGTGAGTGTCCTTAAAGCGGGGAATGCCTGTATATATATATGTATATAAGCAGTGCTTGACAAATCACCCAAAAATCTACTTGCCGAACCAAAAAATCTACACGCCACTCTCTCATACATACACACTCATACACACACTCTTATGCATGCACACACACACCCACACACCCAGCATGTCACACACACACACACACCCAGCATGTCACACACACACCCAGCATGTCACACACACATCCAGCATGTCACACACACATCCAGCATGTCACACACACATCCAGCATGTCACACACACACACACATCCAGCATGTCACACACATCCAGCATGTCACACACACACACACACACACACACACACACACACACACACACACACACATCCAGTATGTCACACACACACACACACACACACACACACACACACACATCCAGCATGTCACACACACACACACACACACATCCAGCATGTCACACACACAGACCCAGCATAGCACACACATAAAGACAGATAGACACAGCATCCTTTGGACACAAGGAGGGAGGGGGGGTCGGGCGGGCTGTGGAGATGGTAATGCATGAGGCAGGAGGAGCACTTACTTCCTCTATAAACAGCCCTGGAAAGGATTGAGGACGTCACTGCTCCTGCTCATATAGAGCAAACCAGCCAGCCCAGGCGCTTCAAACACAGACCCAGCATAGGTCACACACACACACACAGCATGTCTCTCTCTCACACACACACACACACATCCAGCATGTCACACACACAGACACACACAAATCCAGCATGTCACTCACATACACACACACACACACACACATCCAGCATGTCACACACACAGACCCAGCATAGCACACACAGAGACCCAGCATAGCACACACACAGACCCAGCATAGCACACACATAAAGACAGACAGACACAGCATCCTTCGGACACAAGGGGGGGGGGGGGTCGGGCGGGCGGTGGAGATGGTAATGCATGAGGCAGGGGGAGCACTTACTTCCTCTATAAAAAGCCCTGGAAAGGATTGAGGACGTCACTGCTCCTGCTCATATAGAGCAAACCAGCCAGCCCAGGCGCTCAACACACACACACACACACACACCCAGCATGTCACACACACACACACACACACACCCAGCATGTCACACAGACCCAGCATAGCACACACACACAGACACAGCATCCGTTGGACACAAGGAGGGAGTGGGGGGGGTCAGTGATGGTGCGTGGGCTCCTGATTGGGATCGATGCCGGGCTGGGAGGGGGGGGGTTAGTGATGCTGCTTGGGTGCGTGGGCTCCTGATTGGGATCGATGCCGGGCTGGGGGGTCGGGAGGGGGGGGGGGTCAGTGATGCTGCTTGGGTGCGTGGGCTCCTGATTGTGATTGATGCCGGGCTGGGGGGTCGGGAGGGGGGGGGGGTCAGTGATGCTGCTTGGGTGCGTGGGCTCCTGATTGTGATCGATGCCGGGCTGGGGGGTCGGGAGGGGGGGGTCAGTGATGCTGCTTGGGTGCGTGGGCTCCTGATTGTGATCGATGCCGGGCTGGGGAGGATGGGAGGGGGGGTCAGTGAGGCAATGGTGTACTGTGGCAACGGTGTACTAACCTTCAAGCAGAATACAAAAGGAAGGATGATTCGTGTGCGTGGGCTTATATAGAGCCTGTAGCTGGCAAAAAAAAAAAACCTTGCATCGCGCCAAGTCCCGTCAAACCAATCAGGAAGAAGGATTTTGAAAAAAAATGTTTTTTTTTTTTTTTTAAACAAGCATAGAACCGCGTGCGCTGCGCGGCCATGAGGCTGAGTCGCCAGGAGGCCAAATCTTGTTGGCCCTGGCGACCTGGCGACCGTATTTGTCGAGCACTGTATATAAGTGTCAAAAAGGAGTGCTATTGAGTGTGGCATATGTATACAACAGACGACAGAGAAGCCCAATGCTACATCCAACATGACAAAAATACACAGTAAAATACTAATATATTCTCTTGAAAAAGGGTCATTTAGTTTAACCCTTTGGCCAAAGCATTGTAAGCTTGCGAGCCACATCAAGGCAGACACCTGTTCGCAAGTCCTAACACTACCAGATAAAATACTAACATACCTCTAATAGGATTAAAATTCTCATTTACCTCTATTAGGAGGGAGAAAGACCACATTGGATCTATATCCAGTAGAATGAAAGGACCTACTAACTTGGGAAGTGGGGAGGGGCAGGTTTAAAACCTGGGAAGGAGGAGCCACCAACCCCCAACAGCTGAAACAGCTGAGAATAGGTTAACAAAACACAAAACACCAGATGCTCCGACAGAGGGACGGCCATCTTTTTTGTGGTCTTGTCTGTGATACATACTGTATGTCGGGAGTCAGTTTACCTGGTGGGACACGGGTTGTGGTGCTTCCGCCAGGGCTTCCCTCTATTTAAGGTTGCGACTCACCTGGGGATGACACTCTTTGATAAAGCGCCTGGTACGGCGGGAAACGCGTCAGGATTTTTTGTAGGGGCACTATGTGTTAGTTTTATTTTACTTTTGATCCTGCCTCCAGGTCTCTTTACTCACCGCTGTGCTCCACGTTGCTCTTTTCATTTTGTTCCGGATTTCATCTCACGGATGCACGCAGGGATGAATCCATTTGTTGCTTCAATCAACTAGCATCCATGAGTACTGCATTCACCTTCAAGATTTTGGCTCACTGCCTATGGAGGTTATGTTATTTGTTTCTTACCTGGATCTAGAGCTGCTGTGTTTTATATGACCCCACCTGCTGTCCAAACTTGTTGCAGGGCTCCATCTAGGTGTCAGCATACTCATATCTTGATCCAGAGGTACATTTCAGTAAACTGACTTTTATCCCGATTTCTACTAAAGGGATTTATTATCCTGTATCCCATGTAACTTGAGTCAGGATCTTTGTAGCACTACATTGGAGTTTCACTTCTCCGTATATACACTTATTGAAGGTTGCCATGGTGATGTTAGCTGTATTAGAGTTGGACCTTTGTGTCACTATTGTGATAGCTGAACAAGTGTGATATTAAGAGGGATATTTATCCAAGTTACAAAGTAGCAGGAGGTATTTTTTTTATAAATCCGTTTTTTTGGGGGGGTGGGGGGGAGGTTTACACATGTATTTCCTCAGTTTTACAGACCAAGGACCCTGGGAAATAAAGACCTTTGTCACAAATGGCACACCTGTGAGAACGTGACTTGTATATGTGACAAAGGTTAATACACACTGATATCTAGCTGACACACTTTTCACATACGCTAGGTCCCTCAAATGAGTAATATCTCCCCTCAAGCTGTCACAAATATCACCTTAAAATGCTACCACCCCCACTTGGTCCACGTTCACTAATAAAAATATGTAATTAACACAGAAAAATCTATTGTAGGAAAAATGTGTCAGAATATGTTAACACTCTCTTCAAAACGTGCAAAGTCCAATTAGGGCCCAAAGACAATACTTGTTAAATGTTATATATATTTAATATAGAAAAGTAGTACAGTGCTTACGTTACAGAAAAAGATTATTACAAAAACATGCAGTACAATATACAGAATGCAGACATAACATTAATGGATAAGCAAACAGAAATCCTCAACGTTACCACATACTGTAACAATATGTGATTGGAATATGAGACTTCACGTGTTCTGTTGGCATCAAACACTCCTCTAAACTATAAATTCCTATTCTAAATGCATGTTTTATTATTCTGAAATCCTTCTGCATTGAGCACAGCATAACCCCATCTTCTGGACATGTCCTTAACCCTCTTCCCCCCATATCATGACACCTTTATGGCTTGGGGAAAAAAATAGTTTCCCTTTTGAATCAGAAGGTGCCTGAATATAGGAAATACCACCTAACTTCATTTCTACTCATATCTGTAAGGGTGCCACTTTCACTGTTGCATTAGGTATAATTAGAATACACATGTGGATATCAAACTTAATGTGGTTGATGACAAGTTTGCAAGACAAATAGATATCCGTCCTTTGCACCTTCACAATCATGGATTGTTCAGCATAATTTAATTTGTTTGATCTCAAATGTTACCGAGATGTATTTGTACTTCGGATGAATCGTCAGACCCACAATATCTTTATATTTAGTACATTTACACAGACATGTGCTGTCTTCCTGGCCACACCTTTTGTCATTGTCCAGGACACCAATGAATCTCTTTTAAGTTATACTAAAAGGTTTGTTGATTATTTATACTGTTAGAAATAGTTATGACTTCAGGGACCACTCACCCCTCTTTCCAAAACAGGCTTTGCCCCCAGATAACCTCACTTTTAGACAAACACATAAAATCAGACCGGGTCACTGGCTTAACATGCCATAAAAAAATACACGTATTTTTAAATTGTACTTGTAACTCAAGTAAACTGTTTGTGTGCCAGTTTATTAAAATACTTAATATTTTCTGGCCTTATCATGACAACCGTAGTGCTTACTTTCATTTCTTGCATACCTGTACTTTAAATAATTTAGAATTTTTAAGTGACTGTTGTATGCCTTGAGGTGAGGTATATGTGCAGAGCAACTATATAGTATGTCTGCTGCTGCTTATTCACAAAGCTATGGCATCTTCATAGTGGACAGTTGTCGATCTTAGTGCAGTTCCATTAATGCAACCTGGTGTATGGGTACCTGTGTGGCATGTCCACTAGACAGTAAATAGATCCCAATGCACGCCGCAAATAGAATCGAACAAGCCACTTCCCTTTATGTCTTGAGGAAGACCCACTTAGGTCTAAACGTTGGCTCATTCTCATGCAATAAAAAGGTGAGCTTTGCTTAAATACTAATCTTGGAGTGCACTGTGATTCTCCTACTATTTGTACTCATCTAACAAGATGTTGCAGTCACTAGTCATCTCTCATGTTCCCACCAGTGCAACACTATGCTTGGTGATGTATCGGATTTTCGTTTTGGTTGTGTAACTTTGTATTAAGGAGTATTGCTGTCTCACTCATAAAATGTTTTGCATGTGCACTACATCAATTTAAAATAGTGGTAAACTAGGCATAGAGATGGATCATCAAGTAATGTCTGAAATGTATTTATTTTAAATGGAAGATATGTAAGGTTTCAGTTCTGAACCTGCTTTTTTCTTTGAGTGTTAGTGTATACACCTGTGTTAAGGGTCTGTACCTTTTTAACGTCACTATGAACATGATCGCAATGTCAGAATTCAACACGCCTTGCACACGGCCAGAATTTACAGACTCAACCAATGAAACCATAAATCTCTTTCACCGAAACTTCACTTTCACACTGTGAGTTGGAAGTTCAAACCGTCACAAACTTTAACTCCAGCTTCTGAAGGGTTTTCATTAATTTGCTAATGGTAGTTGCGGTTTGGGTTTGTTTAGAGAAGAGGGAAATATAAAGTCACAAAGCTTGGATATGCTACAAAGCATTAGTCCCAAGGACACACAGCAAAGACACCAGTTGGAGTTAAAAAAAATCATCTTCTCTGAATATAGATGCAAAATATCTACATGTGGTTTTTTTTCTGGCCCCCACAAACCTGTTAATTGTGTAGAAGAAAACAGGTACAGTATTTTCATTGTAACAATTTATTAATAGACACCTCATTTACTTGTTTGGTATGGTCTTGTAAACTAAGGTAGCCAGATCTAATTGGGTGATTATAAGGGAATTTTTTAATTATTCATTATTTTTTTTAACTTTATCTTTATTGTTCTACAAATGTTAAAAGTGTAGAGTTGATTCCTTTCCTAAGAGCACACACTTTTCTGCTTTAAGCACTTGGACAATATTCAGCCATGATGCTTTTTTTGTTGATGTCCTATTGTACTAACATTTGTAAGCATTCTGCAAGACTCCGTTTGTTTTGCTGCTGATGCCCATTTGTCGTTTTTAGATTTTCAGGATTGTACACAAATAGGTGCCAGTTCTCTCATTCTGCCCATTGTGTACAGAGGCTCCCCAAACAGAGGTAAAAAAAAAAAAGCATCAAGGGGTGAAAAATGTCTAGTTGACTTCATATGAAGAGTTAAAATCACCCTTAAAGTGGATGTAAAGTGCTATATAAATAAAGAAATGTATATATAGATACTTACAGTATTAGTTTCCTATGAACCAAAATTATGTTTTTATTTTTACAGGGTTTATCTAATTGTAGCGGTCATGTAAAATGCCTACAGTCATCTCTCCTGTTGGCAGTAAGGCCTGGTAAGTGTGGGCATGCCAGCAGTAATTATGGAGGTTTCCCCTCACACCCTGGTGGGGTGCTCTGTGTATGGCTGGGACTGGTCACATGCTCTGACTCCATGGTTAGTGATGTCAGAGGTGTGTCAGCCTCAGAAGCTTACATAAGGCACAGCACTGTGTTCTAAAGTTAGTTGTTCTGCTGAGAAAGGAGTTCCAGCTCTTGTCAGAGCTGAGGAAGGAGTTCAAGTTCTATCAGAGTGTCAGTTATGTTATAGTAACTCCATGGGAGGCTGTGTCCAGGGACCTGGCACAGGACAGTGATTCCTGCGGGAATAAGTGAATCCCTGATCTAGGTGACATACCTAACTAAAGGGAGCACGGGCGAGATGAGCGGCTGAAGATACTCCTTGTGGAGGGCAGCTGCCCTGCCGTGTCAATAAAGATGAGTTCAGCCAGAAACCCTCTCGTGTATCTATCTGGAATGAGTGTACAGAGAGGAGCACCACGGAGGAGTTCCTCGCCCGGATCATCCCCTTGCGGACGCAGGGACCCTGGTGAGGTGGAGGCGCTGCACTGGAACTAGGTGAGACTCAGCACACTACCTCAGCTGCCTGTCTGACGGGTCCTCCCCACACACCATCATGCGGGAGACTCAGGAGTCCTGTAGCCAGCAGGTGCACCATCAGGCATATTCACACTGTAATGGGGTCCGGTTAGACCACAGGGGCCAATGTGAGATTGGGTGGGTCAGGCCGGGCCAGAAATACCGTTACATTTGGAGGCGAGCTGCTGAGATCAGATCCGTCAACAGGACAGGCTTTTAGCTAGGTCACTTGGAAACAGGGAGAGTGTCTGCTGCCACTTTGTGCTGCGTAGGGACGGACCTAGGGGTGGTCAGGGGGCTGACGGGATATTGTCAGTTCGCAGGGACAACCTAGGGGCCTGAAAGGAGTGAGGGGTCTGGAGCGGGCTATAGCTGACCGAGTCACCTTGAGGCAGTGCTAGTTGGTAGGATGCCAGAAGGGACAGCCTGTTAACTTGGTCAGGAGTCCTGGAGAGGGTCTGCGCTAGGCTGACCAAGACAGGTAGACGCCCCAAGTACTGCATGGCAGAGCCAGCCAGAGTACCTAGCCATTCCAGACACTCACCGTAGGGAGCACAGACTGGGAGGAAGGAGTCACAGCAGACACTGAGAGAGTGAGCCTAGCCTGAGGTAGTGCAACACTGAGTCACACCTAGATAAGGTACACATGTGGTGGTGCATCTGAGCTAATCTTTATTGTACCGGTGTGGTGGCTGCCCCGCAGAGTGGAGCCTCATGTACGACAACTGTTATGAGAGAGTGGAGGATCCGCGTGGCGCGGAGAACGTAAAATGGCGGACAGAGGCTGATGGGGAGGGCACCCGTGGCGTGCAACCCACTGAAGAGCAGACTGTCGCTGAATTGTCCTTAACGAGTTTGCTCTGGAGCGGAGCAAAGGCCGTGGCTGCCCCGTTTTTATCCTGCCTGGGACAGCGAGGGGCCACCTTTGAAGAGTGTGAGGACATTGCAATAATTGGGGGAGAACCCCGTGAGGAGAGCGAACGAATGGACTTTTTGGGCGCAAAAACCAACCAAAATGGCGGTTCCCGCTTGCTAGGGAAACCGCATGGGCCAGGCGCCGGAAAAATGGCTGCTGCAGGACTTGCACAGAGCTGGCCGGGAATGGCGCGAACAGCAGAGCCCCGCCCTGAAGGGGGGCATGGCGCGAAAGCTATGGCTGCGCCGGGATGGACAGTGACTAATTCAGCCCCTGTGCTGAGTCAACCGTTGAGTCTATGGGACCCTCCCCTGATTTCTACCAGGGGGAGTGACTTTCAATTATGGCCTGTGGGAATGCACCCACTGGGCCCGGGGACTGATATCCAGACGGCGCCACTACAAAAAGTAGTTCCGGCCGTGGAGGTGATTTGCAAGCAAAGGTACCTTGTGCAAAAAGCTGCTGCAAGGAGAAGGCGGGAACTAGCCGCGGGAAAGGACTCCAGCTCTGGGGAGGAGACTGGCGCGAAAACGCAGACCGCGCCCACCAGGACTGAGAGAGGTGCGGCCTTAATTAAGGGGCATGATATTCCCCTGTGGGACCCGCCCATTATTGCAACCCCTGGGGGCGGGTTCCAACTCTGTCAGAGAAGGGAGGAGCCGAAGCAGGGAGTGGCGGATCCAGCAACTTCCACCAGTCAGTTGCGAGGAACCACAGAGAAGGAGAGACCTGTACAGGAAGTGACTCCTGTACAAAGAATGGCTTGCTCCTCCACTGTGGGCACTATGGTCTCCACCCAGCCCTACTCAGTGCCCGGCGGGGTGCTGGTGGTGAGGGTGGCCAATACAGAGACGGTAGTCGGGCTCTGCCTACAATGTGGGCTGCCCGGAGGTACTGTGAATACGATGGCACGTTGCCCTCATTGCGGGACTTTGTATCTGTGGCCTATGCCCACGTTCGTCCCAATACAGCCTGCTGACCCCCCGGTGGATGTGACACGGCGCTCTGCTGAGTCCCCGGGCGCGCTGTGGATCAACCGCGCGAGTCCCGGAGACAGGGGACTGGAGCCGGTCAAGTCGGCTGGGTCACTGGCCATTGAGGCGGCTGGATTAAACCCCGCGACAGGGGCAAAGAGACTTTCACCCCGCCCCGAGACCCCTAGGTCGGGGCGAGGGGACTACTCTGATGAGGATCTCCGTGAGCTGGCGGTAGCAAGCACGGAGCGGAAAAGACAGACGGGGAGAACGACGCCCCGTGGGGTGAGTGACCGGACGTCCCCCGCAGATCGGCGATCCGACCGACGGAGTCCCGCCATCCCAGGACATGGCGGAGATGGGAGAGAGACGCCTACACCCCTGCGGACGGGTAAGCCAAGCAGCGCTATTACTTACCTGGTTGCAGCAGACGGCATAGAGCTGGAAGGGCCGCGCCAGGCCTCAGGCGCACGTGGAGGGACGGCATCACTTCCGGTGGCGACGGCGGAGCAACCGGATGTCGTCGTGGAAGAAGAGATCCCGCATGGGGGTCCAACGCGAGATGGCGACGCTTCCGGTTCCGGGGAGGACGTCACTTCCGGTGGCGACGGCGGAACCCAGGAAGGGGAAGCAGCGACGCTTCGGCGATTGGGGGAAGGTCCCCGACCGCTCGTATTGCCCAGAAATCGGAGAGACGATCTCAGGACTGAGGAGGGTGAGACATCATCCTTGGACCAGTCTACGGACAGCCAGGAGCGGGTCGTAACCCCGTGGGGTCCCGTCCCATGCCCCTATACCCAACCCCATGCCCTAGCTAATGCCCCTACCCCTATCCCACGGTCACCGGGTTCACCGCCCAGCTTGGAACTTGTGGACATACCTTTGGGGGGGGAGGAAAAACGGACTGGGGAGAGGCAGCTCAGTGGAGCTACGGAAGGTGATTCACGGGGAGGGGGAGAATTGAGGGTGGCGGATACAGCACCCCAACCGGCAGTAAAGGCTCCGGGGTCCTCGAGGTGGTTCAACTCGCGATCCACGAGGTCGTCAGGGGTATTTTCATTTGACGACGACCGGGAACTAGGGCCTAATCCCTTTAAGGAGACCCGGTGGTGGGCTCCACTATTTGAGGGGTACTCCGCATGGATGGACCGTACTCGGTTCCTCATCCGGCGGGAGGACGTGGTAGATTTCTGGTGGAAAGAGGGAGAGTTTACACCCGAGCAGAGGGACAGGGAACTACAGAAGAGGTGGTTCCAGCTGGAGCGTAGGGACATAGCGCCCATGGGTCCCGACACACTGTCAGATCCAGTCGATTCTGATGAGCCCCTATCATGGGTGTTACCTGGGAGGGCAGGTAATGCTGATCTGACCAGGGTCAGTAGGGCGGAGAGGGCTATAATAGCCAAATATAAAAAATCCCATGGGTTGGAGTATCCCTATGTTCCGGAGCCCCTGATGGATGAAATTGAGGACAATAGGGAAAAGTGGCTCCAAGAGACTATAGAGCTGTATTTAGTCAATAGGGGGAGCGACATTGTAGGTAAGAAGGCGGAAGAAAGGATAGACACCCTGATGCGAGTGTGGAGCATAGGGAGAAATGTTCACAAACATAGGGTGACCTATGTGCCAGAGAGAGGATCACCTAGGCATTATTATGTTACGGTCCTGGATATGGGTAACAGGGAAGTGAGAAAACCTGATCCAGATCACTATTTTTAGGGGGTACTAACGCATCACGCGGGTCTGTGGCTGCTGGTCGGGGCGGGCTTGGCGGATGACTGTATTCATGTGTACTGTATTATGAGGAAATTTGTGTGATGTTAATTATGTTTTCCGTTACAGTGCTTCCTGGAAAGAGGTATACAAATTTAGGTCCCAGCGAGGACGATGGGATTCACCAGGGGGAGAATGTAGCGGTCATGTAAAATGCCTACAGTCATCTCTCCTGTTGGCAGTAAGGCCTGGTAAGTGTGGGCATGCCAGCAGTAATTATGGAGGTTTCCCCTCACACCCTGGTGGGGTGCTCTGTGTATGGCTGGGACTGGTCACATGCTCTGACTCCATGGTTAGTGATGTCAGAGGTGTGTCAGCCTCAGAAGCTTACATAAGGCACAGCACTGTGTTCTAAAGTTAGTTGTTCTGCTGAGAAAGGAGTTCCAGCTCTTGTCAGAGCTGAGGAAGGAGTTCAAGTTCTATCAGAGTGTCAGTTATGTTATAGTAACTCCATGGGAGGCTGTGTCCAGGGACCTGGCACAGGACAGTGATTCCTGCGGGAATAAGTGAATCCCTGATCTAGGTGACATACCTAACTAAAGGGAGCACGGGCGAGATGAGCGGCTGAAGATACTCCTTGTGGAGGGCAGCTGCCCTGCCGTGTCAATAAAGATGAGTTCAGCCAGAAACCCTCTCGTGTATCTATCTGGAATGAGTGTACAGAGAGGAGCACCACGGAGGAGTTCCTCGCCAGGATCATCCCCTTGCGGACTCAGGGACCCTGGTGAGGTGGAGGCGCTGCACTGGAACTAGGTGAGACTCAGCACACTACCTCAGCTGCCTGTCTGACGGGTCCTCCCCACACACCATCATGCGGGAGACTCAGGAGTCCTGTAGCCAGCAGGTGCACCATCAGGCATATTCACACTGTAATGGGGTCCGGTTAGACCACAGGGGCCAATGTGAGATTGGGTGGGTCAGGCCGGGCCAGAAATACCGTTACATAATATATAGTATTTTATAGTTGTCTCTATTTGGCTAATGAATGATGTTATAACTTTACAAAGAACTATACAAATACGTGTAAATGACATGAAAATGAGCTGTTGGTTGCAAGACCTGCAAACAGTTTTATCACAAAGAAGATTAGATTGGATTGTCTTGATAATCTCTAACATTTGGTTACTGTAACATGTTTTGAAAAGAAATTGAAACCAAAGATTCTTGGTCTTCTAAAAACAAAAAAATCACCAATATGCCTCTGTCATCGGTTTTCTTTAGTCCTTCAAGAAACTGCATTATATAGGATTACTAAAAGGAGACAAAAAAATAAAAATAAAAGCAGTGATTGTTATTATTTGTAAGAGTACTTTCTCTCACTCTTTTTTTTGTTGTGTGTGAAACCACCTTAAATATTCTTTGGTTTGATAGGGACAGAAAATATGCACTGCACGTAGCTCCACTGAGATTGAAAGTGATACAGGTTGAACTTGATAGACGTATGTCTTTTTTCAACCTCATCTACTGTGTGTTAAGAGAATAATCCGCTATTAAAATCACAGCCAGTCAGACAGAGCTTGAGGATACTGTAGTCAGGTTCCAAACTGGAATCCAGCAGCAGTTTAACTGTCCCAGTACCACAGGAAGCTTGTTATTATGAGCTGGCAGTGTTGTTTTCAGAGATAGACTTACAGGCTCCTGTTTTGCCATAGGCTCTGAAAAAAATGAACAAATACATGTGTCTAAAGCCTCAGAGATTCAGTGTTTCTCAGTATCATATCTTTTTCACTCCATCACAAACACGATTACAAACGTTTTGTCTCAATATTACATTGCAATATTACATTTATATTTTCCGTCCATGAATATTTTACATTCTTCGCTTGTAGAATCAGGGCCCTACAAAAGAATTAGCGCCTCAGAACATCTCACCAGACCTTATCTATCCTCTTGTCTGCCCTCTAACTCATGGGAGCTCTCAAAATAGCATCTCCTGTTGAAGATTAAGGCATTAAACTGTTATTGATTAGGACATTAGACATGATTGGTTTCTCTAGATGGAAAGTGATCTGACTGCATGAGCCCGCCACCCATCAATTGGTGCCATCCATCTTTTTACACGATCCAGCGTCATCCTCTAATGGTACAAATCTGAAATCTATACCAAGTTGTCTCAACTACAGGGACATTTCTCTGACATCTTTTTAGGCTTATAATTACTTATAGTGTTTTGCCTAGTGGTTTCAGAACTTCTTCCAGTAATGTGTAAACGAGGCTTGTCAATTTGACAATTGTCAGTATGGAGCTGCTTATGTGTAAGGTGAAATGATTTGTTCAATTGTAAGATATAATTGCCTAAAGCAAAGCATACGGGAAACAATTTGCAGGCGGTAAGACCAGTATTTGACAGTGTATGGCTATTTCCCACCTTTGTGCCAGGCTACAGCATTACACTTAGCAGCGGAAGACATAAGGGGATGATGTAAAGAGATGTGTCTTAAAATGCATTCCCAAAGTGCTAAGCGTTTTTCTCCTCCCTCCCCCCCACAAATTTGACTCCCTCTAAAACGTTTCACCGAGTCTGAAAGGGCTGAAAATGTTGCCAAATTAGTAAGCTTTCAGCAAAACATTGCCAGACAGTGGGAGAAAAGTAGCGTCTCCTATTTGTAGTCTCAGCATTAAGCAAATCTATCAATTTTAGGAAAAATCTGAGAATTGATCAAATTAGCATATTAAATGTAATTTCAATGCACATTGGCGCACATTGGCGCACATTGGCGCACATTGGCTTAATGCATGGCGTATCGTCTGCAAACCGGTGCCGAGGGACATTTTTTTTTCCACTTATAAAAAAGGGCCAATTTTGCATGGTTCGCGATCTCATGCGAAATGTTTGCATATATTTATATAAATGGCTACAAAGTATCTCAGATTCTGCATTTGGTATGTTACCTAAGCCCCTCGGACGCTGTCCCCCCTTGTAATACTTTTATGAAGAACATGTACAGTATCAGGTAAACTATAATAATGCCATGGAGCATTATTTTGCTGCTATGCTATGATTGTTTTTTTACACAACTTTTTTGGATTAATCCCATCACTGATATAGCAGTCTAGCTGGTTCATAAAAAGTGTCAAAGGCCATATTTACTAAACGGTGCTAATCTGTAAAGCACCTTAAGGTCCATTCAAGTGAATTTGGTGAAAGATGTCCTACGTCTTTGCACCGCAAGTAAATAAAGCCCATTATGCTTAAATTGATACAAAGCAACAAAAAAAAGGACATCATTCATTAAAGTGCTTCGGCACCGTTTTGGTTCTGCTGCCTATTCCACTCATTGGCACTATTTAACTTTATTGAATAGCCCTAGAAAGTCGTTGTGCAGCAATATTGAGCAAACAAAAAACTTACATGTATTCAATTATTAAGTCAAACATAGAAGACTCAATGTTTCTGCACACCTTCAAATCAAAGGAATTCTAATAATTCTGATGATTTGTTGGTGTGAATGGATTTTATATGGTCTCGCAAATGTTTCACTCAATAATATTGCTGTTTTACCGGTGTTACAGTTGCTAGAGCTGTTGGGTATAGGCAAGGTAATGGTTAATCCCTGCCTGGCGGGAGGCAGGACTACTAACAAGCACAGCTGAGTGTAGCAAGGGTTTAAAAGACAGGAAGGGGGAAGTGGCTGAATGTTATTTTTCCAAAGTAAGTCTCCTGTCTTAACCTCAGCATGTATCCCTACAATAACAAATCAAATAAAAATATATATTTCCTAATTACCGGAGCACCCACACATTATGTCTTTTACTCTGCAATTTATAGCAGTTATTACAAATGACTTATTTCTATTTAATGAGAAAATGTATTTTGAGATATAACTCTTATCTTCAAGTATGATATGGGATACAATACAGAAACATGACATACTTGAAAACAATTATTTTTGTGTGTAGCCTTGACAAGGAAAATTAGGTGGGGTCACAGGCCAGACCACCTGCACCTTTATCATCCCCTCTGTTTCCTCCTCCCATCCCACACCGCTCTCCTGCTGCCTTCCTTGACCCTTTTTCCACTGCCTCGGAGGGGGATGTGTCACTGCTGATTTCCTCTTCTCCCTCTATCACTTGCCCTCTTGATCCCATTCCCACCCATCTCCTAAAACCTCTTGCTCCTACTATAATCCCTACGCTCACACAGATTTTTAACTCTTACCTCTACTCGGGTACCTTTCCTTCCTCCTTCAAACATGCAACAGTCATACCATTACTCAAAAAAAGCAAGCTTGACCCTACCTGTCTTTCTAACTATCGACCTGTCTCCCTCCTGCCTTTTGCCTCTAAACTCCTTGAGCGTCTTGTAGTCTCTGGTTGCTCCATTTCTCAACACCTATTCTCTCCTAGACCCTCTACAATCTGGCTTCCGCACTGCTCACTCTACTGAAACAGCCCTCACTAAAATAACCGACGACCTCCATGCTGCCAAAGACAGAGGTCATTACACTCTGCTCATATTGCTCGACCTCTCTGCAGCATTTGACACCGTGGACCATCCTCTTCTCCTTCACATTCTCCATATTCTTGGTATTCGTAACAAAGCTCTATCCTGGATCTCCTCCTACCTCTCCCATCGTACTTTCAGTGTCTCTTTTGCTGACACCTCCTCCTCCTCTATCGATCTCTCTGTGGGGGTATCCAGGGCTCTGTCCTGGGACCTCCTTCTCTTTTCTCTGTACACACTTTCTCTAGGTGACCTAATCACATCTCTTGAGTTTAAATATCACCTCTATGCTGACAACACACAAATTTACTTCTCAACCCCTGACCTTACACCTGCTGTACAGACCAAAGTTTCTGAATGTCTCTCTGCGATATCATCCACCGACTTAAACATGTCAAAAACAGAGCTCCTTATACTTCCTCCCAAACCTACTACCTCCTTCCACATTACTGTTGGAAGTACAGTACCATCATTCACCCATTTGCCCAAGCACGCTGTCTAGGGGTCACACTCGACTCCTCTCTCACATTCTCCCCTCACATTCAAAACGTATCTAAAACCTGTCTCTTTTCCTCCGCAATATTACAAAGATACACCCCTTCCTCTGTTACTCGACTGTTAAAACGTTGATTCAGGCCCTCATTCTTCCCCGTCTCGATTACTGTAACCTCCTGCTGTCCAACCTTCCTGCCTCTCACCTGTCTCCCCTACAATCTATCCTTAACGCTGCTGCCAGAATCACTCTTCTCTTTCCTAAATCTGTCCCAGTGTCTCCCCTGCTGAAATCACTCTCCCGGCTTCCAATCAAATCCCGCATCTCACACTCAATTCTCCTCCTCACTTTTAAAGCTTTACACTCTTCTGCTCCTCCTTACATCTCCGCCCTAATTTCTCGCTATGCACTATCCCGACTCTTGCGTTCTGCTCAAGGATGCCTTCTCTTTACCCCCTTTGTATCTAATGCCCTCTCCCACCTTAAACCTTTCTCACTAACTGCCCCACACCTCTGGAATCCCCTTCCCGTCAATACCTGACTAGCACCATCTCTATCCACTTTTAAGACCCACCTTAAGACACACTTGCTTAAAGAAGCATATGAGTAGCACCGTGGCTAATACTATACATGATACATAAAGCTTGGCCCCATGCAGACGCACTTACCAGAATGCCCTCCTACTGTCTCTGTACGTTCTCCCTACCAATTAGATTGTAAGCTCTTCGGAGCAGGGAGTCCTCTTCCACAATGTTACTTTTATGTCTGAAGCACTTATTTCCACGATCTGTTATTTGTAGTTATTTGTTATTCATATGATTGTCACATGTATTACTACTGTGAAGCGCTATGTATATTTATGGCACTATATAAATAAAGACTTGCATACATACATCTTTCAATTGAGCAGGGTGGCGCAAGGAAGGAATGAAAAACAAACATCCAAATTATATAAAAAGGCTTCAATGAATAAAATCCAAGCACCTTCAATTTTCGCCTTCAAATTCCAGTCCCAGGTTTGGCAAACCAGGGGCTCCGTCCTTAGGCGAATTGGGGGGCTACAAGGTGGAGTCGTACACCTGTGCATGAATCAGGGCAGTCCCTTACTATCAAGTCCCCTCTACTCGCAGACTCCTTGTAAATCCTGTCCATCCAATGGGTTTGGCAGTCCTTGGGTTTGATGACCTGACTGACTACCTAGTTCGCCCTCAGTTATTCCTAACCACCCTAGGGTAGTAAGAAATATAGGTATCTAGACACCTTAGGGGCAGCGCTGCGCCTGAAAAAGTCCTGCTACCTTATACTCTGCAGTGTGCCCCTTAAAGTCGCGAGGCCCCAATGGTATCCCAGCCCCCGTAACTAGTTAAGTAATGCAGATCATTCTTGAAGATGAAACAGGAAAAAATAACATTACATTTGGACTTTAGGAGTAGCCATCATAGTGCAAGATGAAGTCATAAGCAACATATACTGTATATCATAATGAGGGCTGTAGTTACATAACAGAATAACACATCATGTGTAGTGTTCACTGAGGATAGTCTTTTGAGTGTAAGGACTCTCAGGAGCAGGGCCCTCATTACCTTCTATATCTGTTTGCGCTTGTCTGTTCTTATTTGTATGTCATTGTTTTTTATAATTGATGTCACTCTGTACCCCCATTGTACCGCGCTGTGGAATATGTTGGCACATACAAATAAAGGATAATAATAATAATAGTCTGTGAAGTTGTACCATACACAGTGTCCCCAGAGTTTACAATTGGTATTAACAATGTATCTTCTAGCCAAGTTTTTTTAAAATAGGTTTTAGATGTCGGTTTATCAGTATGCACATCATATGTTAGCTTGGGATTCAGCCATATGCCCAGGTATTTAAGGCAGGTCACTGAGGATAATTGTACTTTAGAGACTGCAAATATATTGAGTGCTGGCTCCCTTAGCTTAGAGTACATTTTGTGGACCAACATGAGAGTCCTGCATAGATGAAATTATAGTGCACAGAGCTTTCAAAACATCTGTTCTACACATTTTAAAGCAGCAATCACAGCTGCCATTTAAATATATATATATATTCCCACCTCTTTATTTTACAGGATGGGATTCAGGGACATACTCTTTTCAACTCCTGGGACTCAGGTACTTGACATACTTACTGGTGAAGGTAAGCGTGTTTCAGTCCCTTCCAGGGAAAACAAACTGGCGGTTTAAATCTCCCATGTCACGTGGGCCAATAAGAAGCCCCAATGCGATCCATTTCCTATCATCTCACGTGTCACGGGACATTAAAAAAACTGGAGGTAACACCGCTATCTTTACCAGAAAGTAGCTCCGAAACTAGGAGTTGGAGGATCCTGAAGCGAAAAATAATGTGGTTACAGCTCCGGGAAACACCTGGGTCTCATTCAGAGTTAGGTAGGGGGATTGCTGCTTTAAGTCAAAACACTCAACTAACAGCAATGTGAAGATAAACTGAAAAATGTGAAACTGAGTTATTTTAAAAAAAATTGTTCATGTTCATTTATGTAGCAAGTGCATCATATTGTTAGCCATTTCAATAAAATATTTTTTTTAGCTTCTCATACTCACTATTTAACCCATTCTGTATCATCAAATGATGTATCAATACATGTAGATCATCAATATATTATATTACTCATCCAACTACATTAGAAGCAATGATTTGTGCCTTCTTTAGGTCCTGCATTTTGGGGTCTGGTGAACTCTGCTTGGAACCTGTGCACAATTGGCAAGCGACAGTCTCCCATTAACATTAACACCAGCCAAATTATCTTCGATCCCTTCCTACCTCCGCTCAGGCTGAGCATGAATGAAAAGAAGGTACAGTAAATTGATATAAGTGAATGGGAAGGCAACGTGTGGGGTTTTTATGGAAAAGGGAAATGAGTAAACAATGATGATCACGTTTATTAAAACTGCAATAGGAAATTTGTGAGCATATTTAGCACTACTAGTTTTATGCAAGATATATTATAGTGACATATTATTATTTATTATTGTGATATATTAGTGACATATAGTGAATATTATTAGCAATTCATATCATGTTTTTTTTTAAATATGTAGCTATATTTCAGCTCTGACTGGTAGTGAAACATTATATTCTGTGTCCTTTGAAATTTGCATTTGAAAACTGGTATAATCACTAAAGCGTGATAGCCTTTATTGATTGTTAAAGGCCATTGAATGGAAGTACCATTAATGATCGATAATGTCAGACTTTAGAAATAGAACCGATACCTCCTACACTGTCAAAAACTTGAAAAATGTGAAGCAGTAAAGAATATCCCTCTGCATTGGATTTGATTTGGAGAGCTGTTCCTTAACTTCCACAAGGGTCATCAACACCGATTTTAATTTCAACAAAAACCTAGTGACTTTCCTACCTTATATACAAGAATTAACTCTACTCAAGAACATCACAATCATTTAAAATAGTGGTTTCTGACCATAAATTCCAATAGCTTTGGTGTCAGAGAGGTCTGCAAAGCATTGGGGGCAATCTCAATGCCTTCTCTAAATCTTTTACATTTTCCTTATTTATTACACTATAGAAAAGTGACTTTATGAGTTTCAGTTTAACACCTGCTCTGTCTTTAATATAAAGCAGATTTTCTCATATCTTTTTTCCTTGTGTATGTTAGATTTGGTGCCACAAGTTACATTCTTATTATTATCACTGTAATCTGTTGTAGTGGCAAACAGCAATTCACAGTACAAGCATGTGGAAACTTACAAATAAATGGAACAGTTGATAATACAGTATATAGAAACAGCCAGTGCACCGAGACATACTGTAGTAAATATTGTGAGCATGGAAATAATGTTCTCAGAAGCCTACACTTTTATCAATGTGTTGCTAGACACATACACTGTGATTCACTTAGCTCTGATAAAGGGTTCCCGGAGCCTCTTCTGGCTTTGGTGCTGGATGAGAGTCCCAGCTATTCCAAGGCACGCCCTCTGGCAATCCGTTCACTTGCATGTTATGGAACCCTGGCAGGGAGTCTGCTGCCTGTCATTTAAACTCCCTTTCCAAACAGGAGTTCATTGGAACACCCTAGCAGACCTGGAGCTAGGGTGTGGTCTTCTATGCCTGGAACAGTGAGGGAGTTAACCTCTTCACAATCTCACAAACTACAATAGTGCTAATCAGAGCACAATCGCATGTAAACTACCCTTGAACCAAATAAAAGTTTCTGTGTCATAGAGCCTGATCTCCACTACTGCAGTTTAATTTTAAAAAAAAACAGAGACGAGAAGTAAATGTAAACGTTGTAGGGATGTTGTACATCTTGTTATTAAATGGTGCGTAAATATATTAATTATTACTTAGTAATACATTGTATTTATCTTTTAACATTTCCAGTGTAACCCTATAACTTAATTCTAGGTCAGTGGAACAATGTTCAACACAGGGCGCCATGTCTCCTTTCGTTTGGACATGCAGCAGCCGGTAAACATTTCTGGGGGTCCCCTTTTGTATAACCATCGCCTTGAAGAGGTGAGGTTGCATTTCGGGAGTGAAAATGGGATTGGCTCAGAACACCTCATGAACAAGGAGTCCTTGGCTGCTGAGGTAAGACTGAGAGTTGGATTTCCAGTTTATAATTATATTCCTAGCACTATGGAGGTAGAGTGCATTTAGAACAGGCACTCTTTTTCTCTGTTTTTCTATATATTCTATCCCTGTTTGCACCCCTCAGAGACATTCAAGCTGAGCAGAGGTCAAATCCTTTTATGTCCAAGACTGAGAGTTATATGAAAGGAAAAAACCTGGGCACTGCGGATTTCTGCATAGAAAATTTATTAGCCAACTATTGGCAAATAAATTTTCTATGCAGAAATCCGCAGTGCCCAGGTTTTTTCCTTTCATACATGATATTGGGAGTACCTAGCAGAGATTCCTGAACCAGGAGCACCGGTATTTATATCATTTTTTCCCTTGCAGAGTGCAGCATTACCCTTCAAACCGCAAGACTAAGAGTTACCTGCTTTGGTTGGAGTATATGTGGAGGGTGGAGGAAGAGGGGAATGGATGTTGCTATAGTCACATGGCGGATAAGGTGCTAGGAGCGTATAATAATATTGGAATGAAACCTTGCCGAAGCAAGGGAAAAGGGCCCCTGAGAACAGCACTCTAAATCCTGTGTATAGGTGAATTAACTAAAATATAACCTTTAATAGGGAATGTGGATACAATTTTGTTGGACAAACACGCATAAACTAATAAAATAGACGCAAATAGGCTGATACTCAGTTTGGCTTTAGCCCCTTGATAAGGAGTGTAAGTCGAGGGAGAGGGAACCCCAACTACCAAAAGTGATGGTAACAAATGACATGTAGTATGATCCTAAGTGCCCCGATATCAGGTAGTAAGAAGAGTCAGGGCTAGGGGCTAAATAAACTATATGTATAAGTGTAGATGTGCAGTTGGTGGTATATAGTTTAGGTCACCCCAAACTCCCCTAAGAGAAAAATAAACAAGGGATGTAAAGAGCAATTAGGCAGATGAGCTAGTAAGCTGGTGAAGTTTTGCCTGTCTCGTTGTACACTTGACTAAATGGAATTGAGTCAAGGTCTTCCAATCCTGGGAGAACACTCAGTGCTAAATCCCAAGTTGGTACAAATCCCTAAATAGGTATCAGCTAGGTATATAAAAACTGTTGCTTGTGATAAAGCACAATTGAGAGCAATTGTTAATTGCTTGCCTAAATATCGTTACTGGTAGGGTCAGCGTTCCGACGCCCACCACGTGCTATACATACAAGCACACATATATTTCAAAGCTTAACAATCTCAATGGTCGATTGTCTATGTAGTGTTTGTTGTTAAAGTAAAAGAACCAAGTTATATGTGATTGGCTAAAATGACAGTGGCGCCTATTGATATAAGTTTGTCCAATTGTTTATTGTATGTCTTTATTTATATAGCGCCATAAATGTACATAGCGCTTCACAGTAGTAATACATGCTGTAATCATATAAATAACAAATAATATAAATAACAGGTCATGGGAATAAGTGCTTCAGACATAAAAGTAACATTAAGGAAGAGGAGTCCCTTCTCTGAGGAGCTTACAATCTAATTGGTAGGTAGGGGAACATATAGAGGCAGTAGGAGGGAATTCTAGTAAGTGCGTCTGCAGGGGGCCAAGCTTTATGTATCATGTGTCCAGGATTATCCAGTGCTATTCATATGCTTCTTTAAGCAAATGTCTTAAGGTGGGTCTTAAAGGTGGATAGAGAGGGTGCTAGTCAGGTATTGAGGGGAAGGGCATTCCAGAGGTGCAGGGCAGAAAGTGAAAAAGGTTTAAGGCGGGAGATGGCATTAGATACAAAGGGGGTAGAAAGAAGACATCCTTGAGAAGAACGCAAGAGTCGGGCTGGTGCATAACGTGAAATTAGGGCTGAGATGTAAGGAGGGGCAGAAGAGTGTAAAGCTTTAAAAGTGACACATTGTTTGTACAACTTGTTACTTTCTGCGCATGCCACAGCCATAAACATAATACGTGAATGCCTTCCACGTTGGTTGAGGCAGCGACAATGCTGTGAATAAGTTCAAGCTAGCATACACACTATTCTAAATTGTGCTTCGGCAAGGTTTCGTTCCTGCTTTGGTTTGAATAACCAATTAGTTAGTCTTGGGGACAGTCAGACCTAATATTTTCCTAATATTTCCCAGCTAATGACATTTCACCTAAAAATATGCACTGTTCCCAAATATGTAATATAGAGAGGCACTTAAAAATGTAGTCTCTAGCTAGCATTCTTCTATGTGGTTTATTACTAGGGATGGGCGGAACTGTCAAAATCCGTTTCACAGAATTTCCCAGGCTTTCCATTCAAAATCCGTTTCGTGGTATAAAATCTGTTGATGGACTGGCCCAGTTTGAATACATACGGATTGAACCAAAACCGCCATTGGATACAATCCGAACGTATTTTTTAGAATCCACTCCGGGGAATCCACAATCCGTTGACCGATTGTTAAAAATCCACACACAGATTTCAAAATCCGACCACAGATTATTAATCCGCCATGTGGATTGTCAGTGATATAAAAAAAACTGAAAAAGGCGGATCGCCCTTTTTGAGACTGATCCGCGGAAATCCACAGACCAAAAGAACCAGCCAATCCGAGGCGGATCCAAAACCGCAAAAACAAATTCGCCCATCTTTACTTATTACTAGTGAAGACTAAAATGCATTCCTAAACATGTACTTCAAAATAAAAATACCCCTTGTGAGCACATTCACATGTCTCAGACAGGTCTGCAAGCCTGCCTTTTCCCATTATCTCTTAGGCTAAGGCCCCGCTCCCAGAGTCAGCGCGCCCGCACTGCAGACAGGCGTTGCGCTGACACTACACAGACCGCGATGTGCGGTCTGTAGGGAGCGGGAGCCGGAGCGGGAGGTGGGCGGGAGTGGGAGGATTGACAGGGAGGGGGGGCGTGGCTTGAGCGGAGGGACCCGCTACTCTCCCCCCCCCTCCCTCCACGGGCTGCAGGAGGGAGCTGCTGATGGTAAGTAAAACACACACGCACGCAGGCACTCATACATACACACACACACACACACACAGGCAGGCACTCACGCACTCATACACACACACACACGCGCGCGCACACACAGGCAGGCACTCACGCACTCATACACACACACACACAGACAGAGGCAGGCACTCACGCACTCAGGCACACACATACACACACACACACACACACAGACAGGCACTCACGCACTCAGACACATACACACACAGACAGGCACGCACGCACTCAGACATACACACAGACAGGCACGCTGCTTTCACTCCACACTCCTCCCCGCTCCCCGAAGCCTCTCCTCCTCCCGAAGTCTCCCCTCCCCATTGGCTCACAGCCACACCACGTGACGCGTCAATGCTAGACATCACCATTTTCTTGTGTCCCCTAGCGGCTGACGCGCCACAGCGTGTAGTGTGCTGTGCCGCCAGGGGGGACCGGCTCGCGAGGATTCCCCTGCTGGTGGGGAACTCGCGTGTGGCCGCTCGCGCCAACGAGCGCAGCGGGACCGAGGCCTTAGCATACAGTACAATGCTTCTGCTGCAGCCAGGGATTCTGGGTAATGACATGCAGATGAGCACACAGTGTGTCAGTTTTTTGCTTCTTCTTCGTTTCAACATGGACCCCTATATAAGCTTATGCCTGCCGTATTACTCAGGTTTTTTAGCACAGCCTGGGTTAAAGAAGTAAGCATGTACTGTAACTCTGTGCACTACTGTAGGAATGGGCACTGCAAAACAATGTATATACTTACTATTCAGCTCCTTTGTGTCCCTAAATTTGTTGAGCCGTTTCAAATTCCACTGCTTCCTGCAGTCTTTTGTTCATGTAGCTATTAATGTGTGCTTGTCCATGTCTATTCTCTCTCTTTCCTACTTATCCATCTTGCCTCTCCGTAACTGTGACACTTGACTTTCTATCTTCTCTGTTAGCTACTGACCTTCTCTAATACCCCTCTCTTATTACAGGTACAGCTGATTCATTATAACCATGATTTGTACAGTAATGTCAGCGAAGCTTCCCGCAACCCCAATGGCCTGGCCATAATCTCTTTGTTTGTGAATGTGAGTTTCTGTATTTTCGTGAAATAAAATGTATGGATATCTCTTTGCTTCAAGAAATTTCTTCATCAAATCTTTTACTTGGGAGATAAAGACCATCAGTATATCATACAGATACTGTATTCACGTCAAATAGTTAGCCTGTCCTTGCTAAAGGGTTATAATTATTATTTATTTATTAGAACAAACAAATATATTCTGTAGCGCAGTAAAATAGGGTTGGAGGACGATAAACAATTAGATAGCAAACATTGACATACATCGTAACAGTAGGTTAGAATGGCCCTGCCTCAAGGAGCTTACAATCTATAATGAAGGATACGAGGAAACATATGGTACAGGGGGATAAGAAGGTTGGTGTGTTTCGGATTGAGCAGCTGTAACATCAGCGAATGGCAGCAAACAGCGGACACCCTTTGGCTGCCACTAAAGGCTGCAGGGTTAAAAAAAAAAAAAGACAATGAAGCTCACATTTAAAATCAAGAAATCACTTGTTGGTTGCCCTGTATATACTGTACCTGTAAGGGAAGACAATTTGGAGTACTGGTAAATACCTGGAATAAGATTACTACAGGACGAAACACCTCTCAGTAGTGCTAACTACTGTGCACCAAAGTTACCTACTTTGTACAAGGCACTGTACTGTAATTAGTTTTTTACTGAAGCAGTATTCCTTGCATACTTTTGAATCTATGATAATAATAATCTTTAATTCTTCCTAAAGCATAGTGGCAAAATGTGCAGCATTGCATGGGTGCGTTCTTCCATTCTTTTATTACAACTCTAATATTCTAGTTAGAATTTCAACTTTAGTTTATGCTTATTAATTCTACTCACTTGTGTTCAGGAAAGGGCGATGAGTTCCTCACAAGGGAGACTTGTTACAGTACATTTTAGGGCATGTTCTGTTTTCACGTTGAAATTGTAAGGTTAAAATAAAGGTCTGTAACTTCAGCTTGTATAGCCTCCAGACTATATGCAAGAGGTTAATATACTGAAAACTTCTACTGCTTCAGCAATAAAATATTTGGAATATCCCCTCCCCCACCTTATTTTCTGGTTCTCCAGTTATATTGCATAGTACATTAAAGCACTGCTATCAAAATAAAACATAACTGACTAGTCTTTGCACATTTACATAATGAATCATGCATGAGCTCAGGTCTGACGTTCTACATCGGAATGCATCTGGTAATAAGTAAAAATATATATGTTTTATTCTCATTGCATTATCAACACTAATTCTGTGGTCTTCTCCTTTGAAGGTGGCGGATAACTCCAATCCATTTCTCAACAGGATGGTGAACAGAGAAACCCTCACAAGGATATCTTTTAGAAGTAAGAATTGAGATAATCCCATGGGGTAAAGCAATATCCTTTTAACTTGCAGACACTGGAGCAGAAATATCATCAAAATGAAATGTGTGATATGTTATCAAGTTTCCAGTGAAAATTTGACCTGATCATACAACTGATTGATAATATAATTCTGTTAAACAACATCCTTGGAAAGGTCTGCTACCGATGTGCACAGGAGTATGATACTGTAGAAGAACACAATGGTTAAGCTATACAAGGGGCTGCAACAAAGCAATCCAGTACAGTATAATATGGCATTTTTTGCTTGAAAAGGAAATTGAGATGCTGAGCAAGAATACAGCATTAACAGAGCTTTAAATATGCTATAATAAAGCTATATTGAATGCACGAGCATTGTCAGGAACCCCAGATTTAACTTCTCCTTTGGATCAGTAGTAGAACTGCACAAAAGCTTTAGTGCATGAAAGTGGAGATTGGGACTTGCTATTGTTACGGTAGTTGCAGGAAAAGCTTGCGATACAGTAAAAAATTAAATGTGGTGGACTTTCTATCATTGAGTATGATTTATAGCAACTATTGCCAGTGAACCATTATACAGTATACTCCCCAAGAGCCACTTGAACATTAATCCCATAACTGGTATAAACTACAAATCAGGGCCTTCCACTGCGGTTCAGGATATTCCCATAGATAACAATGGTGGCTCTGTGGCTTCCCCCAGAGGCAGATTCATTGGTTACTATGGATTTCCATGCTTTGTAGACTTTGCCAGGATGCAAAGCTCCCTTTGTTCGGAAAGTATTTGCTATATTATCATAATTTGCATCCTACATGCAGTAATGATACATCATGACTGCTACCAACAAAAAGAAAATAAGCAAAAGGAAAAGGTTTCGTGGGGTGGAAATACAGGCGTTATGGGTAGGGTTGGTGAGGATAGAAGAGATTTAGGAAGTAAATCACTAAACGACGTTAGTGTCCCATTAAAGGGCATCAATAAGTGCTGTTTAGCAAGTGTCTCCTTTAGAAATGTAACAAGGACATTTATTAAAACACCATCCCTGTACCTCTTAAAATGTGAACTTTAATTAGAATATGGACCATTTTCCTCTTCAGTTGCAACAGACTATTATATTGCAGTTTTATTTTAATGATAGACAGGAGGCATGCGAAAGACATGTTGTTTGTCTCCCATAAGTGATCAGAGCCAGCATTACGGGGCTATTCCATACATCCAAGACATCTTTCAGCTTAGTTAATGTGACTTCTTACAGCAGATACAAATAAATGGGCTGTACGGTGTCTTCTGGCACAGAGCTTGTCTTATGTAGTAACACTGCTTGGTAAATACAGTATGTCCCTTTGTGGTGCATTCACTTGGATGTGGCCACAAGTTGTCTTCCAGCACATAATGTGTGTTATCGAGGTGTCTTTTTAGTAAATATGGCTGGTCTGGAGTAAATCTATCATTTTCATTTACAAGCAGTGAGTCCTTTTTCCTGCAAATTGATACTTAAATATGCAACAATAAACAGTGGTTTTCAATATCCATAACACACAGACATTTGCTACTTGTGTTGGTACTCTATAAACTTTTGCTGCTCGCGCCACCCCTGCCTACCTTAGAGCTGCATCAAATGACGCTGTGGGGTCATGTGACGTCTCGTCACATAACACTGCGGCATCATTTGACACTGCGTTGCCATGTCGACGCATCACAGAGCGTCTGAAATCTTGGTAAGTATAGAGTTGCAGAAGCCACACGTGATCCCCCGGCATTTCATTGCCTCTGCAACCGCCGCGACCCCCCAGAAAAATCTCCCGCCCCCGCAGTTTGCGCACCCCTGCTTTATAACCAAAAGTAATAAACAACTTGGGAGTCCTTGCTTAAACTAGAAGTTATCGGTAAATGAATGACACGGCATAAGAGGGAAGACTGTGTGTTTGCTAAAGAGATATTTTGCTTGAGTGCCCTAAAGTTAACTTACAGTACATCTATTCCTACAGATGAAGCCAATTTACTGCAGGATCTCTGCATTGAAGACTTGTATCCAGAAACCTTTGGATTTTTGACTTATCAGGGCTCTATGACTACCCCACCTTGCTATGAGACTGTTACTTGGATTATAATTGATAGGCCTCTGAACATCACCTCAATGCAGGTACAGTACTTACTGTACTCCTACTACTACACTATAACCTAAATATTGGAGCTTTCTTGGTGCCAGATGTCTAATTGGCTGCAGTATTCTATACTTGGTAACACTGTTATTCGATGTATGCATATATTTATTTATATAGCACCAATCGTGTACTTGGCACTTTGCAAAGCAGATTGGGTGTTTAATTAGAATTGATTTAAAAAAAGCATCAAACATAAAGTTGCACATTAGCAAAATGAATTCCTGCACAGAAGCGCTTACAGATATCCGTGGCATTTGATAATTGCACGGCCGTCAGCGACAACACAGGGGGTTTGTTTACTGTCGCTTTTTAGGAGGCATCTCAATGTACAGTAGCACAAAGGAGATGTACAACAAAATGCATAGAATGAACGGCAGGAAAACTGAGATAATCTAATGTTCGTGAATATGCTAAAGATGTTTGTGACCTTCAGCAGTAATTATATCCTTTTCAGATACACTATAATTTACCCCAATATCCAAGGTCACTCAATTTTCTAAATTTCACTATGCTAAAAACAAATCTAATATTATTTTGTCACTTTAAGTATATATCTCACTCATTAAACATCACACTGTCCATGTTAATGTGACATCAGTTCATAGTTATGATTCACCAAATAGTTCAATGTTAAATTATTATTATTCCTATATTGTGCTGAATATGTACTCAGTGCTTGCTAAATAAAATACACATAGATTAAGCAATATTAATACAAGTAAGTACTGCACATATTGGTCCCTGTGCAATATGCTGTGACGTTGATTTCCCTTTACTGAGGACGAGTCTAAGTCCATTCAAATTAATGGGGCTAAAGTCTTCCCCTTCACATGGAATACAGATGCAATATATTGAATAGAGATGGTGCCAATCATCATACTGTACCAATACACTTAAAATACACCCTGGCATACTTAAATTACCTACGTAATATGTGCTTACCTAAGCCCCAGTGCGTTTTATTATTACAACCCAAATGCTAAAATATCCTCAAAAAATAGGGATATTATTGCTGAAAGCTGAGGAGGTGGGGGATACTTTACAGTTAATATGATGATATTTAATTGTGATTCTTGCTGATACCCTCCCATTACCATATCCCAGCTAGGGTTGGGCGATATCAACATTTTCCCCATGATAACGAAATTACAAATTTTATCGCGATCACGATATATATCACGATAAATTTGTTTAAAAAAAAGCCTGAAAATGTTCCAGTAAATCTAAATAAAAAGTGTTTTCAAAATAAATACATTTTCTTTAGATTTGCTACAATAGAGACCTTTTGTTCCCAAGCCCTTTCCTCACCTACACTGACTGCTCCCATCACCCTAGCATCCCCTTCATGCATCATCCCCTCATCCCATCATTCACACTCAAGATACTCTCTCCATTTAACAGCACTTTTTCACTTATAAATAAAATATTATATATTAAATATTATATTATAAATAAAATATTATATATTAAATCAAGAATTGTCAAAAAATCTGTTTTAATACATTTTTAACATTTTCATAAAGGGGGAGAGTGATCGAAGCAGTGTAGGTGACAAAGGGGGAAGTTGAGGCATGGAAGGGGCAGGTTAAGGGTCCCGGGGGCGGAGAGAGGAAGGGGTTACGGATCCCATGTTGAGGGTAGGGGGAAAGGATTACGTGCCCCAGGGGCAAGAGGGGGAAGGGTTAAGAGTCCCCGGAGTGATAGAGGAAGGGGTTAAGGGTCCCTGACAGGGAGATATGGAGAGGTTAAGTGCCCCATGAGTAAAGGGTGGAGGGGTAAACAAAAGGAAAGTAAGGACTTTCTACAGAACCTATCACACCAATCACACCACCTGCTGCTCTCACATACTTTCTCTCTCATGCTGCCCGAAGCTCCTACCCCTCCCTCAGAAGCAGAATTCAGAAGCAGGGAGGGGGACTTGGGGAGAGAGACAGTGGCAGCTTCAAAGCTGCTCTCACTGCACCGACATCCTGAAATATCGCGATAACAGGTAATCTCCCATTCCAGCACACCGGGAGCTTGTTATCGTGATATATCGGTTTATCGCCCAACCCTAATCCCAGCCTCTCTCATTAATCCTTCACTGCCAGAGGGGCTGGCGATGCATTGCAAATCAAATCAGCAACAATAGAGTCAAGTTTATTACCACTCATATCATATCATATTATATATTGTGCTCATACTACGAAGAAGGGGAGGTAGAGATATGGTAAGAAGGGACCCTAAGTATAATGGAGTCTTTTATCTCTGAGTTGCATGACTGTAAAAGATAATTAGCCTTTTTTTTTTTTTTTTTTTTGGCTAATACAATGAAATTACAGATAAAATTCACACAAATTACATCTGCATTGAAGCATCCCGTTCCTATAGTAATAAAATATTAGGAAAAACACTTTGCACAAGTAAAAGTCGCTGCAAAGCAAATTATAACATTAAAATCATGCCAAGTGCTCTAACTCTTTCAAAGTTCTGCATGATTGTGCAGTTCACTATGAGCCAAGATCTTGCTCAATAAAAGTCTCATTAGGAATAAGCGGTAGAGATGTTAACATTTAGTACTACCTATTGTACCAACTATACTCTTTCAAGCCCTAAACCATAGTACCGTAGTAATAACAAATATAACAGAATTATTAGGCATGCTAAAAAAATGATAGAATCCATAGAAGAGAATAAAATCAAATCCACAAAGCAAAAGACAACCTTGTTCAGAACGGTTGCCGTGTAAGAAAACGACGCACGTGTAATTGTGTATGTTTTATATTACAATATCAATTTGGTTATATTTATTTTTTTAACATATAACAGATTTGTACTGACTTTAGAAAAAAACGACAGTAAATTAATCTCGCAGTAATGCTGTAACCTTTACAAGCCATATCAACATTCATAAAGCTGTTGCGGTTCTTTTGTAATAAACATATTCTGGAAAGATCAAAATGCATATAATAACAAGAACAATTAGGGAAAATTACATAGAATGATCATTTATCAGACTTCATATCATTAGCAAGTAACAGCAAGGAACACAGAATAACAATCAGCCTGACTCCTATAACACAGTAGCTGAGGCTCAATACAGCATCTGTACTTCATTTGGGAGAATTTCACCCCTGGGCTGTTGTGTTGTTAAGCTGGAAAATAAATGGCAGATATGTTGCCTGTTATGAACATTTTTGCAGTATTAGTAAGAAGAGAATAATAAACCAAACGCATTATGATTTCGCAACATACTTATTCATTATGGTGTGCCTCTCATTGTTATGAAGACTTTCAGTGGTTCAGAGCCACTTAACGTTAGACAATGTATTACATTGAAAAAGCCTGTCAGTTCAGATGTAACGTTGCAAATGGAAATTATTTTGGAGGAATGGTGCAAATTATATCTATTTGGTCTTGTCCTATTACAAAAAAGATGGTTGCTAACTTGATTTGACATCCAGGAAAACATTTGGAAATTCAGTCCTCTGGCCCCAACAACTCCCCTGGTGCCCATATACCAACAACAAAAGGGGCAGATCTTGGCAGAGACAGGATTAGTCAGCAGTCATGGTTAAAAAAAGGAGCATAATTGATAATGAGAGAGAAGTGCTGTGCCAGGGCATACAGAAAATATAATGATTCTAAGCACCAGGCAGTTTGTATGAACATTATCTAGTCCAGTGGTTTTCAATCTTTTTTTTCTCGGCACCCCTAATTACTGCCCAGTTGTGAGGCACCCCCACAACAGGACAGCTAGGGGGCAGAGCATCACAGGAGACAGGGGGAAGAGACAGACAGACAGACCGTTACAGGAGTCAGAGGGGGAAGAGACAGACAGCTGACAGACCATTACAGGAGTCAGAGGGGGAAGAGACAGACAGACATACAGACCATTACAGAGTCAGAGGGACATAGAATCAGAGGAGACAGAGGGGGAAGAGACAGACAGACCGTTACAGGAGTCAGAGGGGCATAGAATCACAGGAGACAGAGGGGGAAGAGACAGACAGTTTAAGGAGACAGAGGGGGAAGAGACAGACAGACAGTGACAGGAGACAGAAGGGGCATAAAGAGAGTCACAGGAGACACATCAGGACAGAAAAAATACTCAAGCATAAAAAATAGGACAGAACACACACACATCTCTAGCCTTTCAATATACTATTCCATTCTTTGGTTTTAGATTTTATCCATCTTATCTATCTGACAAACATATTTTAAAATGACAAGATTACAGTCAGATTAGACCTAGCATGTGTCTGGCCAACGCAAAATGGCATATATAAAAAATATATACCATTATCACATAATTTTACTACATGGTTTATCCATTAAACTGCGATAGCGCACAGTAAAACATATTGAAGCCAATTGGAGTTTCAGTTGAATATTGCCTGATTGACTCCATCATAGTTAACGAATAACCTCCTTAATCTGAAAATCCATGAATTGTATTGTATTACATACTAAACACAATTAGGATACAATAGGTTAAATACAAATAGTGACAAAAACCCCTTTCCTATAATACCAATGATTTACTTGACCGTAAAATTCTCCCTCGTGTAAAACATTGAAAGTTACCAGTGATGTATAAAGGACAGTCTGTTATCCGATGTTGATTATTTGAAGAGGTTAACCTCATTTTCGGTTAAATAATTAAAGCGCAATAGAGTGCAACCTACTCAAACAAATATACCAGTGGTACTAACATTGGTGCTCAAGGTGAACAAATCACTCGCATATGTTGTACAGGAGGGTATCTGGTCACGTACTGTATGGCTTTCTCTTAAAGAATGCATAAAGAGAACATAGCGTGATACAGTTTATTACACATGCATAAATAGGATGGGAAAAAGGCACACTCACATTTTCCCAATCTCAAAATCGCAATGAGTGCTATATGGGCACACTCACGCCTCTCTGGGTTCTCCAAAATCCACTGGAGTGGAGAGTCCTTTTGTTGTAAAGCCCAGCACCTCCAATCCTCGTGGTTAATGGCGCCATCGTTTGCACTTCCGCATCTGCGCACGCTGCAGGTACGGTGGTTCACAGGTGACAGGGCTCTCCCTCGCCGGCTACGGGATCCTCAGGGGATCAAAAACCCTATGCGTTTCGCCTTCTGTGTCTTAACGGCTTCCTCAGGGGTTGTGAATGGAAGCCGTTAAGGCACAGAAGGCGAAACGCGTAGGGTTTTTTGACGCTCTGAGGATCCCGTAGCCGGCAAGGAAGAGCCCTGTCCCCCGTGAGCCACCGTACCTGCAGCGTGCGAACGACAACGCCATTAACCACGAGGATTGGAGGATCCGAGCTAGAGGCGCATGGCTGTACTACAAAAGGGCTCTCCACTCCGGTGAATTTCAGAGAACCCAGAGAGGCGTGAGTGTGTCCATATAGCACTCATTGCGATTTTGAGATTGGGAAAATGTGAGTGTGCCTTTTTCCCACCCTATTTATGTGTAATAAACTGTATCACGCTATGTTCTCTTTATGTATTCTTTAAGAGAAAGACATACGTGACCAGATACCCTCCTGTACAACATATGTGAGTGTTTTGTTCACTTATCACTTGAGCACCAATATTAGTACCACTGGTATATTTGTTTGAGTAGGTTGCACTCTATTGCGCTTTAATTATTTCACCTAAACTCATGTATACAGTTTCTAGAGACTGTTCATTTAGAGCTGCACAGAGAAGCCTTTATTGTTGTTGTTTTTTTATTTTGCGCTTCTCTTATTTCACCACTGTAACCTCATTTTCGAGGTTGCTCACTAATTTCTGCTGCTTCTGCGATCTTTGCTTTTCTTCTCGGTAAGATGCACTCTTTACGCCTGCTGAGCCAGAACCAACCATCTCAGATCTTTCAAAGCATGAGCGACAACTTCCGTCCAGTGCAGCCTCTTTTCCACCGTGGATTAAGAGGAAATCTGGATTTCCGCAAACTAGGACGGAAGTGCAAAGGAGCCAACTACAAACTTCATGGTATGCAGGAGATTTTGTGTCTCCCACGTCTACTTCCTCTAACTATTATTATTATTATCATCATTTATTTGTAAAGCACCAACATATTCCTCAGCGCGGTACAATGGGGGCACAGAGTTACATATATTACATAAACAGATTGACATGCCGAATAAGGACACACAAGCGCAAACAGATACAGACGGTAATGAGGGACATACTCGTGAGAGTTTACAATCTAGAGGGAATAAGGGGAAATGTTGGAACATAAGGTAAAGTAGCTGCTTGTAGAACGGAGTATGCCTCAGGGTGGAGTATGGTCCAGCTACACAGCTGATCCCATTTAGCTTTGGTGGGGGAGGGGGTGTGGATGTTAGGGTGTATTAGCATGGATTTCGGTCTTGCAGCACAGTAAGTTCCAATAGGATTAGAGAGAAGGTGGTTGTAGATGTTAGGGGTATGCTAGATAGGCTTCTTTGAAAAGGTGAGTTTTCAGGGAGTTTTTAAATGTCTGATTGCTGATGGTGCGTGGTAGGGAATTCCATAGAGGGTGCAGCACGGGAGAAATCTTGTAAGCCGAAGTGAGAGGAGGTAATATGGTAGGAGGAAAGGAGGATGTAATTGACAGAACATAGGGTGTGTTTAGGAATATATTTGGGGTTGAGGGCTGAGATATAGGGGGGGGGGCAGCGTTGTTTAGAGCAGAGTCAGAACTATATGATTCTAAAGGATATGGGAAGCCAGTTTAGGAATTTGCATAGTGGTGGAGCAGAAGTGGAGCAGTGAGTGAGGTAGATGAGTCTGGCAGCAGCGTTTCGGATTGCTTGCAATTGAAACAGACAGACAAGGGGAATCCTAGTTAAGAGAAGGTGCAGTAGTCAAGGCGGGACAAGATGAGTGAGTGAATTAGGATTTCAGCTGCGTCATGAGTGAGAAAATAGTGTATCCTCACAATATTTTGGAGATGGAGATGGCAGGACTTAGTGAGGGAGTGAATATTAGGAATGAAGTAGAGTGCAGAGTCAAAGACAACCCCTAGGCAGCGGGGTTGGAGTGTTCATGAAATTGTGGTATTACTGACAGTGAGGGAGAGTTTGAGTGTATATGGGGAAGGTGTAAAGAGTATTAGTTATTTTTTGGACATGTTAAGCCTCAGATAATGTGGGACAATCAGGGGAAGATTGCGGAGAGACAGTTGGTGACATGGGACAAGAGAGAGAGGGAGATATACATTTGGGTATCATCGGCATAGAGATGATACTGAAAGCCAAAAGATTGTATTAGTTTACAAAGAAAAGAGGAGTAGAGTGAGAATAGCAGAAGGCCAAGGACAGAGCCTTGTGGGACTTCAACAGGAATAGGGAGTGAAGAGGAGGAGACAACAGAGAAGGAAACACTGCAAGAGAGGTTGGATAGGATGGACGTGAACCAAGCGAGGGCTTCGTCACATAGACCACTGGAGTGGAGAGTGGGCATGGGAAGGGGGTGATTAACAGTGTTGAAGACAGCAGCGAGATCCAGGAGAATTATTAAGTGACCCTTACATTTAGCTGTAAGTAGGTCATTGGCCACTTTTGCTAGTGGTGTCTCAGCGGAGTGTAGAGGATGGAAACCAGAATGCAAAGGGTCAAGCAGGGAGTTGGAGGAGAAAAGGTGAGTCAAGCAGTTGTATAAAAGCCGCTCAAGGAGCTTGGGGGCAAAGGGGAGAAGATATATGGCGGTAATTAGAGAGGGAGGTTGAGACAAGAGTTTCTTTAGAATAGGCGTTATAAGTGCATATTTAAAGGAAAATGGGAATGTGCCTGAGATGAGAGAAAAGTTAAAAAGGTGACTTAGGGTAGGGCTTAGTGTTCTAGAGAGGGAGTGGAGGAGAGGCTAGGTAACAGTATCAAGGGAAATGTTGTAGGGAGAGATGATGAGGAGCACGGACCTCAACCTCAGTCACAAGGAAAAAGCTGAGGGTGGATGTAGATGTGCGAAGGGAGATATGGGGTGTGTGTGGAGCCTGACATGAAGAGATCTCATGTCTGATTGACTCAATCTTATCTGTGAAGTAAGTGGCAAGGTCTTGGGCCGTGAGGGCGAAAGGGGGTGGATGTGCAGTGGGGCAGAGAAGGGAGTTAAAGGTTGCAAATAGACGTTGAGGGTTAGAGGATGAAGTTAGGAAATGTAGGTTTGCTTGGCAAAGGAAACTGGTTTGTTATACTGTAGGAGATAAGTATGAATGTATAGTGGAAGGCTAGTTTAGTGACAAGAAATGAAGGGCCAATCTATGACATTTGGTTGCAAGCGTTTTGGCACGACCAAATGACCACCGGTGCTTTGCCGCGACTCACCACTCTGCCCGAACCTGCCGCTGCCAGCAACTTTGCTGCTAGGGTAAGTGCCTAAACCTCCTACCCCAAGCCCTTACCTTAAAAAACCCAGCCCAAACCTCTAAAACCCCTTAAATTAACCCCTCCCATAAAACCCCCTACCCTAACCTCTAAAACACTTTAAATTAACCCCTACCCAAAAAACCTGCCTACACTAACCTGTAAAACCCCTTAAATTAACCCCTTTCCCTAAACTTACTTTAGAAGCGTCCAGCGGCGGGGATTTCTATGACAGTTTAGCTGCAGCGGAGGGTCCGTCTGCAGCCAAAACCCAGCAGTGATTTGGTCGTGGCCAAACAGCCGCAGTCAAATGTCCCATTCCAATGAAGGGCTAAGCTTTTTACTGAGCATGTCACAGGAGGCAGCTCCTTCATGACAGCCTATGCGTGTAGCATGCAGAGAAAGTAACATTTTATGTGCCCCCCTCTGGCACCCGTATTGTGTCCTCACTCCCTCTGTTTTGCACTTGTTCCAACAAGTTTACCTTTCATCTTTATTGTCACTGATATTCTCTGCTGCTTACTTTGACTTAGCACAAGGGATTCATTCCCTTCACGATACATATTAAAAAAAAGATACTGTTAGTGATAAACTGTTATACTGAATGTAAAAAAAATGTATCTAGGTGCTTATCTCAAAGCAGCCTTATCTCAAATCTAAGGCTGAGTCCCCTGTGCCGCTGACCGCGCTCATGCTTGGAGAGTGGTGACATCACCAACTCTCCAAGCTTGAGCGCCGGCTGTCCTTGCTATTTCGCAAGCGCGCGCAGGGGGGCGTTGCAGGCAAGCTGAGCACAGATTCAAAGTCATTTTTTTTGTTTATGTAAGCGCCAAGCATGGGTGAGCGTGTGTGCCTGCGCACGAGCGCGCGCTCCGCGTGAGCGGGGACTTCAAAATTTAAATAGCCAGAAGCAACTTCGTCAACCACCGTGCGGTCAGCGTGCTCAGTGACACAGTGGACTCAGCCTAAAAGACAGCAAAAAAAAGCCACAAAAACAAGATGAGAGACAGCACTCAGCCAAAACCTCGCAGTACTCCTCACTAGCAACAAACAAGCTTCAATTCAATTGTAAAATCTTAATTTAATTGCTGTTGTTGCTCTATCGAATTATATGAAGATTTTACAATTAAATTGGAGCTTGTTCGTTCCTTGTAAGAATTAGATCGTGGGTTTTTGATCGAGTGCTCTCATCTTGTTTTTTCAATAAATTCTCTTTGGGAGGCGTCAGGTAGCTCCTGTGCTGCAGTTTAAATCAGCATCAGCAATATCAGCTGAATAATTGCCCTAGTTGTAAATTGTTTTCAATTTGGCCCTGATCACAGTAGTGCTGGAGTAGCTGCAACATTGTTCCCTCAGTTCCATGTAAAACCTAAATGCCGTAATATAGACTGTGTGCCCTAATGTTGTAACCACGTTGTTTACAGTTTTTTTTATCAGGGCATTATCACACCCATTGACTTCAATGGGATTTTACGTGCAATAGTGACCTACACTGGCGACACACTTTATTCGAGCTCGGCTAGTCCCACGAATTCGGGTATACCCGGGTGTATTGAGGTTTGTGACTGTTTTCTGCCCGAGTGCATTGAGGTATTTTCCAGGCAGGGATTGAAGCATTTTATTCCCGCTGGCTGCAATACTGCACAGTATATATATATATATACTGCATTACAATTCATGAATTTATGCCATCTGGTAGACACGCGAAGCATTGCAGCCTATTAAATCCTAATCATTATCATTTAACAGATCAGCCGCCTGTCAGCCAGGCATGAACCCAGGCTGGGAAGGCAAACGCAACGGGGCTTGTCAGAGGTGAGGAGCGGCGTATTCCAGGTATCTGCCAGGTACATACTGGGTATTTGCTCGAATAAAGTGTGTCGGTGCAGTACAGTAATTGGCACTATTTCCGTTTAGTTAATAACCCCCTTAGATGCCATGTGACTGGTGCGCTTTTGGAGTTTATGGAATAAGCCCCTTAGTCTTTTGGGACACGATTTACAAAAGTAATTACCACAAACTATAAAACGCAAAACGTGGTAGAGAAAATGGTGCATAGATCAATAATTTAACCTCCGTTCGACTGCACTGCAACTAGATTAAAAGAACTGCTGCTTTTGATCATTTGAAAGGGCCTCCAACACCGTCTGGATTCAAAATGTCTAGTAGTAAGGGGGGTTAATAATAGGCACCTAATGAAGAACAGAAAATAGTTATCCAATCTCATGACCTATTTGATGTTCTACAGTATGTACTGTATTAAATGTTCCATGTTTCCTCTGGCATTGCAGTTGACAGACCACCGTCTTCCAATGATTCCAGTTAAGAGACTCCCGTTCACCTCTGTCCAGCCTGCCAACAAAAACCCACAATCAACTTGTTTGGCGCGAATGGAAAAGTGCGTGTCTCAGAATGACTATATTTACTCTTCTTTTCAAGAGACTCGTTTGCAAAACAAATTGGAATTACCCCCACATCAGCGACACGGCGGTGCAAGTAGAGGGTGAACTGTTAATCTGGTGTATATTGTTGCAAATTGAGTTGAATGTCAGCTCCTGATCTCGCCACTCTATATTTGGCTTAGTGAAGGCAAATTTTCTGTAGTCCATTACTGAGCTTCAAAGAAAAAGTTGTCATCTCATGAATAAAAATATCAGATACAATATTCAACTTCTGTTAACAACTGTTCTTCTATAAATTACATTAACAACAGTGTTAATGTCCCAGATTTCTATATTCTTTTCTTTTTTTTTTGCAACTGGAGCTTCCAACAGGGAGTCGAATGCATACAACAATTTGCTGTCATTTATAAGCAAAACAACCACTAGAAACACTGTTTTCACATTTTAAAAACCCAGAATATCTGAACTGTTTTTCACCTCCATTAAAAAACGTGATACACAGTGCTTCTCTCTTTATTATTTGAAGCCTAACTAAACTAGAAGCTCAATTGAAGCATAACTGACCAGGGGACTCCTGAGGGAAGGAAGATGATTAGAAGTACTCCAGGAGAGTCCACATTCACACTTCAAATTGAAAAGGAATAGGGGGAGATTGCTGCGTTTAAAACCTTTACATGATTCACGGATACAATGGTCTCGGCAATGAAAATGCAGGACCACTGCTGCTTACCTTGACGTGATCCATCACTGCCTCAGATGGGATAGTGACACATCTCTTCACAGTGTCTTTTCCTCAGAGGGACGGAGACGTTTTCTATGACTTTATTGCTTCGTAGAGGGGATAATTGTGGGAAACACAGAAGCAGGTCTGACTTTAAACTGCCAACGGCATGGTAAGCCTAAATCATGTAAAGGTTTTATTGAACATGAAGCAAAGTTCTGGGTTGATCTGTTAATTTGAAAACACTGTTGCCAATAGTCAGTTGTCTAACAATAGCAGGAGCTAGCGTACGTTCTGCAGAAATGAAAACATTCTAATATCACTGCTGGATTCCATTCCTCGGGGAGTCTACATGTACAGCAATACCAAACGTGGTAATAGAAAATCATTGACATGTATTGCACACTTACCAAGAGACAGTTTAACATTTTGATGCATGGTAGAAAAACTGAAGACAGTGTGGACAGTGTAGGGCAGAATAAGTGAAACAAAGGCTCTGCAAACATCAGTTATTGTTTCATACTGGTCCTCAAATCTCCCGTCGGGGCCCTTAGCCAGAGCAGGTCATTGGGGCAACCAAACAATAGACAATTCAAATGCAAATTCATTGTGTGACTGCATTAGTTGCTCTTAAAACCTGCTGTGGCCACATGTCCCTAACGAGAGGTTTGAGAACCACTGATCTGGGACAAGCGGTTTGAATATTCGGATTGTGAAATGATTTTGTTTATAATAAATATAATCATAAAGATAAGCACATAGACAAAAGATGACTGATCATAATTAAGCAAACCCTTAAAAACACGTGTTTAGTTCCCTTGTAGTTCCACAAATAACATACTAATGTTCACTACACCAATATGTGGTCTCAAGTTTATTGCAACAGTAAAAAATCGCACTATTGTAGATTATGTTGAAATACAATAATAACAACTTAGTATATAGCTAATAGTAAAAAAAATTGCAAATTCCTGCTTTAAAAAACACATTTGTATTTTATGTAGGCACACAAACAGCACTGCATTGTAAGTTGTAGTGCTGATTTTAGCAGGCAAGATCAAGTAAGAATGTAGACTAATGTTCTCTAATGTGAGTGTGACCCACGGTTCATGTGCCCAACATTGTGAGGTGAAAGGTTGATAAGAACAGTACAGTCCCACTCATCAGCTCGGCACACATTTACAGTCCTTTTAGTCACTTTGATGCACTTTTAACTGCGTGTAACCCTACTTCTCACCATATCGAATAGCAGTGGCCTATGAGAGACACCCAGCATTTTTTAAGTGCAGGAAATAAAGGTCACTTGGACAACAGAGGTGCTACTATCACTCCCAAAGCCTGTGGTTTTTACAATAATGGAAAAGAAAATCACTTACTTCACAGGGCTACTTTTATATCCAAAATGATGTAGTATTTTGAAAGTCCACAGGTTTTTAGTTTTATTTTTCATATGGTATATTTTCGCTGCTTATACATGCAAGGAAATTAGAAAGAAGAAACATTAAAAATACATCACACAGACATCAGATTTTTTCATACAAATATAATCTCTTATTGTCTACGGCTACCATTCAAATATTTAAAAAAAAAATGTTTTTGTACACTTTTTGCAGGGCATATAATTAAATATGCAACATTTATCAAGTGCACATTAAGGTTTATTGCATAGTGCTAATCTGTAAGGCACCATGCGGTCCATTCAAATAAATAGGTCCTAATGTGCCTTCCTACTTAGCACCACTTAGTAAATAAAGCCTTAAATGATTTGTACATACAGTAATAGGTAAATGTAGAAAATGTGATCCAATGAATTTACATTCCAGATACGTTTAAACTTTGTTCCCAAGGTCCCACCAGAAAATGTAATGAAAAAGTCTCCACAATAAATATATTCATAGTTTTCATTGAAAGGGATATTTTCTTGTTTGGGCGTAGCCAAATATTAAGCCTGCGGCCTTCATTCCTGCATAAACAACATGAGGACATTCAGGTATTTCTTTTATTAGAGAAGGGGAGGTAAACGAGACTCTAATGACATGCAGAGAAATCTCTGGGTTTTGTTGTTATGAGCTCAGTTTGTTATGTACAGCACCATACTACCTGCAGGCTTTTTAGTGAAATATCAACACATTTTTAGGGAATGTACAATAGATACAGAGCTTGGTCACAATACGTTCAATCCCGATTAAAATCCTTTATATGTGTCCATTGCCACATGTCCACAGGCCTTGATAAACTCTTAGGGTAACTTTTCAGAAGACTGATTCACTATTGATACAGGGAAAATGATCCTGTTTGGTACTGGGCTTATTCCCCATACATGATATATTCCTATTGGTACATTTTTTGCCTTGGTGTGTAACTAGAAAAGACATATCTAATAAACAATCGGTATTTGTGATGACAAATGTCTTCTTATTAAGACAATGTACTGTAATAGTATGGTCTATGTGCTCGATGAATATGCACTGAAGGCATGTATGTTATTATGTTTTAAGGACATGATTGCTTCCCCGGATATATATATATTTTGCATGTATTTGTCACAGCAATTTTAAATTGAGAATAAAATGTTATGTTCTATTTTTCATTGTCTTTAGCACACAATTCTCTTCTGTTGTACATTTTTGCACAAACTAAATTATTACATTAAAAGAAGAGATTTATCAAAATGTTATGAATGCAATACGGAATACTTTTCTTTCTTCTTTTAAGACTAAGCAAATGATAAATAGATTAAAGTTGCAAGCTGTGTAATACGGCAGGCATAAGCTTATAGAAGTTCCCACATTTCAATTACTTCAATGAGGAGTTGGAGTATATAGCTTTGTTGGAGATATGCATTGGAACAGTTTGTAAATAACTACACAGAGCTTTATCTTCATTCAGGTTTAATGTAAACTTTTTTTGTGATAATAAAGCTGGGGCTATAAATTCTGAAAGTGAATTAGAGCATACACAGCTCTAGCTAAGGTGAAAGTACCAATCAAATGGGAGACAACACTAAGCAAATGATAAATAATTCATATGTTGCAAGGGCCAGCTAAGAGACTTATTTTCAGTGAAGTGTCCATTTAAATTAAATTTCAAGCCTAGGATGGCTTTTCTTTTGAATTGTGTAGCACTTTTCCTTTCTTCTGTCTTTTTTCTTGGCTGAGGACAAAAATTATCATAGAAGAATCAGTAGCTCCCCAGGTAACAGATTACTGCTACAAAAGTGGCCCCAGCAATGACTGGGTTTGGGAAGACTGAATAGGTCAGCAGTCATTGGTGGGGTCACTTTTGTATCTCTAGTTTATGGATAAGGGAAAATTAGCCAACAGACTCAATAGGTCAACATGTGGTCAATAGGTCAACATGTGTTGCATGTTCCCCCTTGTCCGTTCTCATTCCGTCTTTGACGGACTAATAATTGAAGCTAATATCCTTCTCTTACTGGCAAACCAAACTGCTTCTTCCCTGTTAGTCTGTCTACTTTTTTGTTGAGGACATTTGCTAAGATGGAACTCCCAAGAATTGTCAGTCCCCTGGAGAGCCGGATTTAGGCTAGGAAACGGACTGAAATTATTTGGATTTGGGGCAGGGTAGTTTATTGCTGGATTCTTAAAAAAGACAAGTTTGTTGACAGTTCACCCTACAACCCAGGTAATTTTTCTATAGAGATATATCATTTGTATATTTGTCCTTAACTGAGTATATTAATTTACACAAACTTCATAGTGAGTTTGAGTTTTTATTCAGATAAAAAGAAAATCCAGACTGATTATATTCTTACAGGAATTCTGCAAAATTAATAAGCATAATTTCTATCCTTTATCATATGACACATACAAACGCAATAAACAATAGTTGGTAGGAGTGCATCTTTAAGGAATAAAATAGAAAGCCTTTAGAATTAAAAAAATCATGTACAGTCTCCTAAAACTGCAGCTGCAATTTGCTGTGTATTCTGGTGGGGCCAACTTATGTTTCCACAGGCACCGTGCGTTCTGAATTCATGTTTTAGTGCTTAGCAGAAAAAGGTCTCCAACGTTCACATTGAGCTACTTCCAGATGACTGATCATACCTAAGTGTAACACACAGTACATTTAACATCCCATATCGTTTTTGAGCCTAGAGTTCATTTAAGGCAGCACTAGACGCGCATGACCCCTTTTACTTGTTAGATATTTTATTTTAGTACAGTATAACAGTCACTAACAGACAGGACCTTGATCTATGATCCTACTGAACTCATTGTCACGGGAGACTAGATGACTTAAATAGGGATCACAGCACAAAGCTGAGTAAGAGAATAAACAAACAAGTGTTTATTAAGGCAAAAGACAACAAGGAGCATCATTAGCAAAAACACAGTTAAAAACACGATAAGCAGTGTAACGGTGTTTCCCCCACCAGGAGATGTGGCCATTACTATCATGGGACAGACCTGTACAGCCATGGGTCTGTCCCATGATTGGACATGCTTAGGCCTGTGGTCACTACCGCCCACTGTCACTCAAATGCAACACCATGAAGTGGGGAAACCCCATCTTAACTGCTGGCAAGGCCTGTTCTTACCAGGGCTTACTGTCAGTACAAGGGCAGGTTAGTAGCCACAGGTAGCATGGCTACAGCAGTATAAAACACTTAAAAATAGCCATATTCAGCACACAGGGTTAACCTGCGGCTCCTAATTCTCTAGGCCCTGTGCCCCACATAAACCAACTTACCCGGGTTATCTGCCACAAATGAAGTCGCGTCCGCGGGTAGAAAGTCCTTCAATCACCGCTGGCTCGTATTTGCAGGCAGTTTCTGATCACTGAGACTACCCACAAGCAACTGTGGAAGTCTGTGATGGCCAAGCATTTGTAGTTTTCCCGCTTCAATTCGAATGCACGGAAGAACGGTGGGAAGATGAATGGGCAAACCACAGGTGTGGGGGCGTGGCTACAGGTCTGGCCATTAGCAGAGGATGACAGAGCGAGCAGAATATACAAAATGGACTAATCTAGTGAAGCGCCTACGGTCGAGATTGCCGGCCGTGATTATCCAAGCTAGAGTTTCTCGAGGGCGGATGAAGTGGTGAAGGAAACATGTCTGCTTTTGATCTGTGGGCAGTCCCAGCGGGTGCCCTTTGCCCACAACCTTCCCTGGGCACTAACCTTTCATCCCCACACTCCAAAGACCTGTAAGACAGCCCGGAAATAGGGGCCTAAGTGCCCTACACGGGCATCACCCCTCAGCATAAGAAAATAGATGTCTTGCAGGAGGGCATGGCTTTGAGAGCGAAAGTGTCTCAGACCTAGCCCCCTATATCCATCAAGGTGGTACTACAGCCCCACGTTTTAAAACATCTATATACATAGCCCAGAACAGTACCACTACTTTCAGATACAATAAAGTGTTGCATTTTTACATGATTTTGGGACATACATACATAAGCAATCCCAGTGCCTTACAATAACCTTTGGGTCACGTATAGTGACCCTGATGAAAGGGACAGCAGGACCAGGCTTAACCTTTATTTTAACCGTCCTGTTGTCTGTTTCGTCACACTCATGTTAATACCATTGCTTGTTTAATTTAATCACTCCATTCCCAGGTCAGAGAGTTGCAATTCAACTTAACAAGTGTGTTTCCAAGTACGTACAAAAAGCAAGTGACAATATGAACACTGCTACTTTTTACTGTGAAAACTCCTTGGCAGTCGTTTGTATTTTATTATTTATTTTCCAGAAGCTCTAGATCCGATTGTTTAGCAGTGTAAACACAGAAACATGTATGAAACCGGATACTTTCTTCCATTTCTACATGTATGAAATGGCCTACTCTGTAAATATGTGTTTGGTAAATTAATTGGTAGAAATATATCTATAACATCTTTATTTTATGAAATTCACCTGAACTGCTATATAGAAGATTATATTATCTGTTATTTATTTGATTACCACGTGTATTACTACTGTGAAGCGCTATGTACATTAATGGCGCTATATAAATAAAGACATACAGTACAATACAATGATGTAATAAATATACTTATGCACAGCTATTCAGTTTGAGCTTCTCGGGGCAGTGACCTCCTTCCTATTGTCTCAGTTTGTCTTGACATATATGTTCTCTTTTGTCGTACAATGTCCCTGTCCTCCCTCTCACATTGTACTGTGCTAATCTGAATCCAGACTATCTATGGAAGATGCCCAGAGATCCTCCCAATGCAGTTCGTAACCTATTTTAAATGGTGACATCCCTTGCTGTCTTTGGAAAAGATGTGGCACAATTCCACTTTTTACACCATGATTCTTTGTATGAAAGCTTTTATATTTGCCTTTATGATATAATTTAAAAATATATATATATATTTAAATTATTATTTAAAACAAATCATATTCTCTCTTTTGTCTTTCTTTAACATAAATATTTACTTATTGCCATCCTTTTAAAAGTTTTCTTGTTCTGAATCAATTATTGTGTGACACACGTATCTAAGACACCAAAGTGACATGACATCCTAGCAGAAAATTCTTCTCCTAATGCAGTGCTACACACGTCACTGTGGTCCCTGAAGTCTTCAGTGGTGGTCACTGTAGTCTTTCAAAATTCACTTCAGGCAGCTCTCTTCTGCAGTCTGTGCATTTTATTTCACTACTAAAGGCTCATTTTTAGACACCAGGATTTATGAGACTTTTAACCACACGACCTGGAAGATCCTTGGAGAGGCCTTTATCCGGCAATGGATTGACAAGAACTGAAGATGATGATATATATTATATATAAAAGGACAATTTCCTGAGATGCAGCACTTTCCACTTTAATAAATACAGTTCACATCAAATTTGAAGAAAGGTGCTATCACATTCCCAACCCTCCTCCCAATCATGGGTCAACAAAATTATATTGCTCAGCAGTGGAATGATGCACTGAACAAGTTATTACATTTCAGACAAATAATATTTTTATTTGGAGGGCTATTACTTACCCTAAATAAGTCTTTAAAAAAATCCACAAGATATAGAAAAAAAACTATCACAAAAACTTTGGGCCAACCATAAAGTGCCCCAGTTGTGGGGCAGTGAAGCAGTGTCCAAAGAAAGTTCAGCTGTAGTGCACCATAAACACAGATGGGTTTTTTAAAAAAAAAAAGTCTAGTCAAGGTCTACAGAGAAATAGTCAATGTTCACCAGCCATATATAAGGCACTCTGATATAGATGTATTTGATTGTTTAAAAAATACAATTAAATAATCAATATTCAGCGATTCAAAACATCATACAGTATTTCGTAGAAGTAATATACTTCAATACTTGTTGTCCACATCCAGACAACAAATGTGCCACTTAAAGCTGCAGTTCAGTCTTTTTTTTTTTATTTATTTTTTTACTTCAATAGTTTCATGTGGGCAATCTCTAATTACCTAAAGAACTGCATAGCTGCAGGTCAATTCGTTCTCCATGTATTGATCGGTGAAATTTGGTGACATCATTAGAGCTGGCATATGTTTTTCTTCTGCTTCTGTCACTCAGTGGAAGCTCATGAATATTCATGAGCACTCCTGCACTGACATGTACTAGAGGGAGGGCAGGGCTGACAAAGGGGTGTGCCAGGGCTTGTGACAGAACATGAAGGGGCAGTGCCTTAGCAAATGGCTGTTAAAATAGAATACAAGAAAATTGGTCTTTCAAAGTTGTTTTTTTAAAAACAGAAAATGCTAAAAGTATTTTTTCTTACTACAGAACTGATTTATTAAAAAAAACACACATGCAGGATATTGACTGAACTGCAGCTTTAACCCTTTGGGTGCCCCAGGACCTAGCCACTTACTTAGTGTTTGTGGTGGGATACATTGTAATAAAATCAAATAATTAAGAATAATACATGAACGGCACATCTATGAGCACGTGACGTGTATGTGACAAGAGTTAATACACCCAGCTATCCAGCTGACACACGTTTCTTCCTGCAGGGTCCCTCAAATGAGTAATATCACCCCACAATTCATCACACTGACCTTGAATCACTGCCACAACAAGGATAAAGCAAAGTCTTATCGCTAAGGGGCCTTGATCCCCATATAGAACAATCACAGAAAAATATGTAATTAAAGCAGCAGTCCAAGCTGCCTTTTCCCCCTTTAATATTTGCATCAATACAATCCACACAATGATAAGTAATTAGCTAAGTTGCTGATCGATCCGTTCTCCTGTGATCGATCGGCGAAGATTCGGTTCAGGGATTCACTAAATAGCTGCAGAGGAGTATTGACTCAGTATCTGATTGCTATAGAAACAAAAATTGCTTGTTACATTATAATACATTAAATTTTAATTCAGAGTTGTTTTTGTATGTATGTATGTATGTATGTCTTTATTTGTATAGCGCCATAAAATGTACATAGCGCTTCACAGTAGTAATACATGTCATATAAATAACAAATATAAATAACAGATCATGGGAATAAGTGCTTCAGACATACTGTAAAAGTAACATTAAGGAAGGAGTCCCTGCTCCGAGGAGCTTACAATCTAATTGGTAGGTAGGGAGAACGTACAGAGACAGTAGGAGGGAATACTAGTAAGTGTGCCTGCAGGGGGCCAAGCTTTGTGTCATGTGTCCATGATTATCCAGTGCTACTCATATGCTTCTTTAAGCAGATGTGTCTTAAGGTGGGTCTTAAAGGTGGATAGCGAGGGGGCTAGTCGGGTATTGAGGGGAAGGGCATTCCAGAGGTGTGGGGCAGAAAGTGAGAAAGGTTTAAGGCGGGAGAGAGCTTTAGATACAAAGGGGGTAGTAAGAAGACTTCCTTGAGAAGAACGCAAGAGTCGTGATGGTGCATAGCGAGAAATTAGGGCTGCGATGTAATGAGGGGCAGAAGAATGTAAAGCTTTAAAAGTGAGCAGTAGAATTGAGTGTGAGATACGCGATTTAATAGAAAGCCAGGAGAGGGATTTCAGCAGGGGAGACGCTGAGACAGATTTAGGAAAGAGTAGAGTGATTCTGGCAGCAGTGTTTAGGATAGATTGTAGGGGAGACAGGTGAGAGGTAGGAAGGCCGGACAGCAGGAGGTTGCAGTAATCGAGACGTGAGAGAATGAGGGCCTGAGTCAGAGTTTTAGCAGTTGAGTAACAGAGGAAAGGGCGTATCTTTGTGATATTGCGGAGGAAAAAGCGACAAGTTTTAGAAACATTTTGAATATGAGAGGAGAATGAGAGAGAGGAATCAAGTGTGACCCCTAGGCAGCGTGCTTGGGCTACTGGGTGAATGATCGTATTTCCAATAGCAATGTGGAAGGATGTAGTAGGGCCAGGTTTGGGAAGTAGTATAAGGAGCTCTGTTTTTGCCATGTTAAGTTTCAGTCGGCGGATGGCCATCCAGGATGATATTCCAGAGAGGCATTCAGAAACTTTGGTCTGTATAGCAGGTGTAAGGTCAGAGGTTGAAAGGTAAATGTGTGTCGTCAGCATAGAGGTGATATTTAAACCCAAAAGATGTGATTAGGTCACCTAGAGAGAGTGTGTAGAGAGAAAAGAGAAGGGGTCCCAGGACAGAGCCCTGGGGTACCCCCACAGAGAGATCAATAGAGGAGGAGGAGGTGTTAGCAAAAGAGACACTGAAGGTACGATGGGAGAGGTAAGAGGAGATCCAGGATAAAGCTTTGTTCCGAATACCAAGAGTATGGAGAATGTGAAGGAGAAGACGGTGGTCCACGGTGTCGAATGCTGCAGAGAGGTCGAGTAATATGAGCAGAGTGTAATGACCTCTGTCTTTGGCAGCGTGGAGGTCGTCAGTTATTTTAGTGAGGGCTGTTTCAGTAGAGTGAGCAGTGCGGAAGCCAGATTGTAGAGGGTCTAGTACAGAATAGGTGTTGAGAAAGTGTAGCAATCGAGAGAATACAAGACGTTCAAGGAGTTTGGAGGCAAAAGGCAGGAGGGAGACAGGTCGATAGTTAGAAGGACAGGTAGGGTCAAGCTTGCTGTTTTTGAGTAATGGTATAACGGTTGCATGCTTGAAGGATGAAGGAAAGGTACCAGAGTAGAGGGAAGAGTTAAAGATCTGTGTGAGCATAGGGATTATAGAAGGAGCAAGAGGTTTTAGGAGATGGGAGGGAATGGGATCAAGAGGGCAAGTGGTAGAGGGAGAAGAGGAGATCCGCAGTGATACATCCTCCTCCGAGATAGCAGAAAAAGAGTCAAGAAAGACAGGAGGAGAGTTGGGAAGCATTGTGGGATGGGAGGAGGCAACAGATGGGATGTTCTGCCGTATGGACTCCACCTTTTTCTTAAAAAAGTCAGCAAAGTCCTGAGGTGAGATGGAGGAAGAAGAGAAGGCAGCTGAGGGTGGTCTGAGTAGAGAGTCAAAGACAGAAAAGAGACGGCGTGGGTTAAACTTGTGTGTGTTGATTAGTGATGAAAAGTAGGTTTGTTTAGCCTGAAAGAGGGCAGAGTTGAAACAGGATAGCATAAATTTGTAGTGGATGAAGTCTGCGAGCGTATGAGATTTCCTCCAGAGGCGTTCAGAGGAACGAGTGGAGGAACGCAGCATGCGTGTGTGGGAGTTTAGCCAGGGTCTGGGGTTAGAAGGGCGAGGACGGCAGAGAGAAAGTGGGGCATAAAGATCAAGAGAGGAAGATAAGGCAGAGTTGTAGTTCCTGACCAGGTTGTCAGGGTCTGAAGCAGAACTGAGAGAGGAGAGGGTGGAGCGTAAAGTGGAATCAAGAGCTGGTAGGTTAATAGAGCGCAGGTTTCTGCAAAAACGAGGGCGAGATGGAGATGGAGATGGAGAGAAGCGAGAGAGAGAAAATGAGATGAGGTGATGGTCGGAGAGAGGAAAAGGGGAAATGGAGAAGTCGGAGAGAGAAGTTTTTAGTGAAAACCAGGTCTAAGTAGTGGCCATCCTTGTGGGTGCTGGCTGCAGTCCACTGTTGAAGGCCAAAAGAAGAGGTTAGAGAAAGAAAGCGGGAAGCCCAAGGGAGAGAGGGGTCATCAATGTGGCAGTTGAAGTCCCCAAGGAGAAGAACAGGGGTGTCTGAGGAGAGAAAGAAAGAGAGCCAGGATTCAAAGTGAGAGAGAAAGGCAGAAGGGGGATGAGTAGAGGAAGGTGGGCGATAGATGACCGCCACATGGACAGGGAGAGGAGAGGAGAGAAGATCTGGACTGTGTGAACCTCAAAGGAGGGAAAAGCAAGAGAGGGGGGAATAGGAAGAGTTCGGTAACGGCAGAGAGAGGAGAGCAGGAGCCCCACGCCTCCACCCCTGCCATCAGGGCGCGGAGTGTGGGAGAAGGAAAGGCCACCATAGGAGAGGGCAGCTTCCAGAGCAGAGTCAGACTGAGTGAGCCAGGTCTCAGTTATAGCAAAGAGAAGCAGGGAGTGAGAGAGAAAGAAGTCATGCACAGAGAGGAACTTGTTAGAGAGGGAGCGAGCATTCCAAAGGGCACAGGAGAAAGGGAGAGAGGAGGGAGGGTGGCAGGGGATGGGTATGAGGTTAGAGGGGTTGACACCAGAAGGAGTAGAAGTTGCATGTGGAAGGCGAGGACGAGAGCAAGTAGAAATAAGGCAGGGACCAGGATTGGGAGAGATATCCCCAGAAGCAAGGAGGAGAAGCATGGACAGAAAGAGAATGTGAGAGGATGATTTGTAGGGGTGTGTTTTAGTGCAGGCGGCATAACTGTGTGGTGACAGAGGGCGCAGGTAAGAGAGGAGTTCATGTGAACTGAGAAGTGGTGAAGTAAGGAGAGATGGCGAAATATGAATAGAGTTAGAGACATGATGAGGCTGGTGGAAGGAAGTGCATAATTTGAAAATAAGTGAGGTTACAGTAAATATAAAAAGTAAAGGTGGCATCACAGCAATAGTAATGTGTTGAGATGTGTAGTGTGGGATGATAACCTCCTTTCCAGCGTAGTTCAAATGCAGGAATCAGAAGCAGTAGAATGTGTCCACTTTTTCCACTTCTTTTTGAACTTCCTTTTTTAAACTTCCATACTACTTGAAAGATTTCTACTTAAAAGCATTTCTGCTTAAGAGCAAAGGCTGCAAGCATAAAAAAATGCTACAAGTATTTTCTCATAGTACAGAACTGATTTTTTTTTTTTTTAAAACACACACACGTAGCATATTGCTTGGTCTGCAGCTTTAACACAAAAATCTATTGTAGCAAAATGTGTCCGAACATGTAATCACTGACTTCAAAACATGGAAAGTTCAATTAGGGCCCCAAGAGAATACTTTTTAAATAGTAGATTTCATATACAAAAGTAGTACTGTGCTTAGTTACAGAAATTAAGATTGCAGGAAACATAGAGTACAATATATACGGACAGTTTCATAAAAATAACACTAAAAACGAACAGAAGTCCCTTCAATATTATACCATATACAGTATTTAGCTTTACTCAAAGAGTCTTGAGTGGAAAATATGAGAATTCATGTGTCCTAGCATCGACACTCCCTTGGCTGACTTCTAAATTCATATCCCAAATGCATGTTTTATATCGTAAAACCCCTTTGCATTGAGAACAGAATAAGCCCACCTTCTGGGCATGTCCTTAATCCCCACACACCCCTTCATTACTCTCTAATGAAATGTTTACGGCTTGAGGAGAGAAAGGGTGTTCTTTTGAATTAAAACATGTCTGAGTATCGAAACATGCTTATAACGTTATTTCTATAAAGCCATCTTCACTGTAGCATTTGTATAATTAATATAACCATGTAGACACCACTTTTGTATGAGAAAACAGATATTAATTACATAGACCAACCTCTCGTTTTTAGTCTTATCTCAAACTGCGGAACCCACCGGTTAAAAGTATATACTTCACCTTCTTGTGAACTGTATTGTATGTCACATATCTCACATTTAATAAATGTGTAAGAAACTGCACGATTAACTTCATGTCACCTTTCTCTGCTACTCAAAGGGTGGGAATTCAAGAATGTGAGGTCCCCAGGGCTGACTTCCAGGACCTCTGGTGGGTCTGGGTACTGTCAACAGACCTCCATAATATACCCTTATAATTTTAGTGGGCCATCACTGATAACCCCAGGTTAAGCTCTGGTACTCTGGGTACTTTTACCTGTCACCCTCATTTAAATCTCCTTGTTTTATGGGACTGTAACAGGGGATTTATCCCTGTTCAGGAAATGTGCCTCTAATCCAGCAGTGTGGTGGTTAACTGCTGGTAGTCAATTAACCAACACCACCTGGCTGATTAGGTTTGTTAGAAAAGCCTGCCTTTGAGACAGGAAGAGAGATGTTTCCTGAGTCTCACAAATTGTGGGACTGACCATAGGAACAGGTGTCTTGAGCTGCAGAGGGACTAGACTGCACGCTGCCAGCAAGACACAGGGGAAAGTACTTCTAAACCTGGATCCTGACATTGCCTTATCGCCCAAAGGTGTGGACACCAGAAGAACAAAGAAGCCTTCCCCTACAAGAAACAGATAAGACTTTCCTTTCTAAGACATTTTGTATATCTGCACATATCAAGATATATGTTTGGGGCTGGGAGACATGCTAATCTACAGGGAGTTGTGGACTGCATAGGTTTCACTAGAAATACTCCCAAGTGGAACAGAAGCTTTGTTTGACCCCTTATTTGCATACGTTTGGATGATTTTCTTGTGTTAAAGAAACAGGCGCAATAAAAGCCTTATTTAATTTCACCTTAAAAAAGTCTCCATTGCGGAGACTTCCGGTGACGTCACCGTGAATGGAAGGGTAGGAAGAGAGCTCCCGACACCCTCCCCATAACGCTACCAGAAAAGCACCCCAAACGGCACGATATCCCCCTAAAAAGTGCCCAGCAACCTCCCCAAAGTAGTCAGGCATGACGGGGAAGAATAAAAAAAAAGCGCCGAATCCCGTAACAAAGTTTTTTCAACCGGCACAGCACCAGATGGAGCCGACCTCGGATTCCCAAGATGGCCCCGAGGAGCACGAGGATGCCGCGGAGGCGGCAGAACTCCATCAGACAAATCCAGCCCAGCAGGAGCTCAACCCTGCTTTTTTCGAGGCCCTTCTCCTCAGGATGCGGAAAGGGTTCGTGCAGGACCTCGAGAAGGTCTTGCGTGATATAAGGGCAGATGTCAGCAAATTAACCGCGCGAACAGAGGCAGTGGACACACACTCTAACTTTGAGGACGACTTGGCAAGAATGGGGCATGAGATTGCCGCCCTGAAAAACACAATCGAGGACCACGAGAACAGGGACCGCAGGCAGAACCTGCGATTCAGGAGGATCCCTAAGGCAGTCCCGCCGGAATCCCTCCCAACTTACCTCAGGCAGATGTTCTTGAAGCTTGTCCCTGACCTCACCGAACACGAACTCCAGCTTGATAGGGCACACAGAGCCCTTGGTCCCAAATCGCCCGACCCTAATCGCCCAAGAGACGTGATAGTGAAATATCACGTGTATACAGCGAAAGAAAAAATCTCTGCGGCTGCGAGAAGAGCGGGAGACGTCAAAATGGACGACTACACAATCAAAATATTCAGTGATCTACCCTCTCCTCAGGGACCGCGGGATCTCCTACCGCTGGGGCTTCCCCTTCAAACTTATTGTCCCAAGGAACGGATGATTTTACACCATCTCCGACCCGGAGGATATCAAGGAGTTCCTCAAAGTGATTGGTGTCGCTCCCCAGAGAGAAGAGGAAAGAGAGGAGCGTCCCCCCAGAGCAACGCGGTCGGACCCGGCTGAAACACTGAGAGCATCTGAAAGAATTGCCAGCCAAAAGACCCAGTGAGCAGCAAGGCCTGCAATGCAACACCAAAACGGCAGATCGCCACGCTCCAGTCAACCCCCCCTCCAAACTTGATACCCACCCCACTCACACAACTTCCCCCTAACAGCACCCCCTAACCCGCTCCAACGAAGTTACATCTGGAGTAACCCCACCCCCCCCTCCCATCCACCACCACCCCCCCCTGCTTCTCCCTCCCCCCCTCCCTCTCCCCCCCCTGCTTCTCCCTCCCCCCCTCCCTCTCCCCCCCCCTTCTCTCTCTCCCTCCGCTCCACACTGCACCGATTCCCAGCACGAGCCGATGGAAGACCGACCTTCAATGCCGAGATCCTGGCGGAACAACCGGCGGTGAGACAGAGCTGTAGATCCCTCTGCCTATAGATCCAACCCAGGATGAACCGAGGGCCGTTGTCCACTACGTCGCCACCACAGAGGGTCCTGCTCCTCTGACATAAAAGAAAGTCCTACCGGCCCAAAGCTGCTGCGCTACCCTGAAAAGTAGCGACCCCCCTTGTTTTACCCCCCCCCACCCCACCCTCCCCGGCTCTACACCCCCGAAAGAAGGGGTCTCAGCAGCACCAGGACACCCGCACTGGCAGAGACGCTGGCCCTCCGAACTTCCCATGGGCAGCTCGCACCCCCCCCCCCCCCGCTGCAAATACCAGATATCAGGTCGTATGAAAACAACCGCCCCATTCCCCCCCCCCACTCAACCCCCCCCTCCCGCTCACCCCCCTGGTCACAGGCTGAGTGATCCCCTCCCCCTCCCCCTCCCCCCTTACCCAAGCCCCCAACTCCCCACAAGTGCCTCACATTTTTACTCTATACTAACTCTAGAAATAAACCCATGAAGCCCTCAGGACATTTTAAACTGTCTCCACCTGCCAAAAAGCTCCCACCACACCCCCCCCCGGACACCTTTGGTGTCCCCAGGCCAACGAGGCCACCCCGGACTATGGCAGGAATCCCACAAACCCCTCACGGGTCTGAGAACTAAAGCGCACATTGAACTCCAAATGATGCAATGCACATGTCTAAGGTATATCATATATGCCTCCCCCCCACCCCTTCTCCCTCTCTCTCCCTCCCATATCCCCCCCATGTTCCCCCCCCCTATCCCCGACGACCCACCCCTACCCCCCCCCCCCCTCCGGGTGGAACGGAGGAATTGCATGACCTCCTTTGTTATATACTTACTCACCTGTGGATGTGGCAAACAGTATGTGGGCCGCACCACAAGGTGACTGAATCTCAGAATAATAGAACATGTGAGGTTGATTAATATAAAGGACATAAATCCTCCTGGCCCCAAACACTGTACCAACTGTGTAAGGGGAGATGTTAGATTCCTGACATTTAATGGAATAGAGTACATTCCACCACTGGTGAGAGGGGGAGATCGTGTAAGGAGGTTGGACCAGAGGGAGGCCTATTGGAACTTCACCTTGGGGTATCAGTTCCCACTTGGTTAAGTTGTGCCCGTATGCCTGACCTGGCAATACCCAGTATATGGGTCCAACCCATAGAGGCTCACTAACCGGTTCCTCTCCCCTTGGTGGAGAGAAAAGACCTGCCTCCATTTTGGTAAAACGCTCCCGCATAATTTCTGCCTTCTGCTCAGAAGTGAACTTGCCTTCCTACCACCAGTGACCTGTCTGGGAACCCCTTTCAAGTACAAACCTGGTCTGTTTCAGATGTGACAGATAACCCCTGTATAATGGATCCCACCACGGTAGTGGTTCCGTCCTTTCAGACACTTTAGCCTTCACATTTGGGGAAGTGGCCACGGTCATTACCGGGGACACAAGTCGAGGGGATCGGGCCTGTATCTGTGGTCACCGTCAGCTCCACGGGGAGTAAGTTCAGGACTGTTAGAATGGTCAGAACGGGGCGATGGGGTAGAATGGGGTGAGTCCAACTCCTCGAAGTCTCATTCAGCCGTACTTAGAGTGTTCCGTACCCCAACTTGGGTGGCAACCAGATAGGTTGTCCATATGAGGGCCTGCAATTGTCCGCGTCCGGAAGCAAGGACAGCGGCAGGCGGAGGCTTAGCAAGGCCTCCCATGCTCAGAATGGCAGAAGGGCTATTCCACTTGCCCTGCTCTGCTCCTGATTCCACACCCTGCACTGCAACAAGAAAAGGTTCTCCGTAGAGTCACTAACCGGAGCAGCAGGGGCGATTGCAGGATCCGGAATAGAAGCAGTACCGGTCGGTACCGTTAGCAGAGATCCCTCCACGCTGATCATCTCATACAGCCGCTCGGCGTAGGCAGCAGCCACATAGGCTATGGCTCGATCTCGGGCCTCGCAGATGGCTTTACACTGTAACCGGAGCTGGGACATCCCTCCAGGGACTTCGGTCCAGCTGTGATCGACATCCCGAATCGACACCTCCTGGTAGATGTTGGGGCTCGAGATGGACGATGGGTCATTACCTCGGGATCATTGGAGGCCTCGTCCAACACCTGATATCCATTAAAATCACCACCGGAGACCCTCGGCATGAATCAGATGCAATAAAAATGCATTTACAGGCAACTTCATTACCTTAGCGGCTAACCGCTAAGGCAATGAAGGGGTTAACCACCAGTGTCATGCTTATTGTGGGTAGTGGAGGTGGGTGAAGGTGGTATGTGGCCCTTAGTGGATGTTTAAGCCTTGCGGGTGGACTTAACTCCTTCATTACCTTAGCGGTTAATACCGCAAAGGTAATGAAGGGGTTAACCCCTCTGGCTACCCACCCGGTAGGCCTAAACACCCATCCTTGGGGCTACTACCCCCTTCACCCACCACCGCTACCCACAATACAAAAAATACACACAGCCCTACTAGCCACCTCCTAAGCCACCAGAATCCATTACAATATTTAATAAACAACAATACACAACCCACCCACCCCCTGTGCCCCCACATAAAATCATTATTTATTTTTTTAGACACAGGACTAATATCACAGGCCAGTGGGGGGTCCCCGGGGTGTTCCTACGGGTGTTTGGGGACCCTTGAGTGGTCCCCGCTAGGCTCCGTGGGCTTCCAAATGATCCCCGCGGGTGTTTGGGTGCCCTCGGGTGGTTCCCACGGGTGTCTGGGGGCCCTCGGTTGTTCACACGGGTGTCTGTGGGCCCTCGGGTGGTACCTGCGGCTGTCCGGACCACACACAAGGGTCCCCAGGTTGTCCCCGCAGGTGTCCGGTGGTCCTCAGGTGGTCTGCGGTACAATTCCTGTAGTTAAAAAAACAAAAACGTGGCCTACATTTCAATAAATACAAGTGTACCCACCCACCAAACACATACAGTACAGAAAGGTGCAAAATAACTTTTATCCAGATATGGATAATAGATTATTTTCCCATTATTAAACACAACATTAGCCAGACAGCATAAATCAAGTATTTAAAAACCATTCTACTTACCACTGCCAACATGAAGGGCATCCTTGTCAGCATACTGCAGGGCCAAGTCCTCCGATGCCAGCAACAATACATATAAAAATACAATCTAATGGCCCCTAACCCCTTAATCACCTTAGCGGTTAATAACATCTATAGTAATTAAGGGGTTAACTCACCCTTCTCCACTACCCCTGCTTCACGAGATACAGGCCCCGTTATGTGGTGCCGGTATATCCTATGCATGTAAATGTCCCACGTCACGTGACCGGGACATTTCAATGCAGCAGAATCAACTCGCCGGGTGAGTCCTTTTCGGAGGGCAGATCATCTCGGCACCGTCTACTCACCATGATTGCAAATGTTGCTATTACTGGTATTCGGGCATTTCTGCATACCGTGATAGCAACGCTGTAAAAAATGGTGAATTAACGTTACTTTACTGCATGAGGCCACAAGTCACAAACTCCCGACCCAAGCAATGTAAATATGGATTATACAGAGAGAGTTGTTACAGTATATGCTGTACATAGAAGTGTTATACAGTATATAGAGAGGTGTTATGCTGCAGATTATATGGCGTTTTCTGAAATGCACACAATATTTTGAGAAACACCTAAATGACATTAGATTAGTATATTAGTCAACTTTTGCCCAATCTACCTGTACACTATGACACCATAAGTATCCCTAAATGTAAAATCTCAGAACAATCATTTGTCATTTTGTAACATTTAGTTCTATACATGATAACCAGAGATTGTGTTTGGCTGGGCAGATTGCAGTGTTTCTCTTTGTACAGTATCACTACTGATAAGTATGCTGGTGTGACGACTCAGGAGATTCCTTCCTCTTCCTCTCCTCTCTCCCATCTCCCGTTATCCTTTCTGTCCCTTCTCTCTTTCACCGTCTACCTCTCTCCCCTTGCCACAGCGCGTTCCCCGCAGGTCTCGCGTACCTACGCGTTCCCACAGTCCCTGCCATAATCCTCCCCGCTCCCTCTTCCCCACGGTAGCTCCCTTACCTTCCCCTGTATTGCCATCCGTCCTGTTACCTCTGCCGCCTGTGGTGCCTGCAGCGCGGCGTTCCGCGCACCTAGTGACGCGTCCGGTGCACGCGCCCCCTCTGCCCATGGGGGACACGCGTGCATCGTCTCTCCCCTTGCTGGCCATCGCGCGGGCGCAGTCCTCGCCCACATTTCCCCCTGCTTGGCTCCGTCCCCCGTCTGCTACCTTTCCCTGCTCCGTGCGGGCCGCACCTGTGTTGCAGTCTGTGCGCGCGCATCCCCAGCTTACAGGGGCCACGCGCACAGATTCTCCTTATCAGGATTTCCCTGTCTCCGCCTCCCAAGCTGTTCAGGCCATTCCCATGACTGCCTCTTCTGTCTCCTCCTCTTCTCTCCCTGACCTATCTCTTGCTTATCCCACTTCTCTCTCTACTCCTCCCCTCTCTACCATTGGTGCACCTCCCTTTATAATCCCTGTCTGTCCACCTCTTCCTCGCTCTGCATAGTTCCTGTTTCCCTGTATGTTACCTGTCCTATGCTGTGCTCCCTCTGTGCTCCTGTGAATACCTGCTTCTGTGTTACTTTGGATTTCCCTGGCTTTTGACCCCTGCTCTCCCTGGACTACTCTGCTCTCTGGTTTCCCCTTGAACCCTGCTACGCATACGACTTAGCTGACCTCTGGCTTCCTAGGACCTGGCTTGCTCTCTGACGACTCTACTCTCTGGATCCCCTGAACATTGGCAAACGGACACGACTATTCTCACGGACACGCCCGAGTGTTGCAAGTATATGCTAACAACACTTTCAACAGGCCCAGCAACGCTATACCACACTCCGGGCTTGCTCCCACTGCTGTGGGTGTGTGGTATCATACCGTTCCCACCTCAGTACTGGGGTCTAGCTTGGTCTGCGGGCACACAGGCGTGACAGCTGGACTCTGCAAGGGTTCTGCTCTTTGCACTGCACATGATGAGTGTGTGATGTCCCTGAACAGAGCATGTGTCCTGCTGCTTACATTCTTCTGAGCCTCTTCGTAAAGCATTAGTGGCATGATGCTGCTCTTCTGATAGAGGTTGTGTCAAAAATAAGTCTCCCTATGGGCAAAGTGGTTATACAAATACATTTCATAATAATAATATCCCAGAGGCCTTTAAAGGCTTGCTGGATCAATCAAAACGTGTCAGTTTTGTTCCAGTGCAGTTCTTTTTGTCTCCTATGGGAAAAACGAATGGGCAAAAAGAACTCACAAACCTTGGATTTCTAAAAAAATTAAAAAATACATTTACAAAAATACAAAAAAACAGAAGGCACTCCCAAGCCCTATCTCTCATAAAAAAAATGAAAAATGAATCTGTTAAGCCAATTTTTTTTAGATATAAGAAAATACAAAACACACCTTAAAAGTGTGAAATGTATGGTTTTTTCACTTAACTTCTGACACCTCCATATCTCAACCGACTCGGTGGATTTACACCAAGTTTGTCACACAGCATTGCATACGTCTCAACAACAAATGTGTTGGTTCAAATCCTAAAAGCCCATCATGAGATATGATCGTTTGTTTAGCATTTATTTATATTTTATAAAAAATGTTTTATCAGGAAGTAATACATTGGGAGTTACTTCTCGTTTTCAAGTATGTCCTGGGCACAGAGTTATAACAATACATGGTTGCATGTAAAGAACAGGGTTATACAGTGAATTCGCGAACATTTCATGGACAGAGAGTTGAAAAATTGGGTAGTTGGGTAAAAAAGGGCTGGTGAGATCCATGGGGCCGGGGGGTTAAAAAAAAAAGTAGTGTACAACATTATATATATATATATATATATATATATATATATATATATATATATATATATGTAGCCCTGCTTCCTATAGAACGCAGGCCACTACCATATGCTGTATCACCTGTAGGCTCACAGGGTCTAAGTCTCTGCCACGGAGAGCCTGGGGTACTCGCACAATAATTATACTGGGTGCAGCGCCTCCACCTGCGATAGCTTCCACCAGAGGGGAAGTGGGTATTCGCAGGATGTATATATTTCAAACACAACCACACAGCAGGATACCTTAACCAATTGACTTTACTTGCATGCAATATCGGACACACATACATATACAGCGGTCCTCCCTAGAGGAGACACTCTAAGCAGCATCACGGCGAACGCCAACCCTCCCGTTTCCCTCCACCGGGTGATCCCACCCCGTGTCCAATCCCCTTACGATAAGTTCTCCCACCCTCAAGTGAGTCAGAATCTCTATAAGTGTTAGTGTGACTGCGCAGTCACTTTGTCCCGAATGAAATTAGGGTACCGTTGGTGCACTTGTAGAATTACCTGCCGGGTACTCCGGTACCCGGTACTACTACAATCTTCGCAAAGGATCCGCGAAGTGTAGAAATCGTCCTCCCACCCTCGTGGAGGTCCGGGGCGATCCCACCCGGAAACGTGGTGGCTTGCTAGCGGGGTCTGAGCCCAGACCTCCCGCCAAATAGAACAGTCCTGCTATCAAATGTGCGGCACTACGGGAATCCGGAACCTCACTATGGCCAGTCCCTAGCTCCGCTTGTCTCTACTGGGACTCAGGGCCTAACTGGGCCTGGGGCATACGGCCTACGCCGGGGCAGTTGGCCTCCCCTATTCCGAAGCTCCGTCTCCTCTCCAGCCAGCTATGAGCTCCACGTGCGCGCAACCACCTCCTTTTCCTACCCAACTCCCAGCCCATTGGCTCAGCTCTATCACGGGGACCCGCGGGGGCTGCTGGGGCTGGTGCCTCGCTACCTCCCTCCAATTAGCACTCTCCTCCTTCGCGGGCTTATCTCTCGCACTCCTGCACATGTGAAACCTCTGTCTAGGTCAGGTCTATACGGGTGCCACCCAAAACATGGCGTCTTGCATGACGCGCAGCCTCCGTGTCGGAGTACTCTCACTGCAGCGCACCCTCACCCAACAACAAGGGCGAGAAGGGGACCCTGGCTACACACATATATATATATATATATATATATATATATATATATATATATATCCATGTAGAGGTATCAGTACCGTGTTAGCCGAGCTTCAATAATCAAAAAATAAATAGATGATACCGTTCTGTGGCTAACGAAATACTTTTATTTGTGCGAGCTTTCGAGATACACTGATCTCTTCTTCTGGCGATGTTACAATATATATTGTTACATGTTATATGTTACAATATATATATATATATTTATTTAATTTTTTAATTTTTTTATTTATTTATTTTTTATTTATTTTTTGGTTTATGTGTCTTTTTTTCAATACAAAAACTTGTGATCAAACTTACCAGAGTGCTGTCTCCTGATCTCGCGCTTCAAACGGTATTGTATGGTTTATTATTGCTTTATGGGACAAGCACCCAATTTTTTCTACTTGCAAGTGGAGTGCCGGCTGCTCCTTTGGATTCTATATATATATATATATATATATTGATTAATAGAGATAAACATAGTAATGGAGGTCCACCAAATGACTATTGAAGTGATCTACTGTATGGAAAAGTTAACACCTGTGCTAAGGGAGGCAGGGTAGGAAGTCCTTGTCATGGTAATATCATGAGATAATATGTATTTTAATCCATCTGGTGCATCAGGGGTTAATGGTGTAACAAGTTGGGTATAAAAATACAATATGTTGGGTTTGTAACAGGACAGGATTTTCTTGGGATTTGTATTCATCTTCAAAGAGAGCTTAATTGGGGGGGGAAGGGGGGGGGTGGCTATCCTGTATGGCCCACTAAATGTGCCAGGTGGGTCGTACTGTATGTTACTGATAAAGTTTTCGAGATAAGGGCAGTTGTCTGGCCAGAGGTGGGAATAAAATATGGCCTTGTGACAACTTTATAAATATGATTCTTTTAGAGCTAGCTTCAAAGGCATTCCCTGGAGGGTTCTGCAAAGTTCAGGGGGCGTGGTGAAGAAAGTATTCAACATAAGAGTGACTAATAAAAATGAGAATATCATGTGATTCAAACTCCTCTGCATAATAAGAGTTACAAATCTGTAATTGTGTAATAGAATGGCATTTTGTGAAATCACACACTGCATGTTTAACAGGTACTGGGGGACATATATTCATTTGTCTCTCAGGTTTAGGGGTAAAATGGTCATGCTTAGTCTTGTCATGTCCGCCATGAGCACCTGAATGTATTGATGTGACCCATGTGTGTCTAAGTATTAGTTAAGGAAAGTTATGAGGGCATTCAGATATTAAAGAGAAGTTTAAACGTCGTTTGTAAAGGTTTTTTTTACTCTCTCATAAAACTGTCAATCTCACCGCTGATTTACAACAGGGGCGGGCTTATGATGTTTCCATGGTGAAAGAATGTATTTAGGTCCTAGCAAAGATTATGAAAATCAGATTTCAACAGAGGTGTGTTTGGACCAAACATGTGATATCTCATGTTCCTCTTTCAGTGACCTCTCTTGGAGAAAACATATGGCATTTGGGTAATGTAATGTATAGGGTTTTCTGTTTACGTTTATTCTTTTTATTTTGAGAAACTGTTCTGCATTTATTGTAATTGTATGTTCTTGGAATCCTTTTTCCTGTCATGTAAGCACTGTATATTGTGTATATATATATATATATATATATATATATATATATATATATATATATATATATATATGTGTAGAGGTATCAGTACCGTGTTAGCCGAGCTTCAATAATCAAAAAATAAATAGACGATACCGTTCTGTGGCTAACGAAATGCTTTTATTTGTGCGAGCTTTCGATCGAGATACACTGATCTCTTCTTCCGGCGATGTTACAATGAATGAAGCAAGCGAAGGGTATACTTAAAAACAGTGTATCTTGGAATGTTATCTGTGCTTGTCCTTCCACTGGTGTGGATGAGATTTATGGCTAGAGGTGTTAAATGGTTCCTGAAAGTAAGTGATGTAAGAGTGTGTGTGTGTGTATCTGTGTGAATATAAATGAATGGAGAGCCCACAGTGTATACAGTGCTTTACAAAAGGGTTGTGTGGAGTGGGAGTAAATATAAATGGTGTGGGTAGGTGTGGAAATGTGAGAGATAGTAGCATTACTAAAAGTGTGTGTGGATACTATGTGGTCCCTATTGGTGTATAGGGATGGAAAAACAAGGAGTATTAGTACGTGTAAGAGACAGCTGTTTGTGCATACATATAGCACAGTATGTACAGACATGGCCTTTAGCGCTCATGGGAAGAGAGTTCACTTGTGTCAGTAATGACTCATAACATTTCGATCTCTGTTTAGGCCACCGTTAAGTGTCCCGAACAGTTGCATAAATTTGTATTCATGCAACCGTCTCTCTTTCGGTGTTTTAAGATTACATTTGAGTATGGCAACCCTCAGATCGTTCATCTTATGGCCAGAGTCAGAGAAATGTTCGCCGAGAGGACTGTCTCTTGTTCCGTGTGTGATGCTGTGGCGATGCAGGTTCATTCTCTTGTTTAGCCCCTGCACATATATGTGTGTATATATATACACACATTTAATAAGTGATGCATCGGGCTCTGGAGAGAGTATTTACATTTTTCGGACACATTTTGCTACAACGGATTTTTGTGTGTTAAAGTGCATAATTTTTTCTATAATAAACAGTGACCTGGGACCCGAGCAAATATTAATTTGACATCTCTTATTTGCATAAATATCCCGGATAGTGGCAGGGTATAGATATGATTGCAATTGAGTAAGGGGTTAATATTAACTCATCGGAGGTACCTTGCGCAGGTTAAAGGTGAGTTGGCTAGAGTAGCAGTGTGTATTAACCCTGATTGCATATCTATGTCACGTGTCCAGTTGTGTGCTGTTTGTGACAGGTGGCATATTGGGACGGATTTAGGAGAGATGTTACTCATCTGAGGGACCTTTGTGAACGTGAAGAGTGGGAACGCTTGCGAGCTGTGTATTAACCGTTGTCCCGTATGCAGGTCACGTGCTCACAGGTGTGTCATATGTGACAGTCCTTATTAACTGAATTAACTCTGAGGCCCAGATCAACAAAGCTCTGTTATGTCCAGGGTCATAATGCCATGTTATGAAAATCAGTAACGGACGTTATGTTCCCTGAGGTTATTGCAAATCCACAAAGCTAATTATGTGCAAGCAGCCGTTATTGACCTCACTAGAATAGGCTTAACACCATGTTAAATTAGCACTGACTCACATTAGCTGAACATGAATCGCGTTACGCCTGTTTTACCTAAAGGTGGCACTAGCTCCCTCCAGAGCCTGAAATATGACGGGAGACAGAGAGCACACTTGAAATACCTGGGATATATGCTTATAGGATATGCAAAGTATCTTTTAATTGCTATTTAATGAGTATGCAGTATATCTTTATTTATATAGTGCCCACAGTGTACTCAGCACTATACAAAAGAGACAAAAAAACAGTAGAGGGGTTATAATACAGTACATGCAACAATGTACAGTAAGACAATAGGAAAGGAAATCCCTGCCCCAGAGATTTTACAATCTAAGCGGTGTGTTGGGACACTGACAGAGACAGTAGGTGAGGGAATAAGTGCAATAGATGGCAGTGCTTGGCCGCAAGGGTTGTAGGTGCGACTATGGCTTTGGGACAGTAGCCATGAGTACAGGCTATTGAAATGCTTAATTTAAAAGGTGAGTTTTAAAATTTGTCTTAAAGGTGGGTAGAGAGGGTACTTAGCGTATACTACGTTTTATTTATTTATAAAATGTTTTACTAGGAAGTAATACATTGAGAGTTACCTCTCATTTTCAAGTATGTCCTGGTCACAGTTATGATAACAATACATGTTTACATTAAATGAACAGGGTTATCCATTATATTTAAAGAAATGTCATGAACAGTTAAAGAAAATATGTTATAGGTGTATGTAACTGTTACAGACCAGATTCAAATGTGAAACAGCTTTATTCTTGAAAGAACTTAGACCGGTAGCTGCTTTGAGAGTCTCAGGTAAGTTGTTCCAGTTGTGGGGTGCACGGTAAGAGAAGGAAGAGCGTCCGGATTCATTGTAGAACCTTGGATATGTGAACAGTTTTTTGGAGTCATATCTCAGATGATAAGTGCTGCATGTGATAGGAGTGAGGAGCTTGTTCAGATAGGCGGGTAGCTTGCCCAGAAAGTATTTGAAGGCAATACAGGAAAAATTAACTTTGCGCCTACAATCAAGTGGTATCCAATCTAGTTCTTTGAGCATTTTGCTGCGATCTGTGTTGTAGTTACATAGCAACCTACTGTATGGAGTTGTAGAGGGTGTGTCCCCATAGTCTATAATTGGCATTAGCATCTGCTGTGCGATGTGTTTTCTGACCAGTTGGCTTAGGGAGAATTTGTTCCTATTTGTTCCTATTAAGTACACCTAGTTTGGCATGGTTTTGGATGTCAGGGTATCAATGTGCAACCCAAATGTTAAATGGGAGTCAAACCATATGCCCAGGTATTTAAAGCTAGTGACAGGGGCTAGAATGGTGTTAGAGTGTGTTCTGATCTGTTGCTCTGTCATTGCTAGCTTTATAAATGTAGCTTTGGTCCCAAATAACATTGTTACAGTATTGTCAGTGTTTAAAAACAGTTTATTTTGGGAAATACAGATTTCAAGTTTTGAAAAAACAGAGCTGTATGGGACATCGCAGGTAACATCCAAGCGGTTGGAGATAGAATCCGAGATAGACACATGTTGGGGTCTACCTGATCGGTAGGACTGAAACCAGTTTAAAGCGTGTTCCCTTATTCCAGAACAATGGAGCTTATTTAAGAAGATAACATGATCAACAGTACCAAAAGCCTTTGCAATATCTAGGAATATTGCACCAATAAGTGATCCCAGTTTAATTCCTCACTGGATCTCCTTGTAAACTTTTTATTTTTATTTATTTATAAAAATGTTTTACCAGGGAGTAATACATTGAGAGTTACCTCTCGTTTTCAAGTATGTCCTGGGACAGAGTTATAAAAAATACAGGCATACCCCGGTTTAAGGACACTCATTTTAAGTACACTCGCGAGTACGGACGTATCGCCCAATAGGCAAATGGCGGCTCGCGCATGCGCCGGTCAGCATGTCCTGAACAGCAATACCGGCTCCCTACCTGTACCGAAGCGGCGAGACTATAGAGCCTGTTACAAATGCCTTATTTACATCAGTTATGCACGAATATGACGATTGCAGTACAGTACATGCATGATAAGTGGGGAAAAGGTAGTGCTTCACTTTAAGTACATTTTCACTTTACATACATGCTCCGGTCCCATTGCATATGTTAATGCGGGGTATGCCTGTACACGGTTACATTAAAAGAACAGAGTTATACAGTCAATTCACAGACATTTCATGGACAGATAAAATTGGAAAATTGGGTACAGGGGATAGAGGGCTTTTAGGAGAGTACTGTAGTTATCTTGGAGTGTTTTGGAGCCAAAGCCAGATTGTAGTTGGCTTAAGAAATTTGTCTTGGTATAGTAATCGCATAATTGGGAGTGGACACATTTTCCCATGATTTTGGATAGTACTAGGAGAAGAGAGATTGGCCTGTAGTTTGAGGGGTTTTTTCCCCCACTTTTGACGATTGAGACAACTCTGGACTACAGGTGGTTTCTTGAGTAGAATAGTTTTCCATCACTTCTCCCGGGATCGCGGTTTTAGCCATTTACTTCAGATACTCATTGTATTCCTGACCGTTGTAGATAGATTTTTGGGGTTCAAAACTCAACTTCACTGAAGTTTCCATTTAAGCAGTTATTTTTTCATGTTCTCTGAAACTGCTGAGACAGGGCTTCACACAGTGCAAAAGAAACAACTTTGTTTGCTACCAATGGGAGTACAGATAAGTCCGGTATATGGACAGCAAATAAACGACCGTCAAAAATGAATATATGCTTTGTGCTTCATTATAACAGATGTTTCGATATACTAACAAGCTAAAAGGTTCATTTGTAGTTAGAAAAAAATATATATCACGCCTTGCCTGAGGAATATAACCACAGACCAGGAGAGAATCATCTAACCAAAAAGACTGCTCTCCTTCTATAACCTGTAACAACATCTTGCCTGTGACTAACTGAAGCTTGGGATTGTAAAATGCATCAACAATAAATATTGGAACTGCAAGAAACCTGTGTTGAAGACTGTATTTTCACACTAGAAGGATCTCATGGTATTTTCAGCGCTTACGATCCAGCATTGAATCTGAGGAACAAAACGAACATAGATATATTTGTGACAGTAGGGGTAGCCGGCATCACATAATGAGGGGGAAGCCCGGCTGGCTGCCCCTAAACCATGTTTAACTGGCCACCTCTGTGGACTCATATGGCCGGTACATTTTGTGTGGTGTAACCCCTTCCAGAAAGAGCATAATCACTGTATGATCTGGAAAGGGGAAACCTGTGTATATTGTGGGAGGAAAGTGCATTATCCGTAAAAGGGTTTAATAGTCATGGAAGGAAAAAAGGGCAAGGCATTACCCTGCCAACACAGAGCACTTTATCAAGGCATACACATCCTATCATCATTAGCATATTTAAAGGTTAAAAAGTAATTGGCTCACCAATCCTGAAGCATATCTAGGAGCCACCCCATGATCTGGCTGATGAGACTCCTGTGTGGGTCAACAGAGCGCGCGCACGCGCCCCCACACATGCAGCCCCCGCCTCCCACACGCAATCCTGGGCCAACAGATAGAGAACCAAGCTGTCACGCGCTTGCGCAGAGGCAGCAAAAGGCTTCCCCACTCATATGACTATGGAGCATGCCTAAGGAGTGGGGGAGTGTGCCGGCCGCGCGCACGCCCGCCAGCACCACCAACACCACCAACCACATGCCGCTGATTCTCACGCGCACCTCTCAAGGAAGGAGAAAGAAAGAGAACCCCCCCTGCGCGCCCCGATCCCACCTCGTTGCCGTGCGCATAGAGGAACAAGCGCGGGAGCCCCGGGTGAACGCGCTTGCGCAGTAGCAACCCCTGGGCTCCCCGTGGTTCCCACAGCGAGCGTGGCCCGAGGGAGGGAGAGGGAATAGGAGGGAGAGAGGAAAAGCAAGGGAAAGGGGAGGGGAGGAGGGGAGGGGGAGGGAGGGAGAGGGAAAAGGAAGGAAAGAGGGATAGCAAGGGAAGAAAAGGAAGAAAAAAAAGGAAGGAAAAGGAGGGGAGGGAGGAAAAGGAGATGATTCCAGTTGTCCTCTGCCATTTCTCTCTCCTACTGCATTCTATCTCCACGGACGGAGGCGTACCTTGAAGGTCTGATGGGATCAACATGGACGCTGCAGCAGATTCGTGAGTTTTTCCTGCTTGCTACATGGTTATATTATTCTGTTAAGGGATTAGGGTATTATCTATTGGGGTGATTATTAGCCTTTGGGTTCCTGGACAACTTGAGTGCCATCTATGCTGGTTTACCAACTAGGATACCACACCCAGTACCCTCCCTACAATAAAGATTACATCCCAGACCTCACACAGGATTTACCATCATTATTTCATTATTACTATGACTGTATACGGTTCTTAGCACCACGCATTATACTCCTATATTGTGGGAGAACAGGCAATGTAACATGTATATGTAGCCATGCATAACAATGTCTACAGTCATCTCTCCTGCTGGCAGTAAAACCTGGTAAGTTACAGGAATGCCAGCAGTAATTATGGAGGTTTGCCCTCACACCCTGGTGAGGTGCCCTATGTATGGATGGGAGTGGCTACATGCTCTGAGTCCCTAGTTAGTGACATCAGAGATGTGCCTGCTTCCTGAGGTATATAAGGCACTGCACTGCCAAAAGTTAGTGTGGTTGCTGCGGGTTGATGTTACAAGGTGAAGCAGCAAGTTCAAAGGTGCCACTAGTGCAGTAACTAGTGGCACCATTCTATATCCAGCCAGAGAAGGCCAACTGTGTCCAGGAACCTGGCACAGGGGTGATCTCCATGCAGGGAGAGGGAATCCCACTCCATTGGGAGGGCGTACCTTTTAAAGGGGATCACGGAGCAATGTGCGGCTGAGACAATGACTGTGAGGGGCAGCTGGCCCTTATCACCACGCACAATAAATATGGCTTGTTCAACGAGAACCCCATGGTATGAGTCTGCAATTACTCTCTTGGGGCCCTCACCACCAAGAAGGAGTTCCTCATCAGGACCATCTACCTGCATATGCTTAGATCCTGATGAGGTGGAGGTGCTGCACGTGATGTAAGTAGGACTCGCACCCACTACCTCAGATACCTGTCTGCCTTGACATCCCCGAATATCATCATGCGGGAGACTCAGGAGTCCTGTTGCCTACGGGTGCACCACAGACACGAACATGTAACGGGGCTGGATAGACCACAGGGGCCAATGTGAGATTGGGTGGGTCAGACCAGACACGAACAAGCGTTACATATATTTTTAAAAGAACATGTATTCCCGGTAAACTGTATTCCCCCAGCTAGCCAGCCAGTAATATCATTTGTGTGCAATCATTTCTATGCAGGCAGACTCTGTATTTAACTCAGCCGAGCTGCTTAGATTGAAATGCTAGATCAAGACAAAGGCTGGGAGAGATTAGGTGTCAGGACAAATGGTGAGCGGGGAAAGGAGTATCGTCTATGTATTTTGTATGTTTGCAGGAGGGGCATGTGGGGGGAGGGCGGGGCAGTTCCTAACCGAAGTGGATATTCTGACAGACACGCCTCCTGTCTACATCATGTCATGGTTGTGGAGCTCGGCTCCTATTAGGTACATTCCCGCGCTGCTTGCTGTGTCGAGGGTCACGCGGGGGGAGTGGCACGCACGGGGGGGGGGGGGGGTTTTGCACCAGTGGTGTCAATCAGCAATCAGCCGGGCTCTATTTCAGGAAGCGTGTGGGAAACATCAGATACTCTTTGATAAAGTGCCTTCCGGCAAGATACGCGTCAGAGGAACCTTCCTGTTTCGTTGTATCGTGGCTTTATGCCACAATAAATTCGCCGAATTTTTAACCCACCTCCATCCCGAATTCTTTCAGTGCTTGTTCCCGTTTTTTTTGTTTTCAGGCAACTACTTTGGGAGAGATGCACGCCATACAAGATGGACTGATGGTGACACAGTGAGTAGATAGCATACAGCTTATAGTATGGGCTCAGTTAAGTGGCCAGTGTGGTTTTATATATTCATCGTCAGCTACACGGAGTGGGAGGATTTTATAGGAGGAGGGGCTCAATATATAGATACTAGATATGCTCACAATTGCTACCATGAAATATATCTAACCTCCTCCCCCCTCCTCCATTCCCCAAATGAACTCCATGTGAGCATTATCTATCTGTATACCACATGTTATAGCGCCACGTGTTAGACACAGCTGGGATATTTCATAGTCCGTCCTTCAGTGTTGATTGATTGAGTCAAGAGGATTACAATTACACACCACCTACAAAGGACTTTAGTAGCACCCCGTCGGGACTTTGTTCCCAATTCACACTGTCTCATGATTGGTCATGCCCAGGCCTGATGTCACCGCCTCCCACTGTCAATCAAGTGCAGCTTCTCAGAGGGGGAAAACACCATATCAACTACTGGCAGCTTGATTGTACCAGGGCTTACTGCCAGGAGGGAAGCAGACTAGTAGCCACAGATGGCATTGCTACACTTACTTTAGTATGTTTTGAAACATCAGCAGTACTGTGCACACATTCTTTCTCATCAGTGATACTGGATGTGCACTTGCTTTGTTAAACTTCTGTACCTTCCTTGTGGCGTATTGCTTGCTGCTGTAATTCCGTGGCTTGTTGAAAAAAATATTCCTCTGGCTGTTGCCCTTTTTCTGGGGCCACATAGGGATCATCCTCATCATCCGAATAAGGCCTGAAGAGACACTGCTCCATGTGGCTGGGCTCTATACACCAGGAACACATTTTCTTCCCCATTCTTGCAGAGTCTGTATTTGACTTCAGCTGGGCGGCCATTTTAAAATCCCATGGGGTTTTTTTTTTTCACAAGTGGTGGGGTAGACTTTGGTCACAGCATCAGTCCCTTGTGTGGGTCACCGTCTGTCGCAGTCCTCCCAGTCAAACTGTGGCGTTGTGGCTTTCTCCAGTGCAGTGTAGTTTTCCTTTCTGGATATGTAATCATTTCATTCTGGTCACTTCTGCATGTGTTTTGTTGCTCAGACTGTTGCAGGAACTTTTGCAGGCAAAACACAAACATTTTTACAGGCAGTCCCCGGGGCCCCTATGAACGTCACGGGCCACCTCTCATCGAACTTCTGACACCATATGTAAGAGATGTGTGCAGAGGTATGCAATGGAGACCGTTTTTAAGGCGAAATTAAAATAAGGCTTTATTGCCTGTTCCTTTAAACAATACAGCAAACAAACATACATAAAACAATAAACACCTATTCCAGTGCAAGGGTTAACTTACTTCCCCAGTACCTCTCAGCAAGGCTGGGGGTGGGGGGGAGGGGGAAGCCCCTTACCCACTTATCACCCCAAAGTCTCAGCGGTACCTTAACGCAGGTGGCCCTTCAGGTCAGAGGTGTCCGGGTGGGTGTCTGCTTGAGGGTCCAGACATAAAGGTCTGGTCCCCTTTCGTCTTGCTCCCTGTACACAGCCCTCCTTTTCCTTATGTCAGCACCCTTGTGAGCTAAGGAATTTCCCTCCATTTCCTTCTGTCAGTTCTCTTGTGAGGTAAGGAATCTCTTTCCTGTTACTCAGACCAGGCTTTTTCTAACAGTCCTAATCAGTCTGGTTGATTGCCTGTGCAATTAACCAACACACAGCTGGATTTAGAGGCAGTTTCTCTCAACAGTGATAAATCCGTTACAAGAAGTCACTTAAATATTGTAAAGTTATTTTACACTGACATCTAGTGGACATTTTTTTAATCCACCAGAATGTATGTCTGTTGTACTTATCACCACATTTAGATAAGTTATGGCGGTTAAAAAGATGACAAAAAAAAAACCACCGTAAAGCATATAGCAAATGCAACCCTCTTTCACCCCACCCGACATGAGATTGGGGAGGGGGGGGGTACACTCCTTCTGGTTACTGTACAAGGTCTTGGTGCTGTGACCTGCTGGCAAACAGAAGGGCTGAGGGCTCCGCGGTTTTGTGGGGAGAACCAGGACAGGGACAGGAGGTGGTGTGGGACAGGTTACCTTGCTCTCTCTGGGTGCCAGTAGGGATCCCCTGGGGTCTCCAGAGGAGAGACCCCCACTGACACTCCATTCTCCTCACAACAGGAACAGTGACCAACACACAGCAGCTTCTTTCTGTGGTTCTTTATTCAGTGCAGCATACACAGCATACAGCAGAACATCATAGGCCTGATCTTGCTCTCTGCCATTCTGCTCATGGCAGCTTAACTCCCCCCCCCCCCTTCCTTACCCAGGTGGGGCAAGAGGGGGAGAACGATCCTCTGTCCTCTCTCTTCAATCTCTTCTCTCCTACTAAGGCCTCGGGCATGGTCAGCGCTTATGCGCTGAGCCGTGCTGAGGCGCGCTGCTGCTCGGCACTTAGCCCCTGCAGCCGCAATGAGAGCGGCTTTAGCAGGGGCTCGCTTACGCTTACGCAAGCGTGCGGAAGCGTAAGTCTTAGAAATGTTTTAAATTCAAGCGCTCAAGGGAGCGCAGGGCCGGTCACGTGAGCTGTTCGCCCAATGAGGGCAAACCAGCTCCGTTACGTAACAGGCCCCCCCGACACGCCCCCGGACGGCGCGCGGTCTAAGGCCAGGGAAAGCCCCCTCTTTCCCTCAGCCTCAGCACGCCTCCGCCCGGCACAATTCACCATGGACGCAGCCTTACTCCTCATCCTAACTGATCACTTATTTTAGGAAACATGTCTCAATTTGAATATCTTCAGGGAGTGTCTCTAGCTTTGAATCATTACAACATCAAAGCTGGATACCGATTGGCTCACACACATCAGGGGGTGTTCCAACCCAAATCCACCCTTTGGATTAACATGCTCAAAGGTTGCTTAGGTCTGCCCCTGAATATTGCTACATACTCAGAGCTGAAATGCACAAACAGGCCACTTGAAGGAATTAACCTTTCCACTGCCTGTACTAACAGGACTGACAGAGGAAAGGCCCAGAATTAGCAATAGCTGCCGAAGGCCAGGCTATATACTCCCTCTGGTAAAATTCCAACCGTCCCAGTCGCGCATGAGTATTGCGCAATGCCAATTCAACATGTGCTATCGGGCCGCCGCGGAACCTCCGGACGCTCCCTACACAGCACCCCACGTGATTGCGCCCTGCAGCGGAGGTACAGGGGGGAAACCAGAACACCCATACATTCTCCCCCTGGTGAATCCAACGTCCCCGCTTGGGAACGTAACCAATACACATATTACACAATAAAAATGCATATCTGAAAAATACAACTTATCACTGTATACTCTACATGAGATTATACATTTCATTGAACATTCCGATCACAGATCTCACTCTATTGCGAGCCCATTGCTGAGCCTCATAATGGGACGCCCCGAATTGATCGTAAGTCATTCTCATGGGAGGTTGACCAGCTCTTTGGCTTCTACGCAGATGTTCTTCCGTTACTCCCTCTGGAGAGTAACAAATCTCACTTTCAAAAATCGCGGGGAAACGGCTGCAGGAGATTAAAGGTGGCCGCCACTGTATAACCCTTACCTTGCTGAGCAACACCTGTACATTACATGAGCTGAAATGCAATAACTCCTATGCACTCCAGCTTAACAGAACTGACATGCTCACTGCATGGACACAGATACATGGCAATACAGTGACTGACTGAACAGAACATTTCTACTAACACAGCAGTAATAGAATGCATTAATTTCTCAGGGAGGTACAGTATGGAAACTCATATCCCATCTTTCTGAACCTATGAATTATACTCGGGCTGCTCTGCTAAACTTCACTAAGCTACGGTCAGTAGCAGTACCCGGCAGCACCTAGAATATAGGACCTTCCCACATAGGGATTCCTTCTGCCTCCTCTCTAACAGGAGACAAAACATTATCAGATCTTACTGAGCCCATCCCATCCTCATCACAATCCCCCCCACTGCACAGACCCTTCCAAATGCATATCAGGCATAACAGACATAACATCATATTGTCCAATTGAAGCCACGGGACTTCCGTGTGAAGAGGGCATGGGTGTCAAGGGTCACACCTTGGGACTAGTTATGGATGGGGAAAGCAGGACAGCAGGGGCAGATGACTCAGGGACTTGGGCCTCCGGTGACAAGGGGCCAGCACCAAAGTCTCTAGGGGGCATGTTAAGGGAACTCTCCCCGGGAGGAGCAATGGCACAGTCCAGGGTCAAGTTCAATTTGCCCCTCCCCCTGCTCTTACTTCAGCCAGCTTCAGCCAGCGCCTCTGCCTGAAGGGCCTCTCGGGACTTCTTCCTCTCCCTGCATGTCAGGAGGAAAGGATCAACCGGAAGGGTATTACTCACCGGAGCGGCCTGGATCTTACTAGAGCTCACCCGGCCGGTCGACTCAGCGACCATCTTAGCTCCCGGTGGTGAAGTAGCAACAGTGGAGTCGAGGCAGTCATCAAGGGTGGTGCCGGTCGGCACTTCTCCCGACAGTCGACTCTGGAGCAGCATGTCGTCGTAGTGGCTTTCAGCAGCTCTCATGTAGGTCAGTGCACGAGCACGGGCCCCGCACATCTCCTGCTGACGCCGCAGGTACAGCTCCGCAGCTTTCTGGGCGCGATCTCAGCGAGGATCCGTAGACAGGTAAAGCAGCTCACCGCCGTCAGTAGCAGCAGGGTGGATCCCAGCAGCATCGGGTACGTGTGAGGTAATGGCAGGGTCCTCAGTGATGTCATCAGCCTCTGACTCGCAGATTTCTCCATCCTGGAGCAGCTTACCAGAGCGCAGTAGGAGGCACCTTGCCGTGTGAAGGTGGTACATCTCCGCGGGCTCAGATGGTTGGCTACTTGGTAAGTGACACACTGAACACAGTTCTGGAACGGGGTGATATCGCCCAAATGGGCACACAGTGTCACCTTTTACCTCAAATCCATTTTTACATAGAACCCTTATAAGCTTATGCTCACAGACAGCTTTTTTTTTTTTTTTGAAGCCTGGGCGGTGTTCAGCCTAAAAAAAACATGCTCATGGTCCACAAATGGTACCAGGTGCGCTCCACTTGTAACTGTCTTTTCTGCAGATCAGGCCAGTCCATGACTTTGTCCATGACACCTAGCACATAGCTTTTTGTGATTTTTAATTGCTTTCAGGTGATGGGTTACACTAGGGTGCGGGTATATAAATATATATGTCACGATCATTTGTTTGCCGCACAACCCTGAGGATGGTCACTCTATGTGGACCGAAACATTGGTTGTGGTGCCCTGTATTCACAATACACGTCTTTCGAATACTAACATCTGTTGGCTAAAGGATTTCTTCAGCAGACCAGACCAGGCACCCTGTACTATGACTACAATCAATAACACCTTAGGAGCCAGAAGTACCTTTGATCCACAGACGATGAACCACAACACTTTTATTAATCTCCTTGAAAATGAAATGCGAAGCAGAGTTAAAAACTACAAAACCAGCTACAACCCCCACAACACATACAGTACATTAATGGGCAAAATTACTATTATCCATATGTAGCCCTCTTTCCTGCTGATATAGAGAGACTACTAGTGCTGTATGTACCTGCTGGCTCAGTGAGATCTGGGCCTCCGCTAACTGGGAGCCTGGGGTAACAATATTTTCTTGGCAGAGCCTCCACTTACCCAGGATCCCCAATAAGTAAGATTCCCCTAGGTAAGAATAATGATAACAAGCCACAGCGTTGTAACCTTTTACTAATAAGTAATTGCAAAACCTTAGCTTGCACCTATTAGGAATAAAACAAATATAATCACAGTACATGAATAGCTGATACTCATTAATTATACACCAGTGGCCTGGCCACTCTCCACGTTGAGTAATGTCACTTCCCACCATCGAGTGTACCCCACACCGTGTCCAATATATAGACTCAGTCCCTCGGTCACTCAACCCAGTGGCCCCAAAGAACCCTCCCCCAAGGCGGGATCACCGCCTGAAGGTACCAGTGTTGGTGCACTGTAAGGATTATGGAGACACGCCGTTCACGGCGTGCCTCCCACTTACCTGCTGCCTCGCCTGACATCATCCTGACTCGCAGGGACGCCGGAGAGAGGCGCGCGAGCCCCTGCACTGTGCGCGCGCGCACACGTTCTTCTCTCTCTTCTGCCCTCGGATCAGGGCGTGGGGGTGCGCACGCAACCGCAGGCGCTGCTACACAGAGGCGCGGCCACACGGAGGCGCAACCGCCTCTTAAAGGTACAGGTCCCAAGACTGTTGCTGCTATTGAATGCAGCCAGATTGCTGCCCTTTATGCCTCATCTCCTGGGACTCATAAGGGACCTATCCCTGCTACAGCTGGCTCCTTCTACACACCCCTTTATGGCTGCAATCCTATTGGACCCTCACTCCTTTATATACCTGCCAAAATCACTGGTTCTTTGGTTGAGCATAGTACCAGTTGTCCTTACCATTCTCTGCCTCCCTAGTTCTATTTTTACAGATCTCCTCGTGTATCAAACCGGCTTCCGCTACGTCTTCCTGTACCTCTGGCATCCCGAACTCGGCACACGGCAATTCGACTCTCCGCATCTCTGGCATCCCGACCCTGGCTTACGGTAAACGACAACGTCCCTCTCTCTAACCCTGGATTTGGCAAACGGCACTCTCTACCAACCGTACATCTCCTGCCCCGATCCGGAATCCCCGACCAATCTACTTTCAAGACGTGTCCTCGTGGCTGTGGGTGGTGTTCCTACCTTCCCACCTCAGCACCGTGGTCCCGTTTCGTTTGTGGTGAGCACATCCTAACATTATGCTCAACCCAACAAACATGGACCAAGCTGAGGTGGAGCGGACTTTAAATGCCCATTCTGCTCTGTTTACCAGATTAGAGACTTATTTGGAGCAATCCGATAGACGCTTGGATACCATGCAGCAAAGCCTCCACTCTCTTACTCTTCAGGTCCGAACCCTCACTCGGCAATCTCCACTCGTGGCACCCCCTGCACAGCCTAACCCTTTTTCGTTATCTCCGTTCACTCCGGAACCACGTATTCCGCCACCAAGACATTATGCGGGGGATCCTCAAGGATGTCGGGGATTCATTAACCAATGTCTTGTACAATTTAGGCTCTCTCCCTCTCGCTTTGTGTCTTCTGTCTCCAGGGTCGGCTACATCTACTCCCTTCTCACCGACCAGGCACTGGCGTGGGCCTCTCCCATCTGGGAGCAACAGGGGGCGCTCACACAGGACATCGATCTCTTCGTTGAGGAATTCCGAAGAGTTTTTGACACACCAGCACGAAAGTTAACAGCAGCTTCTGCTCTTCACCACATTAACCAGGGAGACCGTTCGGTTGCTGTATATGCGGTGAAATTTCGCACTCTTGCTGCTGAAACAGGTTGGAACGATGACGCCCTATCTTCCGCGTTCTGGCAAGGATTATCGGAGACCCTAAAGGACGAGCTCGCCGCACGAGATCGTCCTACTAACCTAGAGGACTTAATCGCTCTGGCTATTCGGGTGGATCAACGCCTGTTGGAACGTAAATATGAACGTACTCATTATCGTTTAAGGGTTCCAAGAACTCTTGCACCCTCCTTCGTGGCTCCGTCACCTTCTTCCGGGGACATTCCTGAACCCATGCAGTTGGGGGGCAACCGACTATCTCCGGCTGAGAAGTTACGTAGGCGCACGGCCGGTCTTTGCATGTACTGTGGCAATTCCACTCACGCCGTGGCCCAGTGTCCCCTTAAACCGGGAAACGCCAGCTCCCACTGAAATCCGGGAGAGTTTCATTGGGAATACTGACCCCTTCTTCCATCATCCAAAACATCCTACCCACCAGGATAGTCTTACCTATAATACTGTCTGGAGAGGGGTTCCACACCCGGGCACGGGCGTTCATTGATTCCGGTTCGGCAGGTAATTTCATTGATGAAACTTTTGCTAGACAGAACACTATCCCTTTTGTCAACAAGGAGACGCCTGTAGGTCTGGAGGCCATCGATGGTCGACCTCTTAAGCCAGCATTTATCACGCTTCAGACAGTACCTCTCCTACTGCAGTTCGTGGACGTCCATACAGAGATCATTACTCTCGATGTCATCCACACGCCCTCTGCTGAGTTGATTTTGGGTCTTCCCTGGCTTCAACTTCATAATCCTTGCATCGACTGGACGGATCGGGAACCGGTTCAGTGGGCTCCTTCTTGTGCCAAGACATGTACCAGGGTTTTCCAGAGGATTGGAGGAGTGTCTACCATATCCGAGAAGATCAACTCCTTACCTTCTGTGTACTGGGATTTCCGTGACGTATTTGACAAAGCACGGTCTGAGGTACTACCGCCGCACCGCCCGTTTGATTGTCCCATTGACTTACTTCCTGGCGCACCTCTTCCCAGGGGGAAGATCTTATCCTCTCTCTCTCCCAGAGACAAAGGCTATGAACACTTACATTGCCGAGAACTTGGAGAGGGGTTTCATCAGGAAGTCTTCCTCCCCGGTCGGAGCAGGTTTTTTCTTTGTCAAGAAGAAGGACGGATCTCTCCGTCCATGCATAGACTATCGGGGTTTGAATAATATCACTCGCAAAAATCGCTACCCCCTGCCTTTGATTCCAGAATTATTCGACCGTCTCCAGGGAGCAACCATCTTTTCTAAATTGGATCTGAGAGGTGCCTACAATTTAGTAAGGATACGAGAGGGGGACGAGTGGAAGACTGCTTTCAACACCCATGACGGCCACTACGAGTATCTTGTTATGCCTTTCGGGTTGTGCAATGCACCAGCAGTTTTCCAGGATTTTGTCAACGAGATCTTTCGGGACATTCTCAACACTTTTCTTATTGTTTATTTAGATGACATCCTCATCTTTTCTAAGACCGCTCAAGATCATATTAAACACGTTCAACAAGTACTATTACGTTTAAGGGAGAACCATCTTTTTGCGAAATTGGAGAAGTGCCAGTTCCACCTTAAATCCGTGGCATTCTTGGGTTACGTTATCTCGGATTCCGGTTTCAAAATGGATCCGGAGAAACTTAAAGCTATCTTGGAGTGGCCTCTTCCGACTACTCTCAAAGCCGTGCAACGCTTTTTAGGTTTTGCGAATTATTACCGACGGTTCATCCGCAATTTTTCTGATACCGTATCCCCCATAACCGCCCTCACCAAGAGAGGGGCAGATCCGTCATCATGGTCAGTGACCGCTAAAAAAGCGTTTGAGAGTCTCAAGAAGGCTTTTGTGTCTGCTCCCATCCTCGCCCACCCAGATCCTGGACTCCCGTTCACCTTGGAGGTAGATGCCTCGGACATTGGGGCTGGGGCTGTTCTGTCCCAGAGAACTTCTCCGTTAGCCAGACTGCATCCCTGTGCTTTTTTTTCTAAGAAATTCTCTTCCGCTGAACAGAATTATGATGTCGGAAATAGGGAGCTTTTGGCGATCAAATTGGCGTTGGAAGAGTGGAGACATTTCTTAGAGGGTACCGAGACACCTATTACCATCCTTACGGACCATAAGAACCTCCTTTACCTGGAGGGGGCACGTCGGTTGAATGCTCGACAAGCCCGCTGGGCTTTGTTTTTTTCACGATTTAATTTTCTTATTTCTTTTATTCCTGGCTCCAAGAACCTTAAGGCGGACGCTTTATCTCGACAATTTCTTGCGGATGACAGGTCCGAGGAACAGCTTGAGTCTATTATCCCCTCTAGTTGTATCCTGTCTGCCAACTCCTTTGAGGTCATGAGCAAAATTCAGTCGGAACAGTCACAGACTCCGAGGGGACTCAAGGTTCCGGAGGGAAGACTCTACACGGCATCTCAACACCGCAAGAAGGTTCTCGAGTGGTGTCATTCGTCTAAATCAGCAGGACACCCAGGGATACGGAAGACCAACGATCTAGTTCAACGTACCTTCTGGTGGCCAGAGAGGGCTAAAGACGTAGAGGAGTTTGTCAAAGCATGTAGCATTTGCGCTCGTAACAAGGTACCTCGTGTCAGACCCGCTGGTCTACTTCTTCCATTACCCATTCCAGATCGCCCCTGGAGTCATATCTCTATGGATTTTATTGTGGAACTTCCAGAATCCAAAGGGAAGAATACTATTTTAGTGGTCATCGATCGATTTTCCAAGCAGACGCACCTTGTTCCTTTGAGGGGTCTTCCAAATTCCCCCAGGCTGGCAGATGTGTTTATTCAGGAGATTTTTCGCCTTCACGGAGTTCCTTCTACCATTGTCTCTGACCGGGGCTCGCAATTCGTGTCAAAATTTTGGCGTGCCTTTTCCAAAAGGTTGGGAATCGCTCTTCACTTCTCCTCAGGATACCATCCACAGACCAATGGGCAAACAGAGAGAGTCAATCAAAGCTTAGAACAATATCTCCGATGCTTCATCACGGATACTCAGGAGGACTGGGTGGATCTACTTCCTTGGGCCGAGTTTGTCTTGAACTCTCTCCGCAACGACTCTACCCAAGAATCTCCGTTCTTTATAAATTATGGATTCCATCCTTCCCGGTTACCCTTCTCTTCACTACCATCTGGGGTGCCAGCAGTGGACAAACACGTCTCTCACCTAAAGGTTTTGTGGTCTAAGATACAGGAGAACTTGAGGGTAGCTACAGGGAGACAGAAACTCCAAGCAGATCGCCTTCGACGACAAGTGCCGGAGTTCGTTCCAGGGGACACGGTGTGGCTTTCATCTAGGAATATCCGGTTGAAGGTTCCTACCATGAAGCTTGCTCCCAAGTTCCTCGGTCCCTTTCCCGTGGTTAGGAGGATTAACCCTGTGGCTTACGAACTACGCCTTCCACCTTCTATGAAGATTTCGCCAGTTTTTCATGTATCTTTACTCAAACCAGTGTTTCGCAGCTCTCGCTTTTCCAAGAAAACTTCTTCTCCACCTCCGATTATGATTTCGGGTCAACAGGAGTACGAGGTCCAGTTTGTCCTCGATTCAAGAAAGTCCAGAGGAGGAGTACAATACCTGGTTCACTGGAGGGGGTTCGGTCCAGAGGAACGTTCTTGGATTCCTTACCGGGATCTTCACGCACCTCAACTTCTACGGGCTTTTCATCGAAGAAACCCTTCCAAGCCTTATCATGGTCGCCCGGAGGTCGCCCCTGAAGGGGGGGGTACTGTAAGGATTATGGAGACACGCCGTTCACGGCGTGCCTCCCACTTACCTGCTGCCTCGCCTGACATCATCCTGACTCGCAGGGACGCCGGAGAGAGGCGCGCGAGCCCCTGCACTGTGCGCGCGCGCACACGTTCTTCTCTCTCTTCTGCCCTCGGATCAGGGCGTGGGGGTGCGCACGCAACCGCAGGCGCTGCTACACAGAGGCGCGGCCACACGGAGGCGCAACCGCCTCTTAAAGGTACAGGTCCCAAGACTGTTGCTGCTATTGAATGCAGCCAGATTGCTGCCCTTTATGCCTCATCTCCTGGGACTCATAAGGGACCTATCCCTGCTACAGCTGGCTCCTTCTACACACCCCTTTATGGCTGCAATCCTATTGGACCCTCACTCCTTTATATACCTGCCAAAATCACTGGTTCTTTGGTTGAGCATAGTACCAGTTGTCCTTACCATTCTCTGCCTCCCTAGTTCTATTTTTACAGATCTCCTCGTGTATCAAACCGGCTTCCGCTACGTCTTCCTGTACCTCTGGCATCCCGAACTCGGCACACGGCAATTCGACTCTCCGCATCTCTGGCATCCCGACCCTGGCTTACGGTAAACGACAACGTCCCTCTCTCTAACCCTGGATTTGGCAAACGGCACTCTCTACCAACCGTACCTCTCCTGCCCCGATCCGGAATCCCCGACCAATCTACTTTCAAGACGTGTCCTCGTGGCTGTGGGTGGTGTTCCTACCTTCCCACCTCAGCACCGTGGTCCTGTCTCGTTTGTGGTGAGCACATCCTAACATGCACTTATTAAACACCTTCCGGCCACTCCAGCAGCCGGTAACAGACTTCGAAAAGGATCTGCCGATCCAGCGTAATCTCTCACGAGTTTGGTAATGTCCAGCAGCTTGAGCCCAAACCACTGAACACACAGCAGCTTAGGAAGAACACTGTGTCCCTGTCTGCTAATACAATAAGGGAATAGGATGTCTCTCTCTAGGGCTGTTCCCTGCAGTACCACAAGCTGGTGGTGACTCAGGGTCTGCACTGGAGCCTGAGGGGAAATCTGGCCTACGCAGGTGGGTCAATGACCCCCTGCACACACACAACCTCTCCCCTTGCTCCTCCGTCACCCTCTGCTGGCGTGGTCTCTCCCCCACGCTTCCCTTTCCTGCCTGCCAGCAATCCTTTCACTCCTATTCGCTCCCTGGTGTCATGTGGCTCTGCTGAGGCTCATGGGAATTGTAGTTTTATTTCAGAGCCTCATGGTTTTTGGCCAGCCAGTCGTGCGCTTACACTGCGCATGCGCGAACTCTCATCGTGCCTCCGGTCGCGCATGAGTATTGCGCAATGCCAATTACAACATGGCGGCGCCCTGTGCTATCGGGCCGCCGCGGAACCTCCGGACGCTCCCTACACAGCACCCCCCGTGATTGCGCCCTGCAGTGGAGGTACAGAGGGGAAACCAGAACACCCCTACACATATATGGATAATAGCTAATTTGCCTATTATAAAATAAAACATTAGCCAGCCAGCATAAATAAAGTAAATAAAAAACGTTCTACTTACCCCTGTCGTCATGAAGGGCATCCTCATCAGCATACTGCAGGTCCATGTCCTCTGTAGCCAGCAAGAGTACATTAAAAAATACAATGAACTGACCCTAAACCCTTAATCATCATTAAAGTGATGTCACATCCCCTAACCCCTTAATCATCCCTTAAAATGATGTCACATCCCCTAACCCCTTAATCATCCCTTAAAGTGATGTCACATCCTTTAAACATACCTGGATAATAGTTATTTTGCCCATTAATGTACTCCATGTGTTAGGGGAGGGAGGGGGGTTGGAGGTAGAGGAGGTGGATAGTAGGGTTGTTGTGTTTATTTTTGTTTCTTGGAGCAGAGGAGGTGTGTGAATGGGGATATTTGCCCCAGGGTGGGTGTTTAGGCCTTCCGGTGGGTTGGGGGACTGGTTAACCCTTTCATTACCATAGTGGTTCCCAACGCTATGGTAGTGAAGGGTTAACTCCTCCTGCAACCTTTCATCCCCCCCCATCTGTCCCAATAAACCGGCAATTGAGGTTTAACCCCTTCGTTGCCGTAGCGGCTAGCCGCTGAGGTAATTAAGCTGTTTTAATATAAATTTTAATACGTGTAGATGAGCAAGGGTTTTCCGGAGCAGAACCGCTTTGTTTTGAGGTCCGGAGACCCCCTACTTCCCGAGATACAGGCCCTATTATGAGGTGCCGGTATCTCCTATGCATTTTATTCCCACGGTCACGTGACACGAGACATTTAAATGCGTAGGAGATACCGGCACCCCATAACTGGGCCAGTATCTCGGGAAGCAGGGGGTCCCCGGACCTGAAATCAAAGCGGTTCTGACCCGGAGACCCCCTGCTCATCTATACTGTATTAAAATGTATATTAAATGTAACGGGTTTTCCCCCCCCCAATCGCAGATTATACTGTGTGGGTGCAGAAACATATATAGTTACTCAGTGTGGTGCATACCTGTTAGCTCGCAGGAGGGCTGAGTCTCCGCCACGGGGAACCTGGGGGCAATTATACTATGGATATTACTTACAGTGATGCAGCGCCTCCACCTGCGATGGCTCCCACCAGAGGGGGAGTGGTTCCTCACAGGACAACCAATAAACACATACAATAACATATGAGAACGAATACTTCTTTACTGATCACCAAGCACAGAAGTATAACAGGTAATAACAGGAGTTCCTCTTTAAAGGTAACCCAACTCAACGTCTGCTCCAGATTTGCTATAACGGACACCACAGCGGGTGTCCACACTTTATGTGTCTCGGCGGACTCTACCGTCTCCACACAATAATCCCACCCTCAAGTCCAGTGGGTCCCACCCAACGTCTTGCTCTCCCAATACGTAGTCCAGCGTAAGTGTATTTGTGTGTGACTGCGCAGCCACTATGTCAATGGTAGGCCTAGTTGGTGCACGTGTGTGGTGGTGTTACCTGCCCGGGCTCCAGCCGCGGGTGCTGCTATACCGCAAAGGGATCGCTGGATGTCCTCCAATGGTGAGGTGAATTCCAGCGTGGATAATATCACCGCTTCTTCTGTCGTCTGTACTTAATGGCAACCCGGTTGATGCCCACCGGCTGTAGTCACTCCGCACGGAGCCTCCGCACTTATAGTCTATAGGTCCCGTTAGGACCCAGCATAGGCCCAAACCTCTCGGTGGAAAACGCAGCGTCCGCTGGATTCCTTACTAGTTTATAGCTAAGGGGCAGGTCCCTAACTTCGGGCCGGTCCCTATCACACTCCGCTAGCGTGGCTCAGGGCTGTCTGGGGCCTAGGGGAGTACTGGCCTAGTGCTCGGAGTCACGGACTCCAGCACCCTACCTCTTACCCCTTGACGCTCCAGTCCCCAACTAACTACGTAGTTCCTGCGCGCGGAATATATCTCCGGATGCCAACAGAGATCCTCCTTCCCTATTGGCTAGTCCTTCGCGGGCTTTCTGGACCTTAACTGCGCAGACGCGAGCTCCCTGTAGTCCTGGAGTACTCCTGCTTCTCGCGCATGCGCAATGCCCCTAACAATGGCGGCGCCCTGCTCCGCGAACCGGCGGAACCATCACAACGCGATACCGGCCGCAACCCTTAGTGCTACTCGCTCGCATATATAGGAGATAAGGTAATACCGCAGGGGACCTGGCTACATCCTCCCCCCGGTAAAATCCCCAACGCCCTCGCTTGGGACACCAATATAATAACTATATACAGCATTTATATAAGGAAAAATGCATTGGAGACATAACTTAGCACATGCATGACTCTATACAATGTTACACAACTCTGTGAGCATCACAATCACATATTGGATCTAGCTCCGAGAACACTGCTGAGTCTCATAATGGGGTGCCCCATCTGATCATAGGCTACCCGCGTTGGAGGGTACCTGTTTCTTTGGCCCCGTCTGAGCTGTTCTTCAGCAACTCCCTCTGGGGAGTAATAAGCACAGTCCTGAGGCTCAGCCTCTTCCCTTGAGGGGAGAAATGTCTCTGAATAGTCTCTGTTAGGAACAAAGCTCGGGCTCTGTGGATCCAAAGGCTGGCCTGTTGGTGCCACCTCAGTAGGCGTTGGCCTACAGGGCCCTTTACCCGTAGCTCCTCCGGGAGATGCCCCTTCTGTGGAGTGGTCCCTTTGAGAGGGTCCCTCTAATGGGTCTTCCATAGTGTCAAAGGGGGTCTCATTATGGACAGTCTCTTGACCCTGCTCTGGTAAATCGGGCTCACCGTTGAGCGGTGTGGCCAATATCTCAATCTCTTCATCTTCCACTTGCGGAATAGGAAGAAGATGATTGCGGTGCCATACCTTTACCCGGCCGTTAGTGTCTTTGATACGATAGACCGGGAGGCCAGGCATTTGGGATTCTATCTCATACACTCCGTCTCTCCAACGGTCGGCCAGCTTATGTTTTCCTGGGACGCCTAAGTTCCGAAGCAACACAGCATCTCCTGGCCGAAGTTCCCGATATCGGACTTTATGGTCATATCGCCTCTTATTATCAGCATTGAGCTTAGCAGTGGATTTCTCTGCCTGCCTATATGCCTGTTGCAAGCTGTCTTTGAGTCGTTGCACATATTTAAAATGGGTAGCATTATGTATCCCATCCGTGGAGATTCTAAGACGCACATCCACTGGTAAGCGGGCTTCTCTCCCAAACATCAGGAAGTACGGGGAGAACCCCGTTGACTTGTGTCGGGTACAATTATACGCATGCACCAAGGTTTCTACATGTCGACTCCATTCTGATTTCTGGGCGCTCTGTAGGGTTCCGAGCATATCTAACAAGGTCCGATTAAACCGCTCTGGTAGGGCATCTCCTTCAGGGTGATATGGGGTCGTTCGAGATTTGGCAATGTTCAACATTCGTAGCAGTTCCCTGATCAAGGTACTCTCGAAGTCCCGCCCTTGGTCAGAGTGGAGGCGGTTGGGAAGGCCGTAAAGTACAAAGTATTTTTCCCATAATATCTTTGCCACGGTGAGGGCTTTTTGGTCTTTAGTAGGGAAAGCTTGAGCATAACGCGTGTAGTGGTCGGTGATAACCAGCACATTGCATATCCCCCGGCTATCCGGTTCAATACACAGGAAGTCCATACACACAAGGTCCATGGGCCCCGAACTCTGCAGATGACCCATGGGGGCCGCTCGGGTGGGCAGGGTTTTTCGCTGGACACACCGGGTGCATCGGCGAAAATGACGCTCAACAGCCTCTCTCATTTTAGGCCAAAAGAACCGATCTTGGACCAGCCCAAAGGTCTTGTCGATACCAAGGTGTCCATGATCATCATGTAGAGCCTTTATCACCAGGAATTGTAGGTTCCTAGGAAGGACTAGTTGTCTTCTGTCCGGGTGGTTGTGGTATTGTACCACCCGGTAGAGTAAGCAATTGTCTATTTTGAAATGATCCCACTCCCGCATGAGTAGGGCTACCAAGTTTTTGGGGGCACACTTGAGCAGGGCCCGGTTCTCCTTTATTACGGCTCTCCAGATGATACCAATAATAGGGTCTCGCACTTGGTAATCTACTAGGTCCTTCCACCGTAGTACCTTGTCAGCCGTGATATTCATCCCTTTGGGATCACAGTAAGCATCGGGGACAGCCTGCGACCGACATCCCAATGAATCGACTACTCTTAATTCTGAGAACGTTTGTTGAATAGGGCACCCCAGATCTAAGTATCTCAGCAGCGCCTCCAAATGTAACGGGTTTCCCCCCCCCCCCAATCGCAGATTATACTGTGTGGGTGCAGAAAACATATATAGTTACTCAGTGTGGTGCATACCTGTTAGCTCGCAGGAGGGCTGAGTCTCCGCCACGGGGAACCTGGGGGCAATTATACTATGGATATTACTTACAGTGATGCAGCGCCTCCACCTGCGAAGGCTCCCACCAGAGGGGGAGTGGTTCCTCGCAGGACAACCAATAAACACATACAATAACATATGAGAACGAATACTTCTTTACTGATCACCAAGCACAGAAGTATAACAGGTAATAACAGGAGTTCCTCTTTAAAGGTAACCCAACTCAACGTCTGCTCCAGATTTGCTATAACGGACACCACAGCGGGTGTCCACACTTTATGTGTCTCGGCGGACTCTACCGTCTCCACACAATAATCCCACCCTCAAGTCCAGTGGGTCCCACCCAACGTCTTGCTCTCCCAATACGTAGTCCAGCGTAAGTGTATTTGTGTGTGACTGCGCAGCCACAATGTCAATGGTAGGCCTAGTTGGTGCACGTGTGTGGTGGTGTTACCTGCCCGGGCTCCAGCCGCGGGTGCTGCTATACCGCAAAGGGATCGCTGGATGTCCTCCAATGGTGAGGTGAATTCCAGCGTGGATAATATCACCGCTTCTTCTGTCGTCTGTACTTAATGGCAACCCGGTTGATGCCCACCGGCTGTAGTCACTCCGCACGGAGCCTCCGCACTTATAGTCTATAGGTCCCGTTAGGACCCAGCATAGGCCCAAACCTCTCGGTGGAAAACGCAGCGTCCGCTGGATTCCTTACTAGCTTATAGCTAAGGGGCAGGTCCCTAACTTCGGGCCGGTCCCTATCACACTCCGCTAGCGTGGCTCAGGGCTGTCTGGGGCCTAGGGGAGTACTGGCCTAGTGCTCGGAGTCATGGACTCCAGCACCCTACCTCTTACCCCTTGCCGCTCCAGTCCCCAACTAACTACGTAGTTCCTGCGCGCGGAATATATCTCCGGATGCCAACAGAGATCCTCCTTCCCTATTGGCTAGTCCTTCGCGGGCTTTCTGGACCTTAACTGCGCAGACGCGAGCTCCCTGTAGTCCTGGAGTACTCCTGCTTCTCGTGCATGCGCAACGCCCCTAACAATGGCGGCGCCCTGCTCCGCGAACCGGCGGAACCATCACAACGCGATACCGGCCACAACCCTTAGTGCTACTCGCTCGCATATACAGGAGATAAGGTAATACCGCAGGGGACCAGGCTACATTAAATATTTTGATTGCTTGCGAGATATGTGCAGGGAGAGGCGGCTCTCTCTGTGCAGCTCTTTCTGCAGCTGAAAGAAATCGCCGGGTAAGGCCTTTTGAGAGAGGCGATCATCACGTCGCCGGCTACTCGCCCGTTTTGGGAATTGTGCTCAAAAAACTGGGGGCGTAACCGGCCTGGCTTATAGAATAGGCCCCTAAGTATATCTTACTCTCATCCAGGCCCTGAAAAGGAGCTTTTTCAGAGGAGGGGGAGAGAGAGGTGGATTTGCGCTCTTAGGGTAAACGCCTCTTCTGTATATAATTATCATTAACGGCCATTATATAGTAGTTACCGCAATGCTACTACCTGGAGAAAACATGACTTAACGTTACATTTTAGACCTTTGTAGATAAATTCACTTAATGGATTGTTGTGGATCAGCCCAAGGGGTCTATGCAGTAAACGGCGAAAAGGCACTTTTCGACAGTTTCTCGTAAAAAAATGCTTGCTGCCATTCAGTAAATGGTGATACAAAAAATTAAGCGCAAATAACTTTAAACAAAATTAGCAATAAACAATTTATATACTGTCCTTTAAGAGTGCAGCTCCCGATACAGGACTCAGACCAAATCCAACCAGCAATCGATGAAGAAAACAGGTGCGCAAATCTCATCAGGACATAGAAGAGAGGAGATGAAGACACCAAAATAGTGCAATAATGTCAAACAACAATATGATAAAATGTTGAAGATTCTATAAAATTCGCACTCACGTACTCCACGTGATATATGAGCGTTGTGGTTGTTATAAGTTACCAACTTTCTTATCCAGATGCATACTCCGGATCAACACCAATAATGTTCCATACGAAAGGAAGGGAAATCCACATACATAAAAGAAAAAGCAAAATAGTATAATACAGCTTTTAATATTAAAAACACAAAGTATTCCACTTACATAAGTGTCTTTGTAGCAGACATTTAGACCACCCTGGGTCATATGGACAGACAATACTCTTCACAGCAACAGCATCTGCTCCACGGCCGTCACAGCATACACTGGGCTGGTTGGTGCACTCTTCCACTCTAAATGTCACCAGCAAAGTTCCACTCAGTACTCCACGACTTCACCCAACGCGCGTTTCTACAATAATCTTCCTCAGGGAATTACAAAAACATATCAAAACACCACATAGCCAAATCAAAACATCACATAGCCAAATAAAAACACAGCACATTGCAAAAGAAAATAAAGCACATCTCAAAAGAAAACACAGCACATAGTCAAATAAATATATAACAAGTGCCAATCAAACAATTGAATGGTACAGTGTGTACATAATGCAAATAATCTGTGCCTCATGTAACCCTATGCCAATCAATGCTCAAACTAAAAGAAACAATTACAAACAAGATACAATGCCATCCAAACAATAATAAAATAAAAACAAAGCAAAAAGTAAACCGAAATAAATTACAATCAATCCAAAATGAAATGACACAATTCACTATTAAAACAACAAATTCAAACCCTTATGAAATACATTAAAGCTCAAAGTAACACCATCAGCCAAAATTTAATTTCCAAAAATAAGCCACTCTTAAAAAGCAAGCCCCCCCGAAATAAACTATTGAAAACACTGCTAAAAATGTAATCTAACTAAATAAAAATAAAAATTACATTGCGCACACATTTTAAAACAACCAGCAAAATACATTTAAAATTCATCAAAACAAGCCAAACAAGCATTTGCAATACAAGCATTGATTGTCCCTGTATGTATATATATCCATATGGACATACATAAATACAGGGGAAATAAATGCGCATGCAAAACAATTCAATGACATTAAAAATAAAAATACATAACAACCATATATTGTCCCTGTATGTATGTATGTATGTATGTATAGCCTTAGGGATATACATAAATACAGGGGCAATAACTTTGCCAAAAAAAAAAAACCTGTAAAAGTAAAATAATATACATTTATTTTGTTTACTTACCTTTAGCTGACCTCACCCACCGAATCCCGGGGACACTGCATACTCACAAACCAATCCACGCACAGGAACAAGGTTAAAAAAAAAGAAAAAGTATTTTTCTTCTTTTATTACATTTGTAATCCATACCGTCACTCTTCTGGGGTCTTCGGGGTCTTCATCTGTCTCTTTGTGTTCATCTGTACCACACCCTTGTCCTCTTCTTTTTTCCGGAGGTGCTCCTTTGCTTCTTGCTGTAAAATGAGGCATCATAGGTTTTTATAGGCCTATGACGTCACATTTCCATCAAATGGTTCCCACGACCCTGATTGGGCAGTGAAAAAATGTGATTTTGTGTTTTTTTTTTAAATGATGTCATGTAAAGGAAATGAAGCCAGCCAATCAGAATGGCTGTGCTTCATTTCCCTTTAAGATGACGTCATCATAAGGAAGTTGGCTGATGTCACATGGTACTTGAGCCAATCAGATTGGGGCTTTAGGGCCTCATGCAGTAAGCGCCGATAAGGCTTTTATCTGCATTTTCCCGCCAAATTTGCATTTGCTATTCAGTAAGTGCCGATAAGTGGCCAAAATCGGCATTTTGTCTTCCCGGTAAGAATTTATCGGCAGGCGGCTGCCGATAACCCACTTATCGGCACTTTTCGCTTCTTTTTAAAATCGGCTGTATTCTAGTAGCCCCGATAAGCTTATCGGTGGTGATCGGCACTCTAAAATTGAGATTTCTACGGCAATTTGTCCCACCAACTAAAATTGGCAAGTTGGAGGGGAGAAGGATCGGCAAGGTTGCCGGGACGGCACTTAGAAAAAATAGCTCATCTCTATATCAATGGAGTCAAGGGAGCGGAGACTTATAACTTTATAGGAGTGTTTACGTTCTATTGCTCATAATAAAAATGTGCTTGGCATTACAGTGTCGATGTGATTCATTTCATCGTGTCACCGCTTACGTTTATTATTGGCTGAACATTGTACATTTCAATGTTATGATGTTTTGCGTGTCACATTAGTCTTAATGTTATGATGTGTCAAGGGAAACTCCTTTAGTAAACTCTTAATGGAAGAGGTCACATCATATGAAACATGTTACTTAAGTGTGCTTCAATTTATTATATGATGTAACAGATTTCACACATCTAACAGATCCAGCGTATAGTAATGTTGGAATACATTATAGAATGCTTTGAATGTGTAACGCATGATCAAAAGTAAATGTAGCGGGTTTTTTTCATGTTTACATGGAGTTTGTGACCTCCCTCTTTTTATGACGTCCGCAATTGGAGACTGAATAACATTGCATGTTTACATTGTACACGATGCATTATAATCACTTCATGCTAAGTTATACACAGATCTATAATAGTTACTCATTTTTAGACGATTGAAACATAATCAATAGCAAGTATCCTGATGGCATTAAATTATGCATATGCACATTAGAATTAGTTGATGTGAACATGTGACACTAACATGCGAAATTATACATGTTGCAACGTAGTTTTTCAACGTCAATGTCATGGTTGTATCCTAATGAGATGACTGAGTGTTGCGTTCAGAAGTGGTACATGCATTACACATTCCATAAATACTTGTGAATAAATTGTTGTACAAAGCTTAACGTTACATCATTGTCAAATATCATGATTGCCTGGTGAACACACATAAATAATCTGTTTAATTCGTACTGTATACCCGTTTGGAGTTAACAACTTGGATATGTTAATGTAACACCTTGCACTTCATCAAGTCGCGTGACATCATCACATAGGTATTTAAAGGAGGGCAATTACCTGTGCATTGACAGCTACAGACCTGAAAATTATACGATTGTTCATGAGACGGAGGAAGATTCTATTGGAGGAGAGGCTAGCTGAGGGACAGGATGTCACAGGGCAAGGAAGGGACAAGGACAGGGACACAGAGAAGAGAGGGAGAGGGTGAGGGAGAGGGAGAGGGCAAGGAGATGAGAGGAGAAGAAAGAGGAGAGAAGTTGTGCCTCGTCCACGTTTGTAAAGGGAGAGAACCATGTTAGATGAGATGAGTGAGGAGGAGGTCATAAATCGGTATCGTTTGAGTTCAGCAGCAATCTTAGCTCTTTATGAAGAGATATGGGTAGATTTAGATTTTGTGACAGCCAGAGGTCGTGCAGTCCCTGGGCTTGTTAAAATGCTGTGCTCATTACATTATCTTGCTTCCGCGTCATTCCAGACAACTGTGGGCATAGTGGGCGGGGTCTCGCAATCTACATTCTCGCGAGCCTTTACCCAGTTTCTATGTGCACTGAATAGACGCGCTAGGAATTATATTCATTTTCCTACAGAGCACACAGAGTGGCTGGAAGTGAGGAATGGCTTTTATGCCACAGCCAGGATACCATGTGTGATGGGTGCAATAGATTGCACCCATGTTGCTTTGATCCCGCCTAGTCAGAGTGAGCATGCTTACCGCAACCGTAAGCACTACCATTCCCTGAATATACAGGTGGTATGCAATGCCACAATGAAGATTATGCATGTGGTAGCCAAATTCCCTGGTTCCAGTCACGATTCCTCTATCCTGAGAAACTCATCAGTCTTCCATGCTTTCGAAGAAGGCTATTTTGGACCTGGTTGGCTGGAGGGTGAGTACATATTATGATATGTTAACAAACAACTCTTGTTTTTCTATGAACTGTTGTATGTAATAATGTTAACACAAATTGTTTCATATTTGTGCCCGATGAATTATAGGTGACTCAGGATACGGAATTAGGCCGTGGCTGTTGACCCCGCTGGCAAACCCTCAATCTGAAGCAGAGGAGAGGTATAATGTGGCACATATATCTACACGATCCATCATAGAGAGGACATTTGGGCTTCTGAAAACAAGATTCAGGTGTTTAGATAGAACTGGTGGGGCACTTCAATATAAGCCTGCTAAAGTGTCAGATATTGTAATTGCATGTTGCATTTTGCACAATCTGTCACTCCGCAATAATTTAGAATCAGACATACGTCAGGGCTTGGAGGAGGAGCATCCCGTAAATGTACCAGCTGACACTGAGCAAACAGCCTGTGGTGTGGAGACACGTCGTAATGTGATAAACACATATTTTTCATGTAAGCAAATACATATATGTTCATAGTACTACATAGATGTATTAATTCATTGTAATGATAAATACATGTATCCAAATAGCATTCACTTAGGAAACAGATGAATATGGTTCTCCCACCTTTCTGTTCTCTGCTGTGTGGACAATTGCATGTGGCACCGGTATGTCATTCATCAATAGGTTGTATTATACTTCTTACCACTAAAAGGTGTTGTGTGTACGTGAGGGAATAATGTGTACTAAATCTATATTTTCTGTACATGCTATTTTTGGTTATGCATACACAATAAACCTACTTTGTCGATAGCCAATAGCTAGTGCAATATGGTTACATACAATTTTTCTTTTGGAGTGTGACATGTGTGTCACAATGATGTGTAAACTATTGTGTATTGAAGATCATATTTGACGTATTCTATATTTTGTTTCATATCTGTAAGGAATCCGCTCCGCGGTTTACTGTTTGCCTTACCTTGCAGACCGGTGCAGTTCTGGAACAGCTCTCCTGATGTTTGCTGCAGCCTGGATTCACTCACCAAAGCAATACACACTCCCTTTGGTATCTACTGCAGCTGTGCAGCCTATCACTGCAACCTAGACTGGCATTCACTCATTGGAGCAGTACCTTCACACCCCCGCCGGGGATTGGCCCGCTGGACTTTAAGTATTGCTTTCCCACAATGCTCCTGGCCGAGCATAGTCCTAACTGGATGTCACTACTGTTTTGCCACAAGCTCTCGCTTGTTCTCCTATGCTGATACCAGGTTCCGCCCTGCGTCCTTCAGCTTCCTTCAAGCTGCTTGTTCTCCTATGCTGATACCAGGTTCCGCCCTGCATCCTTCAGCTTCCTTCAAGCCCGCTTGTTCTCCTATGCTGATACGGAGGTTCCGCCCTGCATCCTTCAGCTTCCTTCAAGCTCCCGCTTGTTCTCCTGTGCTGAAGCGGATGTTTCCCCTGCGTCCTTCAGCTTCCGTTCTCCTATGCTGAAGCAAGGTATCCCCTACGTCTTCAGTTTCCTGCTTTCCTGCACTAGCGGAGGTTTCCCTGTGTTCTTCAGCTTCCTGGTTCCTAGGGCCTACTCTTTCCCTAATCTAGAGAGGCCGTGTCCTGGTTCCTGCGCTGAAACGGAGGATTCCCTAGCCCACTCAGGACTCTTGCGCTGTTGCACTGGTTTACCCGTGCAGCTAGGCGGTGTGTGAATCTCGTCTGTCTTCCACCTCCTGAGACCAGTACCATGGGCCATGGTCGCCGCACGCGCAGAGGCCACCCCCGCGCTCCTAAGCTGAAGCGGGGCTTCCCTGACTACCTGTTGCCGAACTCCTGCTTGGACAATGTTTATCCTGATGTCTCCTTTCCTGACCCTGGCTTGTACAACGACGATGCTGACTTCTCCAATCCTGATCCTGCTACATATGACTACGAACTGCGCAATCCGGATCAGCCTGCGTGGTCTAAGGTCGGTGCTTTTACAACCCCACCTCAGCCTCGCGGTCCGACCCTGGTTTGTGGCGAGCAGAACCCTGACAATATCACATAGAAAAGTGTCACTTCTGTGTGTTGCTTACCTTAATGAACATGTCATGACAATGATTTATATTCATTCATGTTTTCTTTTTCAAGGTATATCACTCCAAGGACTGCTCATGGTATGTATTTGAATTCACATGTGTAATAAGATGTGCAAACCTCGATACAGGTATAGTTAGAGGATGTTTAAAGAGAACGTAATGAACAAGTGCTGACAATAGAAATATGTCCTTTCTGTATTGTGTCCATGCGTTTATAAACACTTTGTGGTTATTGTACAGTGTGTTTAAAAATCATTACCTACATTACATAACATGTCATTATTACAACGTAACAACATCCATTCATGCACATGAGCGATGTTAACACTCAATGCATGTTTGTATGAAATGACCCAAATGTGGTAAGCATCATTAACATTGCAATGTATGTCATTATTTATTCTCTCACTTCATCTTCATGTTGATTAATACATTGTCACATGTGTATGTATAAGTGAAAGATGTGTGTTGATTTGACGTACTGTACATGTTGCATTTGTCAAAATGTTAACACCATTCCAAAGTATAGTTCTTTGGATTCACATTTTGTTCAGAATCATTCAACACAATTACAATGTTCCTAAGTAAATTTTAATTTCATTGATGTTACTTAATAATAATGATCATGATCCTTTATAACAACTGTCAACATATGAACATAAATGAAGTATACATTTACATACGCACACATTTCATCAACATCGTGTGTGTGTGTGTGTGTTCCTGTTTTTGTGTGATGCATGTATTTCTACCTGAAATAATATTAACCTACATAATAATGTTGTTTTTATCATCGCCGTCACTTAGCTATGTATGTGGGGTTTTTTTTCCAAATAGTTTTATTAGGCAGTAATAAAAGGCATTTTTAACATACATATTTCAAAGCCTAATACAGAACGTTTTGTTTTTAATTTCCCATTAAGTTGGGAGCAGGGAGACAGACTCAGCTGTCCCTGAAGAGGGGGGGTCCTCAGAGAGAGAGGACAGAGAGGGGGGGTAAGGGGGAGGGGAGGTGGGGGAGGTGGGGGAGTGGAAGGAGGGGTGATGTACCCTTCCTGGGAGGCCTGTAACAAAAGTTGTCTCTGTTTGAGCTTAAACTCACGGCGCAGTCTCCTGCTCGCTATTTATAGGGTCTCCACCTCTAAGGTAGAGTGTCCATGGCTCCCATATGTTATAAAATGGGAAAAGTTTCTGTCGTAGCATGGCCGTCAGTTTCTCCATGAGCATCACTTCGTTGACCCTCTTTTTTATAGCCCTCATAGAGGGGGTGGATTGTTTCTTCCAGGCTGCCGCTATTTCACATCTCGTCGTGGTGAAAATAAAGGAGATTAATTTCACGGTTGGGCGGTCAATTCCCGGGTTTGGCCGTGCAAGCAGGTAGGTCAGTGGGTCTATAGGTAGCTCTAGGTCAGTGACCTCTTTTACTAAATTCTGGACCTTGGCCCAGTATTTTGTGATTTCCGGACATGACCACCAGATGTGGGCCATGTCCCCTCTAAGACCACAGCCTCTCCAGCATACATCTGACGCCAGGGGGTAGATTTGGTTTAGTCGCACTGGGGTCAGGTACCAATGATAGAGGATTTTATAGATGTTCTCCTTGGTTGTTGTGCACATAGATGTTCCCGAGGCAGCCTCCCAGATTTCTTCCCAAGTCTCTCTGTCTATCGTAATGTTTAAAGCTGCTGCCCACTTGAGCATATAGTTGTGGTCCTTAGGTTCCCCTGAGCTTTCTAAAGTGGAATATATCTCGGAAATGAGTCCCTTTTGGGAGCTATCAGCTTTGCACAGCCTTTCAAATTTGGTAAGTGGGGGAAATTGTGGGTCTGGACATATTTTTTGGGCGAAGTGTCGGATTTGTAAATATTTGAAGGGGTCTAGCTCTCTTATTTTATATTTGGTACGTAGTTCTTGGTAACTTAGTAGCGTTCCAATGCTGAGAAGATCCCGATCACCCCTATCCCTCCTTTTCTTAGTTGCTCATAAAGTTTAGATCCACAGCCTGGGGGGAATGTGGGGTTATTAGATATGGGCGTGAGCTGCGGATTGGGTGAACAGAGCCCGAATTGAGTCTTGTATTTCGTCCAGACCTCCCATGTGAGTATGGACGCTTTTAGTTTTAAATTATGGACTTGTCTGTCTCCTCTGTCTAGGCTCCAGAGGCAGGCCTGCAGAGAAGGCATTCTAGCATACTGGGATTCTATTTCAATCCAGCAACAACGGGCCGGATCAGTGTGCCACATAACTGCTTGTTTCAGTTGTGCGGCTACGTAGTACTTAAGAATGTCTGGGACAGCCATACTGTACCTCCTCTTCCTCTTGGTGACAACAGGACCGATCTGGCCACGCTGGGTCTTTTACCCTGCCAGATGAAGTGAAACAGTCTATTTTGTATATTTTTTAAATCAGTGCCAGGTACATGGACCGGGAGTGTCTGAAAGTAATATAAAAGTCTGGGGAGTATGTTCATCTTAATGGATGTCATTCTCCCAATCCATGAGATCTGGAAGCCTTCCCACTGATTCAGATCTTTTTTGATTGTCTCCCAAAGGGCTGGGTAGTTATCTTGATACTGGGCTCGATAGTGCCTTGATATATTCACTCCCAAGTATTTAATACATGAAGAGCACCATCTATAGCTGAAATTCAGTTTAAGGAGTTTCACTTCGTGCTCTGGTAGACTAAGATTAAGGGCTTCGGATTTTCCGCTGTTTATTTTATAATTAGATATTTTGCCAAAGTCCGCCAGTTCCTTTTGAAGGTTTGGAAGGGAAGTTTGGGGCTTGGATAGAGTTAGAATGATATCATCAGCGAAAAGAGATATTTTATAGTTTGTATCTCCTATTACTATGCCCTGTATATTCACATTATTACGTATTTTGGCTGCCAGTGGTTCGATCGTGAGGGCGAAGAGGAGAGGTGATAAGGGACAACCCTGTCTCGTTCCGTTGTTAATTTGAAATCTCTCGGCAACTCCTCCTGAGAGTCTGACTGCGGCGGACGGGTTCTGGTAGAGAGCCCTGACACCTGTCAGATATGTATCTTTAAAACCGAATTTTTTCAGGGTATTGTCCAGAAATAGCCAGTCGATTCTGTCGAATGCCTTCTCTGCATCCAAGCTTAGTGCATCGCCTTTGTGCCAGTTATGTGGGCGTGGTCAATTATATTTATTATTTTTCGTGTGTTGTCCGCCGCCTGGCGACCTGAAACAAATCCGACTTGGTCCGGGTGGATAAGTCTGGGCAGTACTGGGTTCAGTCTATTTGCCAATATCTTGCTGTACAGTTTGAGGTCGTTGTTCAGCAAAGATATCGGCCTATAGCTGCCACACTGAGTCGGGTCTTTTCCGTCTTTGTGGATGATCGCTAAGTTGGCTGTAGACATTGACGCTGGGATAGGGTTCCCCTCCATGAAGGAGTTGAAGAGGTCAAGCAGGTAGGTCGATAGTATGGGAAGGAATCTTTTATAATAGGCATTTGTGAAGCCATCAGGGCCCGGCGCTTTGGATGCTTTAGAAGCTTTCACTGCTGCTGTTAATTCTTCTATCGTTATTTTCCCATTTAATAGGGTATTTTCTTCCTCTGTCAAGGAGGGTAAATCGCATTCTTCTAAGTACTTTTCAATTGCCGCCTGGTCGACTATACGTGAGCTAGCAGAGTGATTTCTCAGGTTATATAATTTGGTATAGAATTTAGTGAATTCGTCTGCTATTTTTTTCTCATTATATGTTATCTCACCAGACCTATTCTTGATCGCTGTGATTTGCGATCTTTTTTGTATGCCTCTTAACTTGCTAGGGAGAAGCCTGTCGGCCTTGTTTCCCTTGTCATAATACCTCTGACCTGTCCATTTAAGAGCCTTCTCCACATTTTCCAATTGGATATCTCTTAGTTCACTTCTGGTTGCTGATAGTATTTTGTAAATTTTCCTCGAAGGGTTTGATTTATGCTGCTGCTCGAGCTTTATAATTTTGTCTGTAAGTTCTTTAGTTAGTTTTGATTTGACTTTCTTCCTGTGGGATGCTATTGATATGAAGTTGCCTCGAATTGTTGCCTTATGGGCCTCCCACAGGATAGCTGGGGACTTAACCGTGTCGAGGTTCAGTCTAAAATAGTCCTTGAGAGCTATTTTAATCTCTCTTTCCACTTCCTTATGGTTAAGTAGGGAGTCATTTAATTTCCAGCTGTAGGATGTTGTTTTTACAAATGGGGTCGAGAGGTTCACCGAGATAGGGGCATGGTCGGACCATGTAATCGGCCCGATGTCAGAGTTGGCTGTTGCTTCCAGAATATTCTTGGTAGCAAGAAAATAGTCGATACGTGAATAGGTCTTGTGAGGGGCCGAGTAAAAGGTATAGTCCCTTTGTCCCTGGTGTTGTGCTCTCCAAATATCCACTACAGAAAATTCCTTCAAGATATCATTACTTTTTCTTCCTAGTCTTAGGATCTGGGCTGAGTGTGGGCGACCCACTATGGGAGATTTGTCTTCGGTCGGGTTAAGTGCTAAATTTAGGTCTCCTGCTACAATTAGCGATGACAGGTAGGTTGGATCGACTTCCTCCAGTACTTGTTGTAGGAAATTTGTTTGGTTTTCGTTCGGGGCATAAAGGTTGATTAGGGCCACCGCGGAGCCCGATAGTGAGCCGTACACTACTATAAATCTACCCTCTGGGTCGGTTGTTATTTTTTACAGATTAAATGGAGTGCCCTGACGGATCAGAAAAGCCACTCCTCTTTTTTTGCTACTAAATGATGAGTAGAAACTCATGGGGTATGCATTTTGGAAAGTTTTGGGCGGGTCCTGTGATGTGAAGTGCGTTTCCTGAAGAAAAACAATGTCCCCTTTTGATTTTGTCAATTCTTGGAGGGCAAGCCTCCTTTTCTTGGGGCGGGGTTGTGAGGAGTTGAGAAGCCCCTTTTTTTATGGGCAGTCTCTTGGGATTTCTAACATAAACCCTTTTCGGCCAGAGCCTTGGTTCTAGACTGGGTTAGCATTAGGTTGGGCAGAGGGGGGGAGGAAAAAGGGGGGAGGGGAGGTGGGGGGGAGGGTGGGAGGGGTTGGGGAAGGGGGGGGAGGGGGGAGGGGGGAAAGGGGCAGGGAGGGGGGGAAGGGGGAGGGGGAGGGAGGAGGGGGAAGGGGCGGGGAGGGGGGGAAGGGGGAGGGAGGGGGAGGGAGGGGGAGGGGGAGGGGGGAGGGAGGAAGGGGGTAGGGGGAGAAGGGGGAGAAGGGGGGAGGAGGGGGAGGGGGGAGGGGGGAAGAGGGGGGGAGGGGGGATGGGGGGGTGGGAGTTTCTCGAGCCATATGGACCAGGTTGGTGATAATCATTGGTATTCATGTATTACAGTTTCATCAATACAGCGTTAACAGTTGTAATTCCTCAGTTTTTGGGGCGCTGCTCTCGTGGGGAAAGAGGGGAAGGGGGATGTGCATACGCGGGGGGTAGGGAGGGTGTGGAAGGAGGAGGGATGGGTGGGAGGGGAGGGGAAGGGAGAAGTTGTCCGTTTTTAGCTTGGATCAAGTTGGTCATATTCATTAGCATTCGTATTGTACAGTTATTTCACAATGTTATCAACAGTGCATTAGCGATTGTAATTCATCAGCTACTAGTCTACCGCTCGCTTAGGGGGGGGAGAGGGTTGTAGAGGGGGGTTGGGGGGGGCCAGGGGGGATGGAGGGGGGGAGGGGGAGGAAGGGAGTTGTCCGTACAGTGGGGACCAGATTTTCATGTTCATAGGTATTCAAGTGGCACAGTCTTATCACAGTTTTATTAACATTACTTTAGCCCACACAGTTCTGTAATTGTAGCCCTCAGTGCTCTTGAGAGGGGGAGGGGGGAGGGGGGAGTGTTTGTGGGGAAGGAGGGGAGGGGGGAGTGGGGGGGCAGGGGGGGGGGGTGTTGTCCGTACTCTTCGGACCTAGTTGGTCACTCACATTGGTATTCACGTATCATAGTTATTTCACTGTATTTGCAACAGTGTGATGACGGTTATAAATTCCCAGTGTCGGGGGAGGGTAAGAGAGGGGGGAGGGTGAGGGGGGGGAGTGAGGGGGGGGAGTGAGGGTGGAGGGGGGTGAGGGGGGTGAGGGGGGGTGAGGGGTGAGGGGGGAGGGGGGGGCGAGGGGGGGAAGGGGGGAGAGGGGGGGAAGGAGGGGAAGGGGAGAGAGGGGGGAAGGGGGGGAGGGGGTGCAAGGGGGAGAGGGAGGGCAAGGGGGAGGAGGGGGGGAAAGTAAAAGGGGGGAGGGAGGTGGGGGGGAGGGAGGTAGGGGAGGGAATTGTCCGCACAGTCTAGATCTATTTCATCCCATTCAGTGGTGTGCATATATAACAGTTATATCACAGTTTTCTCAGCCGGAGGGCAGGGGGGAGTGTGTGTGGGGGGGGTTGGGGGAGGGGGGGGTCAGGGGTGGGTGGGGGGAGGGGGATGGTAGGGGGAGTCATGGAGGCGGGTACGTATATGTTTAGAGACCCTTTTGGGCTTATACCTTACTTTAATATAGTTGTAACACAATTTTATCTTGTGGTGCAGTTATAACAGAGTTTTATCAGTAAAGCATTTACATAAGTAGTTCCTCTGCAAGTGCTCGTCAGCTCGTTGGGGTATAAGGGGAGGGGGAAAGAGGGGGAGTGCAAGGATAGTTAGGGAAGGGAGGGGGTGAGAGGGGGGGGAAGGGGGAGGGGGGAGGGGGGCAAGGGGGGTTAGTACATGCAATTCTGAGTTTTCTCTGTGTGCATATCTGAGTATAGATTTCCCGTTGTTAGTGATTACATCATAGCAAGTCTATCTCCCCCGCAGCCTTTGGAGTGTTGGGGTTGGCTTTGGCCCCTTAGTGAAAGCATCTTTTGTGTAATTTCGTTTTGAGCACATTGGCTTCCCGCGGTACTGGTTAGGGGTGGGAGGGGGGGTTATCTCCTGGGGGGGGTCACCCCCTCTGTGGAGGGGAAAGAGTGAGCTGCTTGAGAAGGGGTGGGGGAGGTCATATGGGTGTTTGGGGGGAATCAAGGGGGGGGGAGTGGTTGTGGGGGGCCGGGGGTGGAGAGGGGGGGGGAGGGTATCGGTTGTTCACTCTGTGTGGGGAACAGTCACTGGCGTCTTCAGCTTGTGTTTATGAGGGAAAAAAGGAAAAGGGGGGGGGCATGTTCGGGTGTAGAAATTAGAGCAATTGTACATAGCTAACGGCCCGTTTGAATCTTGGGATCCATAACCTTATAACATTTATAACATTTATAACATTTATAATAAACCTTCCTAAGGGGTGTGGGTCAAGCAGTCGCTCCCGATTCACTGTCTTTGTGGGGTGGGGCCCCCAGGGTGGCTCTTCCGAGCAGGGGTCATTTAGTTCAGATAACGTGATCACGCGGATCGTGGGCCTTCACCCCCTTCTGTCCCATGTCACCCCATACAGACCGCTCGATGTGGCAGGGCTGTCTTCTTCTTCGCTGGAGCGTCCTTGTTTCAATCGTGGCCTTGCTCGGACCTTGGACTGCAACAGGAAAGTGGGCGCCGGTCGATGTGAAGAATAGGGAGCCATCTCATCTTCTCGTCATCAGTTAGGGCTCGGTGCTCAGGAGGTAAGTGGTTGGTTGTACGAGGGGCTGTCTGACCTGCTCATCTCACGGTTTGGTGGGGGTTGGATCCGGCACTGCGGGGGACCCTCCGGAGGTTCTCGGGGGTCTCTTGTGATGGGGGTTCTGGGCTGCGGGGTGGTACAGGAACGGGGCGACTGTCAATCGGGGGTGGTGGCTGCCGGCCGGCAGTGTTCTATTTGGGCTTCTCACTTGCTTTTATTCTGAGACTGTGCCGCTATTCTCTGTGAGGAACGTATGTATCTTTCCTCCTCCTTGGTTCCCCTCGCTGTGCGCTCCATCCTTGTCCATGAGGGTGGGGGGGGGGGGTAAGGTCCAGCGCTCTAGCGAAGTCATGCATCTCTTCCGGTCTCCTCAGGGCCAGGAATTTTCCGTTTTTAGAGACTATCAACTTGAACGGGAAGCCCGAACGATATTTGATCCCGTTCTCCCGCAGCAGTATAGTAAGAGGTTGGATTTCTTTTCTTCTGTTGATTGTAGTCTTTGAAAGATCACTGAAGACTTGTATGGTCTCATCTTGGAAAGTTACCGACCCCTTTGCTCGGCAAGCATTTAAGATAGTCTCTTTCATAGTGTAACTGTGGAATCGGACGATAATGTCGCACCTTCGATTAGGGTCAGCTGATCTGGGCCCAAGGGCTCTGTGTGCCCGGTCAATTTCCATATTGCTATGTTTTGTTTCCCCGCAGACTTCAGTGATAAATTTAGTGAGGTAGGGCCTCAGGAGGTCCGGCAGAATTGTCGACGGTACATTCCGGATGCGGAGGTTCTGCCTCCTGTCACGATTTTCGTGATCCTCCATCTCCTCCTTGAGGCTAGCCATCTCCTCCCCCATTTGGAAGATTTCATCCTCCGCCTCCATCAGCCTTTGGCGGTCTTCTCCCTGCTTGATCTCAATCTCCGCCGTCCGGTCTGCTAGGCCCGAGATTTCCTTTTTAAGTTCTGAGACCACCGCTTTTAGATCGTTCTGCAGTGAGGCATGCAGCTTGGCGTGCATTTCAGTCATCAGCTGCTCCATGTAGGAGCGGGAGAGCGGATCCTCTGGGTTAACATCTCCCTCGGGCTGTCGGGGCCTGGTCGCATCCGCGGTTGGGCCGCGTGGGCCAGCGCCATCTTGCATCCTCATCTCGGGGCTTTTGTGTGCAGGGGGAAAGTATCTTGTTACGCCGTGATTTGTTGTTTTTTTGGCTCTTGCCTGCATGCTTCCCCTGTTCCCCTATCATTTAATGGTTGGGTGAGCCAGGAGAGTTTGGGGTAAAGTGATCAATTATTGCTATTGTTTTTTTAGGTCCCTGGAGCTCTCTCAGCAAGCAGCCATGCTGGAGGGCGTCACCGGAAGTCCCCCAGCTATGGGGGGGTTGGGTGACTCATGCACATTGAGCAGCTAGCTCCCATCTCAAAGAGGCTTAGAGTACATGCAGGCGCAGTGAGGCGATTGACGCTCGGCCAGGGACGGATTAAAAACACAATGACTAACTTCAGAAAATGAATGACTCTGTGGAGAGGCGGGGGTTGGGTGACTGATGTGCAGTAAGCAGCTAGCTCCCATCTCAAAGAGACTTAGAGTACACGCAGGCGCAGTGAGGCGATTGACGCTCGGCCAGGGATGGATTAAAAACACAATGACTAACTTCAGAAAATGAATGACTCTGTGGAGGTGTCTGTCGAAAAGAGTTTGTGTGTGTGGGGGGGAGGGATAAAGAATTAGTTGTGCAGCAGTTCAAAGAAATTACATACTGTAGAGTACAGTAATTTCAAAAGGCATCATAATAATTTGATCAATAAACCCCCAAATACAACCCTCAAATACAGTACATAAAAAGCAAGTCACTTTATCTCCCTGTGCCTCAGGCACCAAAAACATAGATTGTGAGCTCCACGGGACAGGGACCTATGCCTGCAAAATTTCTCTGGAAAGCGCTACGTACAGTACTGTATACTGTAACTAACAGCACTATACAAAAACATGCTATTATTATTATTATTATAATATCAAGGTGATGCTCTGTGCAAATAAAATTCGAGAAGGGATTTTCCAAAACGTTGCCGTAAACAAAGCCTCAAAGCTCCCGTCTCAAAGAGAATTACATGCAGGCGCAGTGAGGCTTTGTACTGTAGCTCGCTATGGACGGATTAAGAACACAATGGCAAGATTCAGAAAATTAATGACTCTGTGGAGAGGGGGGCTTGGTTGACTCATGCGCAGTAAGCAGCTAAGCTGCTAAATAGCTCCCATCTGAAAAAGGATCACACGCAGGCACAGTGAGGCTTTGAAGATCAGCTATGGACAGATTAAGAACACAATGACAAGATTCAAAAAAATAAAGACAGCCGCATGAAGTTCAAAGCTAAAGACATACTTTAATTTCAAAAGGCAGTTCATCATAATAATACACCCCCAAATACAGTATGTAAAAAGCACACAAATCAACCATGTGCAGTCAAACGCACAGGGTCGCAGACAAAAGCTACAGCACAGATGGAATATCGTAATACAGTAAGATGGTTTTTGCAAGCTTGTGGAGAAAATAAAAATAAAAAAATTACAATAAAAAAAAATTTCACTCGCTAAGCAAGCAGTGGTGGGCGAAGTTACAGGCGCATGTGCAGTAAATTCCTGCTGTCAAGCAGGAATGTGATTGAAACCAGACACACATTCAAAGGAATGGTGTGAGAGAGATGTACTGCATTGCACAGAAGATAAGAAGTTGCAATACCCTGCAGTGCACTTAATTATCCTGAGCGAGGGGAGAGCGCTGTATATGCCGAAATGTGACACTGTTACAGTACAGTACACGCCTATGCGTTTCAACAATTTTCAAATGAGACATACTGTACTGTAGAACAGCACTGCAAATGCATGTATACTTTAAATATGCAAATTTAAACAAAGCCTCAAAGGGTTGGGGGGGGGGGTTTGGTGACTCATGCGCAGTAAGCAGCTAGCTCCCATCTCAAAGAGGCTTAGAGTACACGCAGGCGCAGTGAGGCGATTGACGCTCGGCCAGGGACGGATTAAAAACACAATGACTAACTTCAGAAAATGAATGACTCTGTGGAGAGGGGGGGGGTTGGGTGACTCATGCGCAGTAAGCAGCTAGCTCCCATCTCAAAGAGGCTTAGAGTACACGCAGGCGCAGTGAGGCGATTGACGCTCGGCCTGGGACGGATTAAAAACACAATGACTAACTTCAGAAAATGAATGACTCTGTGGAGAGGGGGGGGTTGGGTGACTCATGCGCAGTAAGTAGCTAGCTCCCATCTCAAAGAGGCTTAGAGTACACGCAGGCGCAGTGAGGCGATTGACGCTCGGCCAGGGACGGATTAAAAACACAATGACTAACTTCAGAAAATGAATGACTCTGTGGAGGTGTCTGTCGAAAAGAGTTTGTGTGTGTGGGGGGGAGGGATAAAGGATTAGTTGTGCAGCAGTTCAAAGAAATTACATACTGTAGAGTACAGTAATTTCAAAAGGCTGTTCATCATAATAGTTTGATCAATAAACCCCCAAATACAACCCTCAAATACATTACATAAAAAGCAAGTCACTTTAGCTCCCTGTGCCTCAGGCACCAAAAACATAGATTGTGAGCTCCACGGGACAGGGACCTGTGCCTGCAACATTTCTCTGGAAAGCGCTACATACAGTACTGTATACTGCAACTAACAGCGCTATACAAAAATATGCTATTATTATTATTATAATTACAAGGTGATGCTCTGTGCAAATAAAATTCGAGAAGGGATTTTCCAAAACGTTGCCGTAAACAAAGCCTCAAAGCTCCCGTCTCAAAGAGAATTACACGCAGGCGCAGTGAGGCTTTGTACTGTAGTTCGGCTATGGACGGATTAAGAACACAATGGCAAGATTCAAAAAATTAAAGACAGCCGCATGAAGTTCAAAGCTAAAGACATACTTTAATTTCAAAAGGCAGTTCATCATAATAATACACCCCCAAATACAGTACGTAAAAAGCACACAAATCAACCATGTGCAGTCAAACGCACAGGGTCGCAGACAAAAGCTACAGCACAGATTGAATACCGTAATACAGTAAGATGGTTTTTGCAAGCTTGTGGAGAAAAAAAAAAAAAATTACAATAAAAAAAAAAAAATTCACTCACTCAAGCAAGCAGTGGTGGGCGAAGTTACAGGCGCATGCGCAGTAAATTCCTGCTGTCAAGCAGGAATGTGATTGAAACCAGACACACCTTCAAAGGAATGGTGTGGGAGAGATGTACTGCATTGCACAGAAGATAAGAAGTTGCAATACCCTGCAGTGCAGTTAATTATTCCGAGCGAGGGGAGAGCGCTGTATATGCTGAAATGTGACACTGTTACAGTACAGTACACGCCTATGCGTTTGAACAATTTTCAAATGAGACATACTGTACTGTACTGCAGAACAGCACTGCAAATGCATGTATACTTTAAATATGCAAATTTATAATTACTTTGCGCGCACACACAGACTGTGTACAGTACTGACCTAGGTTTAACCGCGAAGGTATTAGACTTCCAAGACAACAGCTCGCAAACGCCCCCCTGAGTTTTTACACGGCATTGCAGTAGTGCAGACAGTGAGAATAAAATGCTAATATCACAAGCGCGAAAATAACGCAGTACACTCTGGGCGAAAACGACAAAAAAACTCACATAACCGGGATAATCTGAGAACTGCGGATCTAGCCGTCTTAGACTCAGATCGGCCCGACACCATCCCCTCTGTTCACCTCTATGCTGTGATTACATATTAATTGAAGCTGGTTTCACACACCGGTACATGAGCGAAATACAAATAAGAAGTGAGCTACATATGAACACAATTAAATACCATATGCATTTGTGTGCACAGACACAGTATAACGAACAACACAGTGATGTTAAACATTACTGTGACAAAAAATGACTGCGGGTGTGCTTTGTGGTTATGCATGTTAACCCATTGTTTGTAAAAAGATTCGAACATACATTCAGCTTTCAACTATAGGGGAAAGATGTTGAATGCTTTGTAAACTAGAAGGTTGCAGTGTGTGTTATTTGGAAGATCATGCAATCCCTTCATGCAGGTCAAGTGGTGTATGTTGACTCAAAATGATGTAAGCTACAATAGTTGAGCCAATACATATTTCCAAACACACAGATATAATAAAAAAAACATATATATATATATATATATAAATATTATTATTTTTTGTTTTATTTTGGAGAGAGAGAGAGAGAGAGAGAGAGAGAGAGAGAGAGAGAGAGAGAGAGAGAGAGAGAGAGAGAGAGAGAGAGAGAGAGAGAGAGAGAGAGAGAGAGAGATGTAGGTATGCTTATATTTGGAAGAACACAAAAATCACCAGGCGCTCCTGCGAGTGTTTCAGATGGGAGGAAATAATACAGTATAGTAAATGTAGAATATAAAATGAAATAATATACAACCAGTGCCAGTTTGCAGCTCGACCTTCAGTGGATCTTCCTTATAGATCCTTATATAGTTGCAGTGTCCAGAAGTCAGGGAGCGCAGACACCAGGATGGACATAACAATAACACAAATGATAGTGCAATCCTGTAAGGTGAAGAAATAATACAACTGGGAATGGGGACATACACAGTGGATGAAAACAAATGTAAACAGATAGCCACTGCTAAAATCCTATGGGGTGGGAGGCTGAAATATAATAAGGTGTACACATGACACAGTGGTTGAAATCAAGAATGGCCACACAGATGTAGAAAAAAAAAAGGTTTAGTTAAAGGACATCAGGAGGCACACGGATGCAGTGGGAACTTACAATCAAGCCCCAGAAATCAGGCAATGGAAATAGAGCTGAGTCCGTGTCCGTTGTGGGAGATGTAACCTGTATGCGTAGTAACTGCTGCAGGGGGGTCAGGCTGCGCCGGCGCTTCCTCCACTGTCGGCCTCCGCAGAACTTCCGGGTTTGATTTTCTCCACTAGTTTTCCGCACCATGTGACTGCGTCACACTGCGGGCACAGCAAGCTTCTATAGAACAGGAGTCTCTGAACTTTAGCAAACTTTTTTGACTGATTGTTATGGTCGTTATAAAGCATGAAGGATTATGTGTGTAACAATTAACTTTCATTGATAGATATTAGAGATTAATAGTTTGATATTAACACATGTCGCATGAGATAGGATAAAATGTCTTTGAACAATCAATGCAAAGATTGACTTACCTAATAAATGCCCATACAGAGAGTCATAGTGCTCCAAAATCCTTGTGACAAAAACTCTGTTTTCCTCATCATTGAAAAGAGGATTACGTGGCCGCTCCACACGTTTCTTCCGACCACGTGCAGCCACAGAGCTTGGCTGCTGCTGACTGGACTCTCCTTCTTCCAATGGAAGAGACTCCAAAAGCGGCCCACCACCAACCACCCCACCACCAGACACCCCAGCAGCACCAGCAACAGACACCCCAGCAGCACCAGCAACAGACACCCCATCAGCACCAGCAGCAGACACCCCAGCAGCACCAGCAACAGACACCCCACCAGCACCAGCAAGAGACACCCCAGCAGCACCAGCAACAGAGCCACCAGCAGCACTCGCACTCACAGCAACACCACTCGCACTCCCAGCAACACCAGTCGCACTCGCAGCAACAGCACTCCCCTGAATCCTACGTTCACTCAGACACGTACTCACACGACTACCAGTACCACTCATACCAGCATCACTCTTCCCACGCCTTTTGGCCATACCTATAGCACTCACAAAGAACAGAAAATAAATTTAAACACAATCGCACTAAACACTTACAAAGTGAAATCAACACAAAGATGTAAACAAAACAACACAGGACAAACCTCTCACAATACACAACAACTCTCTTTTGTCAATATGAAATATGTAAATCGCCCAGCTCTGTGTGTGTCTCTCTCTCTCTCTCCCAACAACACAGAGAATGAATAAAAATACACACTGCCTTTAAATGGGTCGCTCAATCAAAAACATGCCTGCTTCGGCAGATTCAGCAAGATGTTTCATTGGCGAACCTAACACCACCTCGCCATGCACGCCGATACACCTGTGTGTGATCGGCAAATCATTGCCAGTGTGGGAACAAATGTTTTCGGCTTGATTCGGAAGGGATTTGGCACTTATTGCATACGGCGAGGGCAAATCGGAACAATCATGCCGATAAGGAACACTTGGCGAGAGGACTTTTTCGGCGCTTACTGCATAGAGCCCTTAGTTATTGTACTGCATGTGTTTGGTGGTACATACAGGATTGGTGTGAAACAAAAATGACCTGCGCTCATTAGTGATCAGTGATAGGTGATAGTGACTTAAAAATAATAAATTACAACCTGATTGGGGTGAGGTTTTATGCTGCTGTTCAATTAGGATGGCTCAGCACACCAGGCTACATGGAAACAGAAAAAGGACAGCGCAAAAAACCATAGTGTAGTATATTAAAAAGTTCAATTTATAAGGTGGGGGTGAGTGTTGCACGTACATCAATAAACAAAGTTAACAGCATGACATGTTAGGGACATGTTACCACTCGACGGGGACAGCAGGACACGAACAGGTGTAGCTTGGACGTCCTCCCTCTAGTTGCTGGTATCCAGGAACGGTGTGTGCAGCTCCACTTTGGGAAGCCTTCCCGTGTGCTGATGGTACTTCAGGCGGCGGTTCAGAAGGGGTGATCTCCTGGTCGCTTCCGGGTTAGTCCATGCTTACGTCTGACATCATCTGGCGGCGTCTCTCAGCCGGTCGCGTCTTACTACGTCTTTTCTCACTGATAGCTTATCGAGTGGTTAGGAAAGTCCCGAACAAGTCCCAAACAAAACAAGTGCAATATAATAAAACCGCAATGGGAGTAGAAATAGAAAATGAAGGAACGCGCCCTCTCCTACGCGTTTGGTATCGAAATACTTCTTCAGGGAATAAAGGAGGAAGATCCGGGGGCGGTTCATATACTCACAGCTCTCATGTGATTGGCCAAACTGAGTGAGTTCAACTCCCCCCACCTGGAGAGGCAATTGCTCATCCCGTGGAGGGTCTCAGTCAGCGCAGGCAATCTAACACATGGAGATATAAGGGGTTAATAACACTTACAAATACACATTAACAATTAATTTTAATAGCATGCCATGGTGCATCAAAAAACTCTAAAAATAAAGAAACAAGAGTTAGTTACAGTACAATTACATATTAAAATACACGAAGTGCTTCTTCCCAATGGTAAATAACCATATATGTATTATTTTAAACGAGTATATATTTTAAAATGATGAAATGGTCTAGGAATGGACATTAGATTCAGACATTAATTTCATTCGTACAGAGAGAAGAGTTTGATAAAAAGTTAAATATATAAAATAAATTATTATTAAAATGAAATCACTGGTACTGTTTTATTGTACATTAAAAAAGAGACCACACGTCAATCTCCTCATTAAGACCTAGTGGAGACAGAGTCTGAAGTTTGTAAATCCACAGACTTTCTTGTTTGGATAATTTTTTATCCCTGTCTCCACCGTGTCTTCCTGATTGTACAGTTTGGATACCTATGTATGTCAGAAATGAAGGGTCACAGTTATGTTTGATTTTAAAATGTCTAGACACGCTATGTTGTTCAAACCCTATTTTTATGTTTCTAGCGTGTTCTAAAATCCTAACCCTTAAAAATCTTTTTGTTCGCCCAACATACTGATATCCACAAGGACATTGCAATAAATAAACCACATAAGTGGATTTACAGGATATGCAATCTTTCACAGTAAACTTTTCTTTTGTTGTGTTTGATTGAAATGTTTTACGATTAATATTCAACATTTTGCAGGCTTTGCACTTCCCACAGCAATAATTGCCGTTGGGTTTACACGGCATCCATGGTAACTCCAAAGGTGTACTTATTGGAGACCCAATATCACTTGGTGCCAGGAAGTGCTTTAGGGTCTTAGCCCGGCGATAGATAAAGCTGCGCTTTTGGTAGAGGGAGGGGCCCAGAATCGGATCATTACAAAGAATATTCCAATTCTTTTTAATTACTTTTTGCACACTAGTGCTAACCGAGCTAAATTCTGTAATGAATGGAACTTTTAGTTTATCATCTGTCTCTTCGTTCACTATTCTTTTTTTCTGAACCAATAGAGAGTCCCTCTCCATTCCTTCTACTTTTTCTAAAGAACTGAGCAGCAGGGCCTTGTCATACCCACGTTCAATAAATCTCTCCAAAAGGGAGACCGATTGAATTTCAAAGTCAGTTTGGAGACTGCAATTGCGTTTGATACGCATAAACTGACTCTGGGGTATGTTGTCAATCCAAGATCTTTTATGATTGCTGGATGACAGGAGGAAGCTGTTAGTATCCACTTTTTTGAAATACGTTTTGGTGTTAATCTTTTCACCAACTCTTGATACCAGACTGAGGTCTAAAAAGTCTATCTAGCTGACATTTGATTCAGATGTAAATTTCAGATTATAATCATTATTATTCAGATAGACCTTGAAGAGCTCTACGGTGTCCTCATCACCCTCCCAGACACACAAGACATCATCGATATATCTTTGCCATACAATAACCCTATTCGCAAATGGGTTATTGTGCCATATAAAGTTATCTTCCCATATCCCCATGTATATGTTTGCATAACTGGGAGCAAATCGCGTCCCCATGGCTGTGCCACACAACTGTAGATAAAATTGATTCAAAAATAGAAAATAGTTATGTGACAAAATAAAAGTAATGGCATCGATAATAAAATCACAATTTAATGGGTGGAGTTCTATATCTTTTGCTAATGTCTCCTTTATTGCCCCAATCCCTTTATCATGGGGAATACATGTATAAAGGGATTGAACGTCGAAAGTTGCCCATCTGTACCCTTCCTGCCATTGTATTGTCTTAACCAAATTCAAAACGGCAGTGGTATCTTTAATGTATGATGGCAGTATTTTCACATATTTTTGTAGAAAAAAATCCACATACTGCGACAAATTCGACGTTAGAGATCCAATTCCGGAGATTATAGGTCTACCCGGTGGATCGATAGAAGTCTTGTGTATCTTAGGAAGGTGGTAATACACCGGTATGGTAGGGAATAAAACATTAAAAAATTGATATTCAGATTCAGATAGTACTGTGGATGCAACAGCCTCATCAAGAAGGCCCTGTAGCTCAGAAACAAAACTTTTCGTAGGATCCTGACTGAGTTTGCTATAGTTAACTGGATCGTTCAAAATGCGCATGGCCTCCTTTTCATAGCTCTCACGGTTTTGGATAACAACTCCTCCACCTTTGTCCGCCTGCCTTATGATTAGATCTTTTCTATCCTGAAGTTCTTTTAACGCTAAATGTTCTTGGTAGCTAAGGTTATGTGGTATATCTGACGGTTTAAAATTCTTAACCAGTGATGTGAATTCATTATTCACTACGTTAAAAAACGAATCAATAAAACTCCCTTTACTTTGGGCCGGATAAAACCTTGAGGGTGGTTTAAAATCACTATGTTGGCATAAAGTTAAAGTTGGGTCTACATCAATTGGATCTATAGTTACAGTTGTATTGCTTGTATCAATTCCTGTCTCCTTTTTCAGGAAATGTCTTTTTAATGTCAGGTTTCTAGTAAACCTGTGCAAATCAGAAAATAACTGAAAACCGTTGGGACCGCTCGATTGGGAGAATTTAAGTCCTTTACTGAGAACCAGCTTTTGACATAGAGTGAGATCAATATTGGATAGATTAAAAATACCCTTAAAAGATTCGTTATTGGTTAGTTCGATTCCCTTCTTTGTTTTGGTCTTACACCCTCCTCTTGTTCCTCTTCTGGTGAGTGGTGTCTTTTTTGTGACCTGGGGGTCTCTGTACTCTTCTTCTCTTTCTCTCTGACTGTATTCCCTTTTTCTTTCGGACCCAAATATCTTTGTTTGAGTTCCTCCAGAAAAATGGATTTCTTAGGGGATAGCTGCTCACAGTCTTTCCTAGGGGGTGTATTCACCCTCTGGTATTCATACTGTTTTTCTTTCTGATGTATGTCTTTCTTGTGAGTTTCTTTATGTACATACTCTGATCTGTTATTAGAGCTATCTCTCCTTTTATTGTAACTATTATGTCGTCTATCTTGAGTCTTTTTTTGATAACTTTTGTATGGTTTATGGTTATCTTTAGGTTGTTCTTTATGGACCCTTTCGCCCTCAAAGTTAAGGCTATTCTCCCTTTTTTTCTTTTGGTGATTAACACCATGATATTTATTAGGGGGATTGGGACCATTAGAAACAGTACCTTTTTCTCTTTCGGATCTATTCCAATCCTTTTGTCGACCATTATCATAGTCATGTTTATCACGATAAAAAAAAGTAATTTTAAGTTCGCATTCCAATTTGGAACAGTCAGTGTGTATGACTAAAGGTTCCAAAACTAGAATTTTCTTACAAATTTCTTTTTCTAAAGCTGCAATTGATCTACTGCGTTCAAAGATGATCAGTCTCATTAATTCTCTTGAACATTCCTCCTGAATTCTATCCCATTCTTTCATGAACTGGATGTTATCCCTTCCAAAAGTGGGATTTTTTTGGAAACGTTACCCACGGGGTACTCTCCCGCAGTCCAAATATCTTTGGATGGTGTTACGTTCTAACCACTGTTTGGTTTCAGTTAATAGCAAATTTTCTAATTGCTTAAAATGGGTTTCAGCAGGAATGTCAATTACAAATTCATCCTCAAAGACATTAATCTCATCTCTAAACATTGAATCAAATAATGCTGCCCTTTTTTCCCTACAGCTTGATAATGACCAAGCCATAGTGATGTAATGCAACTATTTAAATCACTAAGTGAATTAATAATTCCGTGAATAATATAAAATATATAAATATATATATATATAAACTGTGAGTTTTAAACAGTAGTGTGAATATTACACAAACAAACCACTATGTGCAGCAAAAGTGAGCAAACAGAGATAAAGTGAAACAAAAATGACCTGCGCTCATTAGTGATCAGTGATAGGTGATAGTGACTTAAAAATAATAAATTACAACCTGATTGGGGTGAGGTTTTATGCTGCTGTTCAATTAGGATGGCTCAGCACACCAGGCTACATGGAAACAGAAAAAGGACAGCGCAAAAAAACCATAGTGTAGTATATTAAAAAGTTCAATTTATAAGGTGGGGGTGAGTGTTGCACGTACATCAATAAACAAAGTTAACAGCATGACATGTTAGGGACATGTTACCACTCGACGGGGACAGCAGGACACGAACAGGTGTAGCTTGGACGTCCTCCCTCTAGCTGCTGGTATCCAGGAATGGTGTGTGCAGCTCCACTTTGGGAAGCCTTCCCGTGTGCTGATGGTACTTCAGGCGGCGGTTCAGAAGGGGTGATCTCCTGGTCGCTTCCGGGTAAGTCCATGCTTACGTCTGACGTCATCTGGCGGCGTCTCTCAGCCGGTCGCGTCTTACTGCGTCTTTCCTCACTAATAGCTTATCGAGTGGTTAGGAAAGTCCCGAACAAGTCCCAAACAAAACAAGTGCAATATAATAAAACCGTAATGGGAGTAGAAATAGAAAATGAAGGAACGCGCCCTCTCCTACGCGTTTGGTATCGAAATACTTCTTCAGGGAATAAAGGAGGAAGATCCGGGGGCGGTTCATATACTCACAGCTCTCATGTGATTGGCCAAACTGAGTGAGTTCAACTCCCCCCACCTGGAGAGGCAATTGCTCATCCCGTGGAGGGTTTCAGTCAGCGCAGGCAATCTAACACATGGAGATATAAGGGGTTAATAACACTTACAAATACACATTAACAATTAATTTTAATAGCATGCCATGGTGCATCAAAAAACTCTAAAAATAAAGAAACAAGAGTTAGTTACAGTACAATTACATATTAAAATACACGAAGTGCTTCTTCCCAATGGTAAATAACCATATTTGTATTATTTTAGACAAGTATATATTTTAAAATGATGAAATGGTCTAGGAATGGACATTAGATTCAGACATTAATTTAATTCGTACAGAGAGAAGAGTTTGATAAAAAGTTAAATATATAAAATAAATTATTATTATTTCTGACATACATAGGTATCCAAACTGTACAATCAGGAAGACGCGGTGGAGACAGGGATAAAAAATTATCCAAACAAGAAAGTCTGTGGATTTACAAACTTCAGACTCTGTCTCCACTAGGTCTTAATGAGGAGATTGACGTGTGGTCTCTTTTTTAATGTACAATAAAACAGTACCAGTGATTTCATTTTAATAATAATTTATTTTATATATTTAACTAAAATATATACTCGTTTAAAATAATACATATATGGTTATTTACCATTGGGAAGTAGCACTTCGTGTATTTTAATATGTAATTGTACTGTAACTAACTCTTGTTTCTTTATTTTTAGAGTTTTTTGATGCACCATGGCATGCTATTAAAATTAATTGTTAATGTGTATTTGTAAGTGTTATTAACCCCTTAGATCTCCATGTGTTAGATTGCCTGCGCTGACTGAAACCCTCCACGGGATGAGCAATTGCCTCTCCAGGTGGGGGGAGTTGAACTCACTAGTTTGGCCAATCACATGAGAGCTTTAAGTATATGAACCGCCCCCGGATCTTCCTCCTTTATTCCCTGAAGAAGTATTTCGATACGAAACGCGTAGGAGAAGGCGGGTTCCTTCATTTTCTATTTCTACTCCCATTGCGGTTTTATTATATTGCACTTGTTTTGTTTGGGACTTGTTCGGGACTTTCCTAACCACTCGATAAGCTATCAGTGAGGAAAGACGCAGTAAGACGCGACTGGCTGAGAGACGCCGCCAGATGACGTCAGACGTAAGCGTGGACTAACCCGGAAGCGACCAGGAGATCACCCCTTCTGAACCGCCGCCTGAAGTACCATCAGCACACGGGAAGGCTTCCCAAAGTGGAGCTGCACACACCGTTCCTGGATACCAGCAGCTAGAGGGAGGACGTCCAAGCTACACCTGTTCGTGTCCTGCTGTCCCCGTCGAGTGGTAACATGTCCCTAACATGTCATGCTGTTAACTTTGTTTATTGATGTACGTGCAACACTCACCCCCACCTTATAAATTGAACTTTTTAATATACTACGGTTTTTTTGCGCTGTCCTTTTTCTGTTTCCATACAGGATTGGTACCTTATGTCTGTGGGGACCTATGGAGACCACCTGAGAACTCCTGGACGCCCACGGGTACCACCTGCGGACCCACGGGGGACAACTGCGTGGACGAACCGGGGGCCCCACAGCTGTAGGGGCCCCGTGGACCCGCAAGGACCACCCAATGGCCCCAGACCCCCGTGGAATCCATGCGAGGGCCCCAGACAGACCCGTGGGGATCACGGCGCCTCGCAGGGACCACTCAGAGACCCCCAGACACCTGTGGGCACCCCCTTCTGGTGCACTGTGGGGCCTGGGGACACCCGTTGGGGCCACCAGGGACTACTGTAGGCCTGAGGTATTAAGCCTATATGTAAAATAATAAATCATGTTTATATGAAGGGGCACAGGGGGTAGGTTATGTATTGTTTATTAAATATGGTAATGTTTATTGTGGGGCCTAGGTGGTGTGTAGTGGGGCTGTTCTGTGTAGTGTTTTTATTGTGGGTAGTGGGAGGGGGGTGAAGGGTGTAATGTCCCCTGTGGTGGGTGGTTAGGCCTCACTGGTGGGTAGTGGGGGAGGGTCGTTAGGCCTCCTGGGTGGGTAGTGGATGAGGGTGGGTTAACCCCTTAATTACTATAGCGGTTACTAACCGCTTTGGTGATTAAGGGGTTAGGGGACATTATATTGTCGCTTTTTATTCTTGTGTATTTTTTGCAGCACCGGAGGGCATGGACGGGGTGAGGATGAGGACAGCCTTCATCGTGGGTGCCTGGCAGGGGTGAGTGCAAGATGTATTTATTTTATTTCTGCTGCTTCTTGTATTTGAAATGGGCAAATGCACTATTATCCATATGTGGTTAATAGTAATTTACTGTACTGTACGTGTTAGGGTGCTGAGGGGGGTGTATTTATTTAAAATTATTTGTGTTTTTTAATTATTTTGGGGGGGCACAGAATTGGTACTGCAGGCAAGCGGGGGAAAAGTTAAGCTATGTTATGTATGTTTGGGGATAGAGGGGTTGTTGGGGGCACAGGGAGTAAGTGGGTTGTGTATTGCAATGTTAATTGGGGGCAATTGTCCCCAATAAACATGCTATTGTGCCTTAACCCCTTCATTGCCTTAGCGAATAGCCGCTAAGGTAATGAAGCTGCTTTAATATATTTGTAATAATATTGTGCAGGAGCAGGGGGTCTCCAGAGCTGAACCGCATTGATTTCTGGCTCAGGGACCCCTTGCAATCCGAGTTATAGGCCCAGATGAGGGACATCGGGTGCCGGTATCCCATTGTTTACATGTCACACGTCATGCGACGTGGACGCTATAAAAATGGCGCCGACACTGGCACCCAATGCCCCATACCGGGGCCTGTAACTCAAACCAGAAAAGGACATGATTGTCACAGTTGCATTTGTCCCTTTTAAGCTAGAAAAGGGCATTGCAGGCAAAAAAGGGCAATATATAGCCAGCTAAGGTGCTCAAGGTACTGTATTACAAGAAGGGAGAGGTAAAAAACTGGTAAAATAACTAATCACTAAAATAAAGGCAATAGAACATTAGCAGAAATTAGCCATTTGACCCACTGGGGGGAGCCAGAGAAATGTAATAAGCTTAGCAGCACTCTGGCCCTGGTACATGAAGCTATGTTAAAACAGGGTCAATAGCCAGGGGCGCCGAGAGGGGGGGATAGCTGGGTCTGGTTTCCTGGGCCCGCTGGCTGTGGGGGGGGGGCCCGCTGGCTGTGGGGGGGCCCTGCCGGCGCTGCAAATTTCCCTCGACCCCCGCAGACTCCGGGCCCTGCTTGACCCAAGGTAAGTCTATATTTTTATATGTATTGGGGGGCTTGGGGAATTTTTATATGTATTGGGAGGCTTGGGGGTATTGTTATATGTATTGGGGGGCTTGGGGTAATATTTATATGTATTGGGGGGCTTGGGGTATTGTTATATGTATTGGGGGGCTTGGGTGAATTTGTATATGTATTGGGGGTTTGAGGGAATTTTTATATGTATTGGAGAGATTTTTATATGTATTGGGGGGTTCAGGGTATTTTTCTATGGGTTGGGGTATTTTTTTTTTAAGTATTGGGGAGGGTTTTTTTATATGTATTGTTTTATTTTTTTAATGGATTAGACTCTTTTTTAGATATATTGGAGTCTTTTGTAGATGCACTGGGGTGTTTTTTTAAATGCATTGGGTATATTTTTGATGCCTTGGGGTCTTTTTTATGTGTGTGTGTGTGTGTGTGTGTGTGTGTGTGTGTGTGTGTGTGTGTGTGTGTGTGTGTGTGTGTGTGTGTGTGTGTGTGTGTGTGTGTGTGTGTGTGTGTGTGTGTGTGTGTGTGTGTGTGTGTGTGTGTGTGTGTGTGTCTGTGTTTAAGGAGGTGGGGGAGGTTGTTTATATAGGTTGTATATATTTGTGGGGGTGGGGATTTTTTTGTATGCATTTGGTGGTTGGAAGTTTTTTTGGGGGGAGGGGGGCGGTCAGAACTGTAGTCCTGGGCCCCGGGAAATCTGTCTGCGGCCCTATTAATATCACACCTGATAAAAAAATACTGCATCTTAGTAGAGCAATTTTATTACAGAAATCATCAAGATAATATATTACTGGGTGCGATATTTTACCCATAGTCGCGATGCGGGAATTAACACGACCGTTAGTAACGCATTTATTACCGCATTGTGATCGCATTCCTAATATTTCTACCATAGGCTTCTGTAATATCACAGGCATGAAGGGGGATAATACACAAAAAATGACACTACCTTCCCCCCTTGGTGGGGAAGCATTGCCACGTAATGCTTTACTAACTGCTAATGTAATGAAGGTGTTAACCCCTAGCACCACCCCCCTGTAGACTAATGTGCGATAGCCAAATGTAGCTAATAATGGCCATTTCAAATTAAAAAAAACCTATATTAAACCCCCCCCCCTACTACATTACAAATAATTTAAAAAAAATACATTGTAAATATAAAGCTATTGATTGTCACCGTGCCTACTAAGGCCCTCTCAATGGGGATCAAGATAGACACATTGGCAATCAATGGTGACCTGCAATACAAATTGGCTTACTTACCAACATTAAACTACCTTAATTACCTTAGTGGCTAGTGAAGCTGCTGGCTCCTAACCTCCCCCTGCCACCTAACTGCCCACTGCAGGGCAGTTACCTTCACCCCAACAAATTACCCCCCTCCCCCACACAGTCACACACGACTAATGGGCAATAGCCCTATTAGCCAAGTATGGCTAATAGGACTTCTGGACATTCAAAAAGCCACATCATAAAATAATACACATTAAAAATATTTGATGACATCTAAATGTGCGGAAAACACATGGTAAATGAATTTGTACCATGAGATCCCATGTCAGGTCTTCTGTGATGGCCCATGCCTATACAAGAACAGGACCCTCTCAGAAGACCGGAAGTTAGTGAAGAGACTACATCTACTGGCTGAAGACTAAAGAAGAAGGAAGGCATCTTTAAAGTAAAGAAGAAAGAAGAGCCAGGAATACCCCCCCCCCCCCCCCTATGAGACAGCATTGGATGATGTTTCACTGGGGTTTTTTGTTTGCCTTCCTCTAGATCAATATACTGTAAATACAACTATAGGATAAAGTATCTGTTATCTAAATGTAACATAGGTTAAAATTGATGGACATATGTAATTGTTCAACCTCATCTACTATGTAACTATATGTAACAGAAATACTCTCAGAAGAAGACTCTTCAATCAACAGTGGATAGAGGGCTTCGTGGCAAATAGAAGATCCAACGTCCTAGTCACAGGATGGCACTAGATTGCCTATTTGTAATCTTCCTGGATTTATTTGTAATTTTTATTTGCCATCGGGTCTGGATTAATTGTTTCTTGTTTTGGGTGTTTTTATGGTAGCTATCTAGCTTTGGATTGCTTTTTTTATGGTTTGGGGTATTTTTTTTATGGTGGCTTTGGGTTTTGTATTGCTTTCTTTATTATGGTTAGGCATCTGCCCTTTATTGGATTGGTTCCGGGTGGCTTCAAACATGAAGATGAGGACGGCCTTCATCCAGGCTGGGGTAAGTAAATAAAAAGAAGAAAGAGAGGCACATTCTCCCATCATTTAATATGTTTGTTAATTTATATCAAAGGTTTAAAAATAGAGCTTACACTCAATATGCAAAAAACTTTTTAGGCTTAACAGGAACAAACTAGTTGACTCTTTGCTCCTGATCCATGCCAAGGGGTGATATCCATTTATATATATTTCCATATGTATCACTACGTGGATTATCTGTTTATGAGCCTCCATATAGTTTATCATAGAGCTTAGTATCTTGTAGTCTGTGTTGGTTTGAATTTGTAAGCCTCTTCATACATACATGGTAGTGTGGGTCATACATGGTGATGTGTATATGTATTTACTGCTATATTTTGACCCGCTGCTTTCCTGTAGCTCCTTGATTTTACATTAGCATATTTGCACCTTGATATCTGTATTTTTTGGTAGTTGTATTATTTTTCTGTGTGCCTTTGTTCTCTTTGTCATTTATTATTTTGTATTTATTTATTGTTATTTATTTAGTGTTAGGTTGTTATTTAGTGTTAGGTTGTTTTTCAGTTAAAGTGGTCCTTATTCTCTTTTTCCTTGCTTTATTCTTGTTATGTCCATAATAAATTCTATTTATACTATCCCGGAGTGCTCCATTTTATGGGATTGCTATGTTTCCTTTTTCTATGGTAACGCTATGCTTCATTGTACTTTGATGGTCCCAGGTACAGTAGCACCATACCAGTTTTTCTGGTATTTAATGCTTTTGGGATTGAGACATAAACACTTTAAATGTGGAATGCTGGAACACTTTTTGTTTTTTTTGTTAACAGGAGACCAGACTGTCACAATGTGCTCACCACAAACAAGGCGTGACCGCGGGGCTGAGGTGGGAATGGCTATAAACACCACCCACAGCCATGTGGGCGTGTCTGGAGTGTAGGTTGGTGAAGGTAGTCGGGTCTGGGTTAGAGACGTACAGATAGTCGATATACTTGCCGGGGTCGGGTTTGGAGAGGTAAGGATCGTTGCAGGTACTATTACCCAGGGTCCGGGTTGGAGAGAGGAGAATGGTCATTGTACGGGTGCCGAGGTCTGGATTGGAGAGGTGCGGATTGTCATAGATAGCTGGGGTCAGGAGTACAGAAGAGCGGAGTCCAAAACAAGTCAGGTCAATAACAGAGAGCTGCGAACAAGAGGACAAGACAGCAAGGCTAGAAAGCAATGAACACAACGGAAACATAGGATTATGCTCAGCCAATGTGCCAGTGGCACAGCTGAGCATATATAGGAGAGAGTGTCCAATGAGAAGAAGGTGAATGTAGAGGTGTATCAGCAGTGGTGACTACCATTGGCCGCTCTGCTGTGCAGGACAGGTGTGGGGAGGTGCCCAGGTGAAATGCTGACAAATTGTTTCTTACTGGTAGCGCGCTGCACGTGTTGGTTGCGCCCCGCTGACGATGCGGCATGGGCAGAGTCCAGAGGCGGACCGGAGAGGGAAACATAAAGCTTCAAGCGGGACGTATGTGCCCTCCATGGCGGAAAGTACCTGGAGCAGCGATAGCACGACCGGTAGGTGGAGCGAGAGAACCCGGTCCCTCGGCAGCGGGGGAAGGTAAGCAGGAGCGGACCAAGGGCGGCGTGCCTCCCCGATCCTTACACAGACAGACCTGGCACTGCAACTTCGAATTGACCACAAACAAGCAAAAACGGCACTCTCAGTATATGTTGTTAGACCACGTATCTCTCCGCAAATGCGTCCTACTCAAGTGGATGGCTCCGCCTATTCAGCATGTGGTGTGTTCTTCTGTGTGGGATTTTATGAGTTGGTCTTTCTCTCTATAGATGCAAATACCCTACAAGTTTCGTCGCTAGTGGCAACTTCCTCAGGTGAGGTTCAAGCTGATCAAAGCTTGACTTTATATAGTATCCGGTAACCATAGGAACTATAAAAAGGTTCACAAGCTCTTAAAGTAACAGTGACATTCATATATGCAAAATACTATAAACATACATTAAAAAAGGATGATATATTGAAAAATAGTAACAATAATTTCACAATGATCAACACATGTGAATCATCAAATGTATCATGTATATAGACCCAATCTATTGCTTTGGTCTTGCACATATAACATTTCCACATACAAATACATTTGAATACACATACCGTATGTATATACAGACCCCATGTTAAGTTATCATATGATAGAATTTGTCAGACTGATATCATACTGTATATACACGCTCCATAGTTAGTGTGTCATATATCTTATACTGATGTCCAAAAAGTTATAAAACGCAAAATAGTGATATCTTAATCATATATTAGATTAATCCAATTACACCAATGAGTGAATGTACTGTACATGATACATTACACATCCACATGTATTTAATTGAGTAAAAGAACTACCCATCTAAAAATACAATAACTGTAAATACTTATGTAGCCCTTGTTCCCCCGTACCAGGGAAGGAACTACCAATGCTGCTAATACCTGTGGGCAACCAGGATGCCTGAGCCTCCGCCACTGGGAGCCTGGGGTGAGATTCTGGTTCATCTCGGTGCAGCGCCTCCATCTGTAAGGGATCCCAACGTGGTGAACAATAACAATAACAATAATACACACAAGCAGGTGTATAACAACAACCTTTCCTGAACGCAGACCACAGTCCCCTGTACCCAACAGTATAACAATGCCCCAACCTGATACCACCAATGAGTGCCCCAGAAAGTACATAGGGTGCATGGCACCAATACCCTGATGTCTTTTTCCCCAAATGTCAGGGCCCACCCAAAAGTGTAGGAGATAGCGCTATCCCGTGGAGTGTTGGTGCACTAAGGTGAGTACCTGCCGAGTATTCCAGTACTCGGTGCGGCCGACTTAGCAACAAGGATCCGCCGATCCAGTGACGTCGTCCTTGATGGCATCTGCCTCCACGTGTGGTGAATTCCGGCGTGGATAATATCACCATACAGAGTCTCTTACATGGAGGTTGTCTGGTCCCAGACCACAGGCTGCAATCACCTTACGACGTCCTCAGTGAGTCCATGACACTAGACAGTATAATGGGGAAGCATCCCTATCTAAGGGGCCTTCCCTGCAGCAACTACAAGCTACTGTGAGTCGGGCCTAAGGGGGATATACTAGGCCTAGTCTCAGAGCCCCTGGCTATCACCTATTTCAGGTCGAATTAGCTTATCTTGCATATGTATACGGTATAATGAGCAATATACATAGGCAATATAGGGATGAATTACATTAAACGCTGGATCAGGATGCAATACCCCACATCAGAGCACAGAGTGCAATACCACACATGATGAGTTCTGGCAAATGTATCAAACACAAAGGCGTTTTCTCCATGATTTCTATGAAGTCCATAGTACGAAGAAGAAGCCTTATGTATGTCATTTTAGACTGTGGCACAGAAATAAGTGAGAAAATAAAAACATGCAGAGACATATAAAATATGTTTCTCATGTAACTCCTAACTCTTTCTATTGACACAAACAAACTTACAAGTTAAAACACACAGGAAAAAATTGAAGCAAAGTATTTCCCAAAAATTATGAACCAGACATACTCCCAAATTGACTTCATACTCAGATACCATAAACAGTATGAGCAAGATTTCACAGTGCCAGAGAGGTTGGCACTTGGCAGTAGCAAACTTCCAAACATAATTTCCGTGGTGGATCCCCTTTGATGGTGTCCATGCCTCCGACTGCTCTCCAATGGGTGCTCCACTGGGACCCGTCATGTGTTTGATCGCTCTCTCCAGCCAGTGTCCGCTAACACAGGTGGATCGTTGACTGGCCCTTGGTCACCAAGCGTCAGTCCTCAAATCCCTCAGGCTCTAGCAGTTTCTGCTCCATTTTTGCTTGTGCGCTCTGTTTCACCATTTTATCCCTGCTCACTACACCATTGGAAGCTGCACAGCCTGCCTGCCACTCCTAGGATTTGTGAGTATTGCTTATTATTCAGGGAAACCTGCCAATGAGACTGATTGTGGGTGGGGTTGTACCATCTACCACCTGTCTTCAGGAGGATAGTACCCATACAAGTGGTTATTATGTACTACCATTAATACTATTACTCATTCCTAATACCTTGGATGAAGTGGTTTTGGCTTACAATATTCTTTATTTCCTGGCATTGGAGCGCTTTAGCCTATTTTTTCTATCTAGCAGTTTCTGCCCCTGCATGCTCTGCCAAGCCCTGTTAAAGGCGCCTCTCTACTTGGTCCCTCCTCTCTCACAGCCCTTGCCATTGGATACCACCATGTCCATCATGAGTCACATGTTCAGTGCACACTGGAGAGGAATCTGACAGTGTGTGTTGCATACACCTTACCAGGGGTTACTTTTTTTTTTTCCAACTTAAATTTTTATTGGTTGCTCACATAGTTTACAAACATAGTGTCTTCGTATACATTACAGAATAGATTACATTTACGAACCAACGCAGAGTTTCCGTGATCCATGACCATGATAAGTATCCCAATTTACAGGAAACACAAACAGGACATACTAGTTGAACAAAAAGACGAACAAAAAGGTCGAACACAAAAAAAAGGGGTTAAGGGTAAGGTAGGAGGGGGTGGGGGGAGAAGGTAGGAAGGGGGGGGGGAATGGGTGCCTCAGCTGTAACTCCGCCGGATATTCTGTGTTCACTCATTCGCCGGGTCTGCTGTGGGGAATACTCCCCTGCCACGCTTTTCTCTCATGACACCCAGAGTGCCCGCTTTCCCTTGGTCTGGGGGTCCCTATTATGTCTCCAGGGGTTACATTTGTAAGATTGTATTGGTTTATTTCAATACACTGAATTACACCATATCTGAAATTAGACACAAAATGACACTGCTCATTTAAAAAGCTCTACTCTCTTTTGCACCTTCCTACAGTGCTCATTCAAACTCTCACTATACCCCTACTCACTCCTTGCGCTCTTCCCCACGTTTCTAATGCTCTTCCACATTGCAAAGCTATCACTCCGTACTATCTCAGGAACTTTCTTCCCATCAGTGTTCATCAAGTTCACTCTCTTCCCATCTTCGTCTTTATTGAAAATGAGACATTAAAATAACATGAACATACCAATGTATACACCTCCCTCTGAATAAATGCATTCACATTCTGTTCCATGTGTATGATTTCTGTATATCTCCCAACATACACTTAGATTATGAGCTCTTTGGAGCAATGGTTCTTATCCCTGATTGCATATGCATATCAGGTGATCCAACTGTCCGGGTGCAATCCATGAGATATCAAGTGTGGGTAGAGAGAATAGGCAGGTACTCAGGACCCGTGACCAAGATTATATAGATCCATGCTTCGGTTCACAATAGAACCTTTCGTCTTGCGTGCCTGCCTTTTCTATATATATATGTGTGTGTGTGTGTGTGTGTGTGTGTGTGTGTGTGTGTGTGTGTGTGTGTGTGTGTGTGTGTGTGTGTGTGTGTGTGTGTGTGTGTGTGTGTGTGTGTGTGTGTGTGTGTGTGTGTGTGTGTGTGTGTGTGTGTGTGTGTGTGCGCATGTCTGTGTGTGTAATGCTGCAAGGATAGAGGCACATGCTATATGAATTACTGTTGTCAGGTGACCATTCTTGTCCAACTTGGGTTGCCCTAGCAACATTAGAATGTTGCCCCTTGAATATTAGAGGGGTCAGTTAAAGAGACAGTTAGAAACAGGACTCAGATATGTATATTTAAGATGGGATGAATGTGTAATGCCCCAAAGAAAGAAACCCATGATGCATATATGGCAGTTGTCAGGTGACCATACTGATCCAGCCAGGGTTGTCCCGGCAACATTCAAATGTTGACTCTTGTATTATAAAGATGCTGAGGAATCAGCTATAGAGACATAAATATGACTTGAACACAGAGACATATATAAGTTGACATGAATGTGTGGTATTTAAATAAAGTAGTAAGTAGTGCTGTGTTTCTCCTGCCTCTCCTTGTGAATTAATAGTGAATGTGCTCTGCCTGTTACCTGGTGAATTTGATTGATTTTTGGATCTGTGAAGGGGGCAGTATACATTTTATCATCACAAACAGGATTTAAGGAGGGGTCTGAGGAGCACCATTGTATTTGCACATATAATAGGTATATACTGTATGAAATGTATCACTGTGATCCCAACATTTTGCCATGTTCTCTCATCTTCCTCCTCTTCATCCTCCTGTTTGCGCTGGGATCCAACTTTCACCTGACCAGAGGGGGGAGCTGGAGGGAGCCCTAATCTACTCCCTGATAAACACAATTCAGGGCAAGTAGTGGTGTGTTGAAGTTCTATGCACCTAGATCTGTGTATAATCCCCAGTAGAGAACCAGTTTATTAGCACAGTGTAGCATTACTAGGTGCCCTGACAGATTGGAGACAATGCTCCATTATAGAATATTACAAAATGTATAGGGCAACTTAGGTTGGTAGGGCATCACGACAGTGACATCAGTGGATGAGCGACACCTCCCTGGAATCTCCCAATCAGACAACTTGTATCTGATGTTTTTATAGTCTTGCCAAATGGTCCTCCGTGACCATTAATGTTTATTTGCACACATTTACTGTGGTTATTACACATATGCTACCTCTATACTATTACTAGGCAATATATCGGGCTATTGTCACATGATATATCTGGACATTGACCAGTCATGTGGAGCCTTATACTAGGTACTATGAATTAAGCCTCGACACTCTTCATACCCTAAACACACAGACAGATTCCCTCTGGCAGCACATTGAGTTATTGTGATTCTACCACATCACGTCTGTATACTAAGCGATGAGACCTGGCTCCCTACTAGGCTACAGTGTGTTTAGTGAATCAGACACTATTATAGACCTTGCTGTATGTCTATAAGTTGTAGGACATTGCAGCTGCCTACCAATGCATATATGTAATATAATTTACATAAGGATATTATGTGTAGATATATCAATTAGAACTACTACTATCCCCCAATAGATGTTATACTTCTATAGCCTGATATTACTAAGTTGCCCTATACATTTTGTAATATTCTATAATGGAGCATTGTCTTCAATCTTTCAGGGCACCTAGTAATGCTACACTGTGCTAATAAACTGGTTCTCTACAGGGGATTATACACAGATCTAGCTCCATAAAACTTCCAACACACCACTACTTGCCCTGAATTTTGTTTATCAGGCAGTAGATTGTACTGGGGATATTTATATATAACTAGCACTTGTTCCCCCACCCTAAGTGAGATCATCTGGCTAACTGGTGTTGCTGGTGTGGTGCGTACCTGTTTGGCTGGAACAGGACACTCTGAGTACTCCGCGGTAGTGTGGGCAGACATCAGGACAGGTTTTCAGGGGGGTTCATCTCTGGTTACAGCGCCTCCAGCCAGCGAGGATCCTGAGATGACCAGGATGGCCAATGCTGGAAACTCCTTAGTGACCCAGACATTGATCAACACAGATGGATGGTTATATGAATCTTTATTGTCACACAGACGTCACAGCTTCCTCAATCCCTGACAGGGAACCCCCAGGCTTTAGGCCCATATAGGCCTCCTCCTCAGCTCCTCCTTTACCCCCTTCTGGGATAAAGGGTAGATGTTACCCACAACACAGGGGGAGGGTTAGAGAGCCCTGACTTCTGGGATAGTGTCAGCATATACCCAGGGGGTGGGCTTGTAACCCTGCCCCATAACAGGGCAGGTCTGATACTGATAGGCATCACGTTAACTGCATGTGACCCAACCAGTATCCTCCCCAGGATGACACTCTCAGGTTGTTGCTAGGCCCTCCCCTGGATACAGTAACAATGCATCCAGGCTGAAATAGAAAGCTATGCCTTCATGAGAGAATTTACCCTTCACAGTGCCTATGCATAACAGGACTTATATAGTACTGTGAGGGCCAACAGAAGGATAGCGGCCGGAGGCTAGGCTATATATACATTAACATCCTAACATCTATTATATGTTTACGTAAGACAATCCATTCCAGTACACTACCTAGTCACCGCACCGCCACAGGGATTTTAAATCTTCACTGTAAATATAGTTCACTATGTATATTAGGATCACTATTTGTAACTATATGTTCCTTCCCTGACACACCTAGCATTTTATGATAACAATTCACTTAGGATATCCAAGGGGAGCGATTTGGTCAACCTCTTCTTTGTAAGATATACATGTGGACATGTATATGTAGCCCCCTTTCCCTGTGTCTAAGAGACAACGTGTACTAAGTAACTTTTTTCGTACAGGAGGCCTGATCCTCCGCCACTGGGAGCCTGGGGTGACCGCGGTTACTCTCGTTACAGTGCCTCCACCAGAGAGGGATCCGAGCACAGTTGGATAACCCCTCACAGGAACCAATATGGACAGTAAATACACACTTCGGGTATATATATAGTATTTACTAACACACAATATAACACAGTATAACAGTTTAACACAATACCAGGCAAGGACCCGCAAGGCTATACCCACACCATATGCCACCCTGGTGGAACCCCCCCCCCCCTCCCAAAGTACTGTGGTGCCCTGAACACCTAACCACTTCGGTGTCCACAAGGTCAGGCCCACCCAAATAGTGTGTGTGGAGTAGTGCTACCCACAGTGTATGCCGTTGGTGCACTTGCAGATACCTTCCTGGTCTTAGGCCAGACCAGGCCAAACTATATGTAGATCCTTCGGACCGCAGAGTGATCCTACAACACGGCCTATCCGATCCTTCCACAAAGGCGTCCGCTTCTGAGGGAGCTCCTGTTGGAGTGTGTCCCTTATAAATGTCTATGGTTGCCTGTGGTCTGGTCCCAGACCGCAGGCCGCACGCACCGCGTGGCGTCCATCACCGGTGCTCTAATACTGAACTAATGTACTAAGGGGAGCGTCCCTATCAGGGGGGCTTCTCTACAGTACACAATCTATAAGGTGATCAGGGTCTATCTGGGACCTGAGGGGATATCTGGCCTAGTCCAGCAGAGCACTTCTCCCTGGACCTTACCTCACCCCTTGCTGTCCTGCTCCCGACTGACGTGCTTTCCTCAGACCGCCAAATGTATCCTTTTTTGTCTCAGTGCTTCCAGGAGCCTTATTGCCTCTCCTGCAACACGTCTGGCAGCCTCTGAGGCTGCTGGGACTCTGAGTTCCGTGCGGAGCCTGGCTAATGGCCGACATACTCCACTGCACATGTGCAACACCTAAGATAGAGGCCCCCGCTGTCGGGTGCGTTGCGGAGCTCCGGCAACTCGGTCACCCGCCTGTAAGCTCTACCTAGCACAGGGGTCTCCAAACCTGTCCTCAAGAGCCACACACAGGCCAGCTTTTATGGATATCCCTGTTTCAGCACAGGTGGCTCAATCAGTGCCTCAGGGCTTGACTGAGCCACTGATTGAGCCACCTATGCTGAAACAGGGATATCCATAAAAGCTGGCCTGTGTGCGGCTCTTGAGGATAGGTTTGGAGACCCCTGAACTAGCAGCTCCATGCAACACCTACACCACCCACAGTCCCGGCAGCTCAGCAGTAGCCTCCCCCTTCCCCGCACCCACATAGGAGGTAAGGGGACTCGGCTACATCTATTAAAGTAGGGTAATGCCCGAAAGGAAGAGGCGCACGCTGTATGTATGACAGTTGTCAGATGACCATTCTGTCCCAGCCAGGGTTGCCCCGACAACATAAGAATGTTGTCCCATGAATGGTAAAGATGCTGAGGGGTCAGTTGAGGCGACAGGTAGAAACAGGATTCAGACAGAGAGGCATATATAAGTTGACATGAATGTGAGGCGTTGTAAATAAATTGTTTCAAGTGCCAAGTCTTCCTCCTGCCTCTTCTTGCGAATTATGATGTAGGCTCTTTAGCCAGTTCTCCAGGAGGGCCAGATAAGAAAATATTTAGGAGTAGAAGAGTCACCAACTTATCGTAATGTAATTTTAGACATGAAAATAATAATATTTCTAAATTTTGCAAGCATGCATAACATCTTTACCATATACAGTTAGGTCCGGAAATAATTGGACACTGACACCATTTTCATAATTTTGGCTCTGTACGCCACCACAATGGATTTGAAATGAAACAACAGAGATACAATAGAAGTGCAGACTTTCAGCTTTAATTCAAGGGGTTGAACAAAAATATTGTATGAAACGTTTAGGAATTGCAACCATTTTCATACACAGTCCCCTTATTTCAGGGGCTCAAATGTAATTGGACAAATTAACACAATCATAAATAAAATGTTCATTTTTAATACTTTGTCGAGAATCCTTTGCAGGCAATGACTACTTGAAGTCTGGAACACATGGACAGCACCAAACGCTGGGTTTCCTCCTTTGTGATGCTTTGCCAGGCCTTTACTGCAGCTGTCTTCAGTTGTTGTTTGTTCGTTGGTCTTTCTGCCTTAAGTTTTGTCTTCAGCAAGTGAAATGCATGCTCGATCAGGTTGAGATCAAGTGATTGACTCGGCCATTGCAGAATATTCCACTTCTTTGCCTTAAAAAACTCCTGGGTTGCTTTCGCAGTATGTTTTGGGTCATTGATGGGGTAATCAGGCGGTTCACTGCTGCCGTCAGGGTATTAAATTGGAGATCCACACGCAAATAATAAAAGGTTGTTTAATGAGTGCATATACACTGAAAAAAAGTCTGCTACAGAGAAAACTCTGACGCGTTTCGTCCGCAGGTAGGGACTTTGTCAAAGACTCTTTGACAAAGTCCCTACCTGCGGACGAAACGCGTCAGAGTTTTCTCTGTAGCAGACTTTTTTCAGTGTATATGCACTCATTAAACAACCTTTTATTATTTGCGTGTGGATCTCCAATTTCATACCCTGACGGCAGCAGTGAACCGCCTGATTATCCCATTTCTGTCTACTTTACCTTGGCTGGAGCACGCTTTGCTGCACTTCCGGATCAGGAGTACCCTGCATCAGCATTTGAGTCGGGACCCGGCGTGTCAAGATTGTGAGTAAATCTCTACCTCCAACCCCCCCCCCCCCTCGTGTGGGGTGTATCGCCGTGTGTGACACCGGGTTTGTGAGGGCAGTGGCGGAGGATTGCGGTGTATCTTTAGCCGCTTATGGTTCCCTTACAGGGGATACGGCAGTACCGCTGCTTTATTTCCTACCACGTCATAGCCCCATCCCGTGGGATAGTCACGGACACACGGTGTTGCGGGGTTTCACATTACCCTATGATTCTATCAGAGGGATGCTGGATGGGAGTGCCTTTATGGAATCATTTATTCATTGATATCTCTGGACCTATTGTAGAGTTTGCATGTGTGCAATTCTGGTAGCATCAGTTATCTCTTGGAGCAATTCTGGGACATTTTGTATCTGTTTTGGGTCATTGTCCATCTGTAAAGTGAAGCGCCGTCCAATCAACTTCGCTGAATTTGGCTGAATCTGAGCAGACAATGTATCCCTATACACTTCAGAATTCATCCGGCTGCTTCTGTCTTCTGTCACATCATCAATAAACACTAGTGACCCAGTGCCATTGTAAGCCATGCATGCCCATGCCATCACACTGCCTTCTCCGTGTTTTACAGATGATGTGGTATGCTTCGGATCATGAGCCGTTCCAAGTCTTCTCCATACTTTTTTCTTCCCATCATTCTGGTACAGGTTGATCTTGATTTCATCTGTCAAAAGAATGCTGTTCCACAACTGGGCTGGCTTTTTTAGATATTGTTTGCCAAAGTCCAATCTGGCCTTTCTATTCTTGAGGCTTATGAATGGTTTGCACCTTGGGGTGAACCCTCTGTATTTGCTCTCGTGATGTCTTCTCTTTATGGTAGACTTGGATAATGATATGCCTACCTCCTGGAAAGTGTTCTTCACTTGGCTGGATATTGTGAAGGGGTTTTTCTTTACCATGGAAAGGATCCTACGATCATCCACCACTGTTGTCTTCCGTGGACGTCCAGGCCTTTTTGTGTTGCAGAGCTCACCAGTGCGTTCTTTTTTCTCAGAATGTACCAAACTGTTGAATTGGCCACTCCTAATGTTCCTGCTATCTCTCTGATGGATTTTCTTTTTTTTTGCAGCCTATGGATGCCCTGTTTCACTTGCATTGAGAGCTCCTTTGACCGCATGTTGTGGGTTTACAGCAACAGCTTCCAAATGCGAATGCCACACCTGGAATCAACTCCAGACCTTTTACTTGCTTAATTGATGATGAAATAACAAAGGAATAGCCCACACCTGTCCATGAAACAGCTTTTGAGTCATTGTACAATTACTTTTGGTCCCTTGAAAAAGAAGGGGCTACATATTAAAGAGATGTAATTCCTAAACCCTTTCTCCAATTTGGATGTGAATACCCTCAAATTAAAGCTGACAGACTGCACTTTAAGCCCATATTCATTATTTAACTGTAACTTGAATTTATTTTGGCACACAGCCGAAATAACAAAACTTGTATCAGTGTCCAATTATTTCCGGACCTAACTGTATATCTAAGTTCTCTTAACTTACAAGTGAGTTCCAGTGTGATAAATTGCATTTTCCTCATGCTAATTGCATACAAATTGCTTGGGCAGCTGAGAGTCCAAGTGCCCTATGAGCCTTCAGTTGAAGAGCCCTGCTTCTTACCTGGTGAATTTGATTATTTTTTTTGAAACTGTGGAGGGGGACACTACATATATTTATTTATTATACACCTCATATATAAACAAGTATACATACATGTGTAACAGTGTTTCCCCCATCCAATCGCAGATAGGGGCCATTACAGGGTGTATGGTGAATATACCTGCTGGCAACAGGAGGGCTGAGTCATCCGTCGGTGGTAGTGGGGACATAGGAACAGGCTCCTGGGGTTCATACCGCACATATCTCTTTAGCAGTGCAGCACCTCCATCTGCCGTAGGCTCCAGGAACTGAAGGTGATCTCCCACGGTAGAATGTATGACCTCTCCCCCCAGTAAGGTCACGCACCAGGCAGGAGGTATATTGCAAACAGGAACGGGTTTATTACTATATTCTGCAGTAACAGGAACAAGGCAGGATCTGCCCAATACAGTATCTCAGGATTCACCAGCTGAATGTAACTTTAGGGCGGTCATGGCCTTAAGTACAGCCAGAAGGCGGGCATCCCGCTGGCCCAGCTACAACAGGATGTACCACCCCCTGCCGTTACTCAAGTGCAGTACCATAGGAAGGGGGGAAACTCCATACCAACTACTGGCACCCTGCTGTACCAGGGCTTACTGCCAGGAGAAGGGCAGATTAGTAGTCAGGGGTGACCCTGCTACACATGCAAATTATCAGAAGGTGCTGAATACCAACACTGGCTTCCGGGGTCTGCTTTGTTGTCATGGCAACTGAAGCAACCTTGTTTAGCTGCTGTTGAAAGGGATTATGCTGTATTGCCTGGAATCTGGAACTGTGTTGCTATGGAAACTCTGAGGCCTAGAGGAACATACCATTGAGAGTATTCACGTTCAGATTTTACAGAGGGGATGGTTAAGTTTGTACAATGGAAACATTTAATTTTTGTTAAAATATAAATAAGATAAGAATCACAGTATCACATTTTTTAATACAATTCTGTAGGAGCACAGCATGCTTTCTAACTCATCCTATCTTTGAGAAAGTTAAATACGTTCACACTTTACATTCACCAGGCTTTACAATAAGATCGTTTTATATGGGAACAACATAGCCTTTGCGGGATTTCCCTTTTTTAGAATTCAGTTTGGGTCAATATCTCCTATTCTGGAAAAGAACATACTGTATAGACAAAGAGTGACACTAAATATACACATCACTGTTATAGTCATCAAACTCCAAGGACTCAAAGCAATGAGATTTGGAAATTTCTGATCAAATAAACTACATTTCTATTGGAAAAGTACTGAGTTCAACCAGTAAAATTCTATTGAAGTCTATAAGACTGTTGATGCTAAAAAGAACCAAAAAGAGGACACAATCCCAAAATAGCAGTATCCTCTGACCCCTGCACAGAGAAGCTGACACGCTGAACCCTGCAAGGACACACACTGACCCCTGCACAGATACACTGACCCTACACAGACAAACTGACTAGGGTGACTATATAATCCCGGTTTAGCTGGGACAGTCCTTTATTTTCATTAAACGTACCTGTGTCCCAACAATTTTCTCAAAGTCGTTCAAATGATCTGGTTTTTAGCTTTACTATGTGTAACATAGCCTCCCAGCAGTTACTTCTGTTTCTGGGCCTTTCCTCTGTCAGTCCTGTTAGTGCAGACAGTGGAAAGGTTAAATCCATTATTAGGCATGTGTGTGTATTCCAGCCTTGAATAATGTATCAGTATTCAAGGGCAGGCTTGGCAACTCTGAGGCTGTCAATCTATGGGGTGGATATTGGTTGGAACGCCCCCTGCTGTGTGTGGGCCAATCTGTATCCGGCTCTGGCTTGTAATGAGTCAGAGTTAGAGACACTCCCCAATGATATTCAAATTGGGACATGCCTCCTAAATTAGTTAGTCAGTTGAGAGAGAGATCTGAATAAGTCAGTCAGAGGAAGACCTGTCTCTCCCTCCTAGCCAAGCTAAGGCTTGGAGGGGAGGGAATCCATGCTGCCTATGTCAGGGATCTGGTGTAGAGGGAGTAGAGATAAGCAGAGGAGGATAAGAATCATGTGAGCTGTATATTCTCTGAGCTGGAGCTAATGGCTGAATAAAATACAGAAAAGACATTGCTGTGCGGATTCATGTCTCTGGTTATGAAGGAGTGTCAGCGGGGGGCCATCCCCTGAAGATCTCAAGGGGATCCTCGCAGGCTGGAGGCACTGCACCATCAGGAGATACCAAGATCAAGGTAATCTGTTTTCCCCCCTGTTCCCTGTCCTGGCTCTCCACACACCACCGTGGAGCCCTCAGCCCTCCTGTTGCCAGCAGGTCACAGCACCCAGACCGCTTGAAGTAACCAGCAAGGAGCATACCGGGGGATATCTCACTTAGGGGGGGGTATGATAAAAGGGTTACATATGCATAGCCCCTGCTACAAATATATCTATACTGTGGACAATACAGAATTAATCTGCTCCACCTATCACATGGTGCTAAATAGGAATAATAGACACTGTCCCTGATCTGCCTAGCGACACGGAGTGTCGGGAATGAGAGCTACTTTCCAGAGACTAATGGAATGAGTAGTGGGGAACAGGGCCACCGACAGGTGTCCTGGGCCCGGTGTCTGCGGGGGTCCTGACGGCCGGTGCTGCATGTTGGGCCTGACCTCTCAGTCGGTGCTGCACATTGTGCAGCCAGGCTCTGCTGTTAGTGCTCTCATGGCCAGGCCCCGGCTCTCTTTCAACTGCAGGCCTCTTCCACTCTGTCCCACACCGAGCTTGACCAATGCTTGCGTGCAATGGGCCTCTGTGATGTCAGCGTGCCGGAAGAAAGCTTGGCTCAGCTTCCAGCGAGTGGCAGCAGAGGGAGGCCCGGCGTGCGTGCCAGCACTCCAACACGTGGGACAAAGGGATAGAGGCCTGCAGCTGAAGGAGAGTCGGGGTCCGGCCGCGAGAGCACCGGCAGCAGGGTCTGGCCAGAGGTCGGGCCAAACATGCAGTGCTGGCCTGCCCAGCCACAAGGTAAGTCTGGTTTTTATATGTATTGGGGATTTTTTTTATATGTATTGGGTTTTTTTTATATGTATTTTTTTTTTAATATGTATTGGGCGTTTTTTTATATGCATTTATTATATGTATTGGGGCTTTTTATATGTATTGGGGTATTTTTATATGTGTTGGAGTATTTTATATATGTTTTGGAGTATTTTTATATGCATTGGGTTTATTTTTTATATGTATTGGGGTACTTTTTATATGTATTGGTCTTTTTTATGCATTGGTTTTTTATATGTATTGAGGTATTTTTTTATATGTATTGGTCTTTTTTATGCATTGTTTTTTATATGTATTGGGGTATTTTTTTTATATGCATTGGGCTTTATTATATGTATTGTTTTTTATATATATTGGGGGGGGTATATGTATTGGGGAGGTGTTTTTTTATGTATTTGGGGGACTTGTATATATTTGGGGTGTGGGGATTTTTTTGTATGTATTTGGGGGTGGGAATTTTTTTGCGGTGGGGTTTTTTGGTATATATTTTGTGGGGAGAATTTTGTGATGGGAGGAGGGAGTGAGTGTGAGGAGGGGGATTGAGTGAGAGTGGGGTAAATGGTGCAGGGGGAGAGTGGGAGGAGAGAGGGGGTGAGTGAGGAAAAGAGTAAGAGTAAGACACAGGGGAGAGATACATTTGAGGCGGGGGGCAGGGACTGAGTGAGAGTGGAGTAATTGATGGAGGGGGGGAGAGTGAGAGGTGAGACGGAGGGGAGAAATACATGGTAAGAGGGAGGGAAATAGAGGGGACTCGCGAGGTGTGAAATGGGGGGGCTCGTGAGGTCTGAAATGGAGCTCGCAACACTGCCGATGGTCGGGGTGGCCCGGGAAATTTGTCGGCGGCCCTGGTGGGGAAGATGTACCTGCTGGAGGTATTAGTATACCTAGATGAATAGTAATCTCTCGGAAAAATAAGACACACGTGGTGAAGGTATCGGAACGATTGAGTAAATGTGGGACAAAGGTATCCCTGGATAAATGCCAGTTCTGCAATGCAATGTTACCTAAGTGGGACATATTATCTCTGACCGTGACATGCAAATATTAGAAAGAAGTTCCCGGGTGTGTCCAGAGAGACAAGCAGCCACCTGTCACAAATTATTATAGATGAAAGATCTCCAGGCACTCCAAGCTTTTCAATACAAAATGGTATTTATTTTACATAAAGACCAATGTTTTGGCCATACAAGCTTTCAAAAGGCTACCCTGATGAAGGTTTGTATGGCCAAAACATTGGTCTTTATGTAAAATAAATGTAAAAAAATATTGAAAAAATAGCTTTGAGTACCTGGAATTCTTTTCAACTATATTCATTGTGGCAGGTGGCTGCTTGTCTCTATGGACACACCCGGTAACCTCTTTTTAATATTCTATTATTGACTTTGAATGATTTTTGGTGTGCATTACCTTTATTTTTTGATGAACTGAGTATTCTGATAGACTGTGTTTAGAAGTTAAAATGTTTAAGTTCCTTGTTGAAGATCCAATTGTTGGTTCGTGAGTATTGGATTTTATACAATAAATTGAATTGGTTTGGTGTACTAATTAGTTGCATTTATTTACTCCTTTAGAAAACTGCGCATTGATTCACACATACATGATCAAAAGATCAAGATAACTTTAATATCCCTTTTACTTTGCCCCTATATTTTGTCTTAGTTTCTTTTTCGAGAGAATAATGTTGAAGATAAGTTATCTTCAACATTATTCTCTCGTATCTGGATTTCCATCTCGGTGAGCCCGCCTTTCTGAATTCCTTGGATCTGACATTGATCGGTTGCAAGAAAGTATGAGTACCGTTTCATACAGAAAGGATCTGTCAAAAAGTGTGTCTATCACATTGCCTTATGGTCCAGACACCAATTATGGGGGACCTCCTTTGGTGAGAGCTGCGGTTGCTTATTTTAAAGTGAGGACTGCTTTCCCATCTCGAGTCCAAGTAGGCGATGTGCATGGACTTATATATCAAATGACTCGGAGGGTACTATTTTTCAAACACACTGCTATCAACAAAAGGAACACACTATGAGCAATTATTGTTTTAGTTAATGCTCTATATTATCTATAATATTGAGCATTATATACCTTTGACATTTTAGTGCACAAATAAGCTTTTCTTTTTGCTGTTGAATATTACTTTCCTTTTTCACTATGTAAAACAATAACTTAATCATTCCTTGTTTCATTATACAGCATCCAGATATGCCATGGTCGTTTCATCTCTCACATGGCCCAGACTCTTACACCCCTCTGCCCTACTCTCTGGTCCAAATGAGGATGCAGCTATGTGGAAATCAAAGATCAGCCCTCAGCAAAGGCTAAAATGGCGTGAGATTCAGGCGATGTCATCTTGTCTTGTGATTTCCACTGATCGTCTTAAGGGCACTATAAAAAATTCAAGGCACCAATCTATATTTTTTATTTTGTTTGTACTGGGGATTTCTAAATTGCAGGCCACTGGTGTCCAATGGCAAGCCACCTAGTAGTAGTTGGGAGAAAGAGAACATTGTTATGTCATGATTCATACGAGGTTAAGTACCTATTTTAAACAATGTTTCCGATATGTAAAGTAACTTTGGGAGGGTGTCACTTCTGTTAACTTCTTCCTTTATTTGTGATGTCACTGGGCTGAGCAGGTCCTTCCCTGTGCCTTTTCCTTCTCATTTACTTCTCTGACAGTATGCATAACTAGAATGACTTGACTACTGGTATGGGACCAAGAAGCAGTCACTAATTGATAGCAGTAAGGTCCCTATTAAGAAACCATACTTTAAAAAAAAAAAAAAAAAAAAACACTTTAAAAAAAATTCCCTTAAAGTATGATTACATTAAGTAAGCCAATAACATTGGTAGATGTTTACCAAATATTGCATTTGTCCTCCCAGTAGTCCTACTGTTAAGTGATGATGCTTTAAACCTGCTTTATTAGATTTTCGGTCCAGCTTTCTTTTGAATTTCCATTTCAGATCTAATGAGAAAATCCCTGTGATGGGCTACAACAAGATCAGGTTCACATCAATGGCTGGATATTATTTGTGTGTAACACACACAGCTGTGCATTAGACTAAATCAATTAATTGGTTAAAGTGTGTTTCAAATATGTATTTTGTCAGGCAATGCAAAACCCATCATCATGAAAAATGTAATAAACTATGTTTATATATAAGGTTATGCGTACATCAAGGTAGATTAATCAAACATAGAGCCACAGAGTGGCAGTTACCAGCGTCTGCAACCAGGAACCACCAGAGCTTCACTCTCCTTTCCACCTACAGGTAGGTGAAATGCCTGATAATTGATGACTCTGCCACAGTCTCAATGTCCTGTAAATAGCGTCAATACGCTTAGTGGATCCTGGGGAGTGGCTGTCCTTTGCTCGCAAGTAGTACACAGGTTCCTCTGCAGACCTCACTGTGTTTCCCGATCACTCAGGCAGCGGGACGGCGTTGTCCCGCGGGCCCTTCTGTGATGTCAAAGTGCCGGCTCTGCTTTGAGTAACAGCGTCTGCCAGTAATGATTCAGACCTCACTTGGCAACCACAGAGGCAGGCAACAGCGCAGCACATGCGCAGAAGAGGAAATCAACTCAGTGTTCAGCAAACCGTTTGACAACAATAAAATACACCTTGGAATATGAATAATAAAAGTATATAGGTTGAATGGTATCTCTCCTACGCGGCGTTTTGTAGCTCAACAGGCCACTTCTTCAGGGAAGTGACGTCACAGAAGGGCCCGCGGGACAACGCCGTCACGCTGCCTGACTGATCGGGAAACACAGTGAGGTCTGCAGAGGAACCTGTGTACTACTTGCGAGCAAAGGACAACCACTCCCCAGGATCCACTAAGCGTATTGACGCTATTTACAGGACATTGAAACTGTGGCAGAGTTATCAATTATCTGGCATTTCACCTACCTGTAGGTGGAAAGGAGAGTGAAGCTCTGGTGGTTCCTGGTTGCAGACGCTGGTAACTGCCACTCTGTGGCTCTATGCTTGATTAATCTACCTTGATGTACGCATAACCTTGAAACACCTTATATATAAACATAGTTTATTACATTTTTCACGATGAGTGTTGTGCGCTTTGTTTGTTTTTTCGTTACTAGATTCTAGGGTCTTGGGCTACCCTTTACACAGCAGCAGACGCTCATCTACATTGGTATATATTTATTTACCTTTTCCACATGGTGAGGTGTGTTTTTTTTTTAATTTAAATTGACATCACAATTAACACTTTGTATTAAGTATATATTTTAGTGCGCACTTATTTATTTTTTCTATTAATGCAAAACCTATGTTTGCAATAATACTGTACATTCATACTTTGCTAAGTTTGCAGTCCTACATTTTGACTAACCAAGGCGAAAAAGTATAAAAATGCAAAACAAAGTAAAAATGTTAAGTAATACGGTACATAATAATAAATTGAATTTTTAACTGCAGTGATATAGTGCAACCTGCCAGTAGCTTCAGGATTTTCCCCATGGGCTTGAAATAAACATTTTTATTGGCTATCCCCACTGAGCCCTTTGCAGTAAGAAAACCGCTTAATCAAATCAACTATCTGCTCAAATTTATTTCACTTCCTCCTGAATCACCTCAGGAAATGCTGGCGCCAGAGTTTTACAAAAGTCCTAGTTACCGTACCAACAGCCCTGCCAGAATATCAGCAGAATTATTGAGATGCCTGTCTCAATGTCTTCTGGAGAGGAGCAAAACACACAGGTGCAATGGTTTGTGTAAAATGTCAGAGAGCGATAGCATTCGGTACTGCTGCCATCTGTGTAAATCTTGCATGGGCGTCCATTATATAACTAATTTATTTTCCTGTGTACCTTGGGGTCTTCAGTAAAATAACACGTGATGGAACAAAGTAAAGTCACAAGTTATTATTAAGTGGATACCCAAGGTCAGAAGGAACCGCTTGCTTATTTTAATGTTTATATGGGACTTGTAATGAATTCGTTCATAGCTTCTGCTGTGCTTCCTTTCAGTTTTCATATTTGATTGGTTACATTCTGATTTGGGATTGCTTAGAGTTGCTTGGTAATACTGTATATTTACAGACATTTCATGGACAGTTAGGAACAATACTGTATATGTCATGGGCGTATTTAACAGACAAGTGTTAAGTGGTAATGGGGAAACACAACGTTGCAGACCTGTCTGAGACATGCATATGTATGCACAAGTGGTATTTGTATTTACTGTACAGTGGAGGGTTTTTGCGACTTTTTTTTCCCCACTATAACTTTTCTAATGTCTCATATATATAGTGAAAGCTTTGCACTAAGATGTGAATTGACTATCTTATTCCTAGCATCAAGAACATGCAGGACTGGCAGGATTTTAATGGAACAAGATTGTCTAATTGAAGAATACTAAACTACTAAAAAAGGTCCAGAGCACGTCTGTTAAGAGTATTAGGCCTCGGGCATGTAAGCGCTGACCCGTGCTGAGGCGCACTGCTGCTCGAAACTGAGCCCCTGCAGCCGCAATGAGAGCGGCTTTAGCAGGGGCTCGCGCACGCTTCCGCACGCTTGCGGAAGCGTGTGTCTCACAGAGTATTGCATTTTGGCGCTAGCCGCAGCGCAGGGCCAGCCACGTGAGCGGTTCGCCCAATGAGGGCGAACCAGCTCCGTGATGTCACTGGCCGGCCCCCGTCCCGCCCCCATCCCACCCCCTTACGGCGCGCTGTGTAAGGCCAGGGAAAGCTGTGCTTTCCCTGAGCCTCAGCGCGCCTCCACACTGTTTGGGGCACTATGTCCCAGGCCTTACATGTGTAGCCATGCATAATAATGACTGCATACATCTTCCCTATTGGCTGTAAGTCCTGGTAAGAATGGGCATGCCAACAGTAGTTAGGGAGGTTTTCCCTCACACCCTAGTGTGGTGCCCTGTGTAAGGAAGGGAGTGGCTGTATGCTCTGAGTCCCTGGATAGTGACCTCAGAGATGCGCCTGCCCCCTGGAGTATAAAGGGCACAACACTGACAGTTAGTGTTGTGGTTGGTTGAGAAAGAGTAACCAGAAGGTACCGAGATTGAAGAAGCACTTTTGTGACCCTAGTGCAGTAACTAGCGGTAGCAGAGTGATCAATCAAGTTTGTCTACGCCACACTGTGTCCAGGGACCTGGCACAGTGGTGATCTCCCTAGGAGAAAGGGAATCCCACTTCAATACGGGAGGGCGTACCTGGCAAAGGGACAGCACGAAGAGATGTGCGGCTAGAGCCGGCAGCTGCATGGGGCAGTCTGCAACATCCCTGTATTCAATAAAGATGTCCTTGAGAAAAAGAACCTCACTGTGTGAGTGTGAGATTACTCGACAGTGGATGGCACCAAGAAGGAGTTCCTCACCAGGACCATCTCCCTGCGGAAGCACAGATCCTGATGAGGTGGAGGCGCTGCACATGATGTAAGTTGGACTCGCACCCACTACCTCAGCTACCTGTCCTGATGACATCCCCTAATACCATCAAGCGGGAGACTCAGGAGTCCTGTTACTTGCAGGTGCACCACCACACACGACCTTGTAATGGGGACCGGTTAGACCACACGGGCCAATGTGAGATTGGGTGGGTCAGACAAGGGGGGTCCACCCGTTACAATTGGAGGCGCTGCTGAGAGACCTGTCAACAGGACAGGCTTTTGCTAGGCACACGCTAGGAAACAGGGAGAGTGTCTGCTGCCACTTTGTGCTGCGTGGGACGGAGCCAGGGGTAGTCAGGGAGATGCTGGAGCTGCATGCCGCTAAGACGCCTTGGGATCCGTTAGGGGTTAGTGAGTCTGGAGCCGGGGGCTATTGCTGTTCTAGTCGCCTTGAGGTAGCGCTAGCGGGGGACGCCTAAGGGGTAAACTGGTAACTGAGAGCAGGAATTCTGGACGGGTCCGCACTAGGCTAGCCAAAAGTAGGTCGACGCCCAAAGTACTGCATGGAAGAGCCAGAGTACTCTAGTCTCCATTCCAGATCACTTACCAAGGAGCACAGACTGGAGGAACGTGTTACAGTAGACACAGAAAGAGTGAGCCTAGCCTGAGGTAGTGCAAACACGAGTCAGATCTACGTTAGGTACACAAGGTGGTGCACAAGGCATGTTTATTGTACGGATGTGGTAGCTGCCACGCAGAGCGGAGCTCCACGTACAGAAAATCGGTGTTCAACGAACGATAGAGAACCACAAGAATGGAGGATCTGCATAGAGCAGAAGGTCCAGGATTGCGGTCAGAGGAAGAACACGCATATGAACTGTGCGTGGACGAAGAACAAGCTACAGAGGAGACTTTTGTGAGTTTGTTGTGGAATGGCGTGAAAGCCGTGGCTGCGCCGTGTTTGTCGTGTTGTTGTTCTCGGGATGATACCTCTGAGAATAATGAGCAGGACAGTGTGATCCAATGGGAGGAACGAAATGGACTTTGTTATACCCCAATTAACAAACAGCCAGACGCTGCCTTAAATGAAAGAAAAGACAATGCTTACCAAGATGGCGGTTCCCGCTTCCCCGGGACACCGCATGGGCATGCTGCAGAAAGTCTTGCAACTTTGCAGTTTGCTAGTTGTTGGCCAGGATTGGCGCCAACGGGAAGGCTCCACCCCGATGGGGAGTTTGGCGCGAAAGCTGGAGCCGCGCCCTCATGGACTATGACTCACTCCGCACCTGTGCTGGGTCAGCCTACAAGTCTACGAGACATCCCCCTAGTTTCAACCAGGGGGAGTGGTTTGCGGTTTCACCGGATGTCGACAGAGAAAATGGAAGGAAGGGTTGCTACATCGGCCCATGCCTTTCAGTTGCGAAGAGCCATTGACCAGTATAGACCTCTGAGACGAGTGCCTCCACTGGTAAAGATGGCTGAAGCTGCTGACAAAGTGGACCAAGGTCCTGTGATTTCCACTCACCCTTATTCGGCTCCAGGAGGCTTCCTGATAATCCGTGTGGAGGGTGTGGAGACTGTGGCGTGTCTTTGCCTGCAGTGCAGACTGCCGGGCGGAGCCGTGGGCAGCGAGGCCCGATGCCCCCACTGCGGACTGCAGTACATGTGGCCAATGACCACATTCGTACCGATGCAAGCTGTGGGAGTGGCCGGGAATGTCCCGATTCCAATAGAAGAACAGCCGGGAGCTCTCTGGAACAAGAGTGCCAGTCCCGCAGAGTTGGAGTCAGCACTGGTGCTTCCGACGGAGAAACTCAGCCATCGGAGAGGTGATCACCGAGGAGCCCATCGACGGTCTCCTACCAGGATGCCTCGGCCGAATTGCAAACTGGAATCCTCGGACGAGGAGTGCGCAAGGCTGACGAGTAGGACAGTCATAAAAAGAGACTGTCATACCATTGGTACGCCATGGAGGGATGAAATTCCTCGTGGTGTGGAGACGCGGAGTCGAGTGTCTCCCGTACCACGACCACCCGATCTCCGGAGTCCCACTGCCGTGGTGACTAGTGGATCGGACGCGGGTCGATCCACCCCGACCCTGCGAGGTACTAAGACACCGTGCCTGTTACAGAACCGAGGGGAGGAAGAGCCGGAGGAGCGAGTCCAGAGCCAGACTGGATCGCGCAGCTGACGGGCATTGCCGGATGTCCTGGTGGAAGAAGAGATCTCGATTGGGGATCCATCCCAAGATGGCGTCGCAGCACGTGCGTGTGCGGAAGTGGTTCCGGAGGACCAAAGCGGCACCGAGTGGGAGATGGTGGCCCCTCTACGGTCCAGCAGCGGGAAACGATCCCCTACTATCCGGGGGAACGGGCGATCGAAGTGCAGAACCAAGGGCCCCGCTGAAGGAGATAAGAATGGACTTTGTGGTGACGTTAAGACAGGTATCGCTGGAGAGCAGGTCGAAACCCTGTCAGTACCTACTGTTCGGTCCCGTCCCCAAACCCCGTCCACACCCAAGGTTAGCCCCAAGGCCCTAGTTAAAGCCCCTGTACCCGTCACTATTTTATTTGGGTCCAGTTCCAGCTTAGGGTTGTCCGGGGAGTCACGGGGTCCTTCCGATGATCGGACTGGAAGCCTGGACTTGGGTACGTCGGATGATGGGTCGGAGGGAGGAGGGAGTATGTCCCGGCAAGTGTTGGTATCTAGCGATTGCCCTAGTGGGCTTAGTATCACCGTACGAAACACCTCTCAGTATAAACGAGTTAATGAGAGATCTGCGGGTACATCTGGGGTGTCTTCTGGTGGGCCTGATGAGGAGTCCATAGAAGAGAGTACAGATCCTAGCTCCGAGGAACGGAAGGAGACTAGGTGGTGGGCCCCATTGTACGAGGGGTATGTATCATGGTTCGACCGCACCCGCTTTATTTTAGAGAGGGAGGGGGTGGTTGATCACTGGTGGGCTGCCGGTGACTTTGACGACGAGTCATACCTTAGGGCCCTAAGGGTAAGGTGGGATCGAATCCAGGCAGGCCTTATTATCCCTAAGGGGTCCGCAGGGTTGGATGACCCGGTAGAAACTGATGAGCCCCTGTCATGGGTGTTGCCCGGGGCGGCTGGCCAAAGTAGCTTGACCAGGGTGTGCCGAGCTGAATGGGCTATTGCGGCAAAATATAGGAAGTCACATGGGCTTGATTACCCGTATGTCCCGGAACCTCTAATGAGAGAGATAGAGGAGAATAGGGAGAGATGGCTCAAAAATGATATCCAACATTATATCATAGAGAAAGGGGGAGCCATTAAGGGGATACAGGCCGAGCAGAGGGTAGCTCAACTTATGCGGGTCTGGAAGATAGGGCGCAGTGTGTATATGCACAAAGTGGTGTATTGCAATGAGCGAGGGGTACCACGAGAATACAGCGTGACTGTGCATGATGCCGCGGGGCGGGAGGTGAAGAAGCCAGATCCTCGGCACTATTATTGATTAACCAATAGAGTGGTCTGTTGTTTTCTTTAGCGCTCCCTGCTGGTCAGTGAGTGTGATGGGCTGGCATTATTATGTCCATGTAATGATGTTTGCTATGTTATTTGTGTGTTCTTTTGCAGTGTTTCCTGGCGCAAGGTACACCAAATTTAGGTCCCAGCCGGGACGGTGGGTATTAACCAGGGGGAGTATGTAGCCATGCATAATAATGACTGCATACATCTTCCCTGTTGGCTGTAAGTCCTGGTAAGAATGGGCATGCCAACAGTAATTAGGGAGGTTTTCCCTCACACCCTAGTGTGGTGCCCTGTGTAAGGAAGGGAGTGGCTGTATGCTCTGAGTCCCTGGATAGTGACCTCAGAGATGCGCCTGCCCCCTGGAGTATAAAGGGCACAACACTGACAGTTAGTGTTGTGGTTGGTTGAGAAAGAGTAACCAGAAGGTACCGAGATTGAAGAAGCACTTTTGTGACCCTAGTGCAGTAACTAGCGGTAGCAGAGTGATCAATCAAGTTTGTCTACGCCACACTGTGTCCAGGGACCTGGCACAGTGGTGATCTCCCTAGGAGAAAGGGAATCCCACTTCAATACGGGAGGGCGTACCTGGCAAAGGGACAGCACGAAGAGATGTGCGGCTAGAGCCGGCAGCTGCATGGGGCAGTCTGCAACATCCCTGTATTCAATAAAGATGTCCTTGAGAAAAAGAACCTCACTGTGTGAGTGTGAGATTACTCGACAGTGGATGGCACCAAGAAGGAGTTCCTCACCAGGACCATCTCCCTGCGGAAGCACAGATCCTGATGAGGTGGAGGCGCTGCACATGATGTAAGTTGGACTCGCACCCACTACCTCAGCTACCTGTCCTGATGACATCCCCTAATACCATCAAGCGGGAGACTCAGGAGTCCTGTTACTTGCAGGTGCACCACCACACACGACCTTGTAATGGGGACCGGTTAGACCACACGGGCCAATGTGAGATTGGGTGGGTCAGACAAGGGGGGTCCACCCGTTACACATGTAATCGGCAATTGATTTTGTACCAAATTCTTTATTTATTTGGAAGCCGGTGCAGATCACAGAGAATGATGTTGAGATTGCAATAAATTGGGAAGCTGTATTCTGATTAACCTGTAATTAGAGATGGGAAGATTTTGGGGGCGAATTTGGATCCGCAGCGGTTCGTCCGGTTCCTATGGTCCGCGGATTTCAGTGGATCGATGTCAAAAAGGGCGATTCGAGTTTTGCGGATTTTTTTTATTATTATTACCAATACACTTAGCGGAATCCACAACCGGTGAACGGATTTGTAGAATCCAATCCGCAGATTCAGCAATTTGCTGGCGGATTCATAAGAATCCGCCAAAGTATTTCTGAATCCGGGGATTGGATTCTACAAATCCATCCACGGGTTGTATCTAATGCCATATTTTAGAATAACAAATTGAAGTGATAAAGGCGCTCAACGTTTGATCCCTTGTATGATTGTAATAAACAAATGAACAGTATGGGACATAAGGGAATGTGAGAGAAATAGAAGTAAAGTCCCCAAGAGAACCAATAATCCCTGAAGGGCAAGAAAAAAGGCTAAAATAACCTAGATCAAGCCCTCATTGGGATGGTTTCTGGACTCACAATAAGTATTCAATAATGAATAATACTCACAAAATCCCTTTTTCCATGTCCTATGAGGCGTGCAGCCTGGTAGAGAGATGCTGGTCTCTGGAAGCAAATAGGAACAAGAGAGAAAACCAGCGCACTGCAAAAGTGGGTCCCAAGCAAATGAATAGTAAAAATCTTCTTTATTTAATCCATCTAAAAATGGAGGTTAACACCCTCCTACGCGTTTCGTGTAAACATACACTTTATCAAGGAGTATGCAACATCTATACATCACTGCCTTTATATACACATACTCATTTTCTATTTTCGCGCCAAAAGCTGACGTCATAAACACGCCCATAATGCGTGATGACGCATGACGCATGACGCAATGACGCGACGGACTCCCTGGGACCGCCCCCTGAGATCCTCCATAGCCTCTAAGTGAGCATATTACTAATCCCCTCCTACCTCGTATTCAGCCGTCTGTAAAGAGGGAGGCCCGGTGAGCATGATGGGGCGCCATGGGGATCATGGTCGTGCTCACCGGGCCTCCCTCTTTACAGACGGCTGAACGTGAGGTAGGAGGGGATTAGTAATATGCTCACTTAGAGGCTATGGAGGATCTCAGGGGGCGGTCCCAGGGAGTCAGTCGCGTCATCGCGTCATGTGTCATCACGCATTATGGGCGTGTTTATGACGTCAGCTTTTGGCGCGAAAATAGAAAATGAGTATGTGTATATAAAGGCAGTAATGTATAGATGTTGCATACTCCTTGATAAAGTGTATGTTTACACGAAACACGTAGGAGGGTGTTAACCTCCACTTTTAGATGGATTAAATAAAGAAGATTTTTACTATTCATTTGCTGGGGACCCACTTTTGCAGTGCGCTGGTTTTCTCTCTTGTTCCTAATGCCATATTTTGATGAATACGAGCGGATTGAAACCAAAATTGATTTTTGGGGTTAACATCATTATTAGTTGAGCTGCTTTCTAGCAGCAACACTCCACTTCCCCCCCCCCCCCCCCCTCAAATCAAGTATTTCTTCATAACCTATATGAACCATGAGTCCTCTGGAGTTGAACCATGGCACTCAATGCCCCCGAGACCCAACTACAGAGATATTTTAATTTTGTTTACATTTTTGCCAGTACTTGCATGGAAAAGCAAAGATTGCTTTGTTGTCACTCAATCGGAAATGCAATGCTATCTCACTGGTTTCTATTGGCTTGAATAAGGGCTCACCCCAATGCCCATAACTGTTTCTCCAGGAAATATTTTTTAAAAACGAATTTCAAAATGAAACATCTCTTTAACAGGGAGTCCCTAGTAGCTTGGAGTGCTAAGTTTCAACTCCAGGGGACCCTTTGTTACAAATATGTTTTTTACTTATGTAGGGGAATAAATAGTAACACTGATTGCTGCATTAACATGTTTAATCAAGGTTATAATACCACTAAACTGAAACCAATTATAACACTGAAAATTGCCAAAAAAGTAAGGGTACAGCTTTTTCTGACTAGCATTGCTTTATCTAATCCACACCTTTATTATTCTCACTCCTTGCCAGTGGAATGTTATTTTAAGGGATGCCAGTGTTTCAGAAGAATACTTTTGTATATTGCACAATTTTAAATAATACTCATAGATGACCGGTACAACTAGACATGCTGGCATGACATGTTACTATATACTGTAAATTCCATAGACATGTGTATTGTTGTGTAATCAATAGGAATACTTGCTAACTTCGCCTAGTGTTCAGAGAGAAATTACTGTACATTGTGTACATATCCTCCCGATACACTAGATTACTTCCTTTGTCCTACAGTATGTTCTGTTCGGGATGTACAGATCTCATCAGGTGACATCAGTAATAAGACATGGCCAGAGGGCTTAGGGAGGAGGAAACAATAGTGTACAGAATTTACAGTACTTTCTGTAATGGAAAGCTTCTATACACGTGTCCCAAGTTATTTGCCGCATTCCTATGCTTAGATTCCAACACGGGAGCAACAAAAACACAAGACCTTTCAATCTTTTTTTCTCTCTGTGAATGCTATGCAATTTATATACTTTTTTTGCATGTGAAACAGGACACGGTACGTAGTTTAAAGAGACATGAACTCATACTGGATCCAATGCAGTTAATACACTTTTATGTAAAGTCTGTTTCTGAATTGTGCCCTTACATTTTAAATAAGCTAATAGGCGTAAAGTGGTCCTTGTTGGTAAAAAGTAACTGGGACACGCTACTTGCGTTCACACAATGTTTTAATAATGCAGTCTGTCCTATGACACACTTGAACCAATGTCAGTGACATGTTTAAAGAGTTAGATTAAATGAAAAAATATCCACAGAGGAACTTTGAGGTTATCAAACAATTAAAAATAAATAAAACACCGGGTGCGGATGGTTTTACCAATCAAAATTATAAAACGTTTAAGGCAGTGCTAGGCCCGTATCTAATAGCGATTTTTAACTCTTTTATGGAAGGGGAGGATATCCCTCCCTCTATGTCAATGGCTAACCTGGCAATTATCCACAAAGAGGGAAGAGACCCATTACATTGCGGTAACTATCGACCGATCTCCCTTTTAAATTCAGACTTAAAAATTTACAGCAAAATCCTAGCAAATAGGCTAAACCCAATATTACCAAGCTTGATTCACAAAGATCAGGTGGGTTTCATATCCGGAAGACAAGCTTCAGACAATACTCGTAAAATTATAAATATTATCGACCACGTACACCTCTCGGGAACAAAGGCCAACCTAATGTGTCTGTCTAGATACAGAAAATGCATTTGACAGGATTAAATGGTCCTTTCTAGATCAAACAATGATTACATTTGGTTTTAAGGGCTCATATTTGGAAGGGGTTCGAGCCCTATATAAAACACCAACAGAATTTGTGAAACTCCCCGGAGGAGACTCAAATCCCATAAAAATCAAGAATGGTACGAGGCAGGGTTGCCCCATTATTACAAAATAACTTTAGTTTTAAATGGAGCTACTCAGAAATCAAATATCTGGGAGTCAAAATATCTAATTCATACGAACCTTTATATAAATGTAACTTTCCATCCCATTAAAGAGAGACATGAGGAGGGGGGTGAAAGAGAGACATGAGGAGGGGGTGAAAGAGAGGCACGGTTAGGGGGATGTCAGGATCCATGATCTGCAATGCACTCGGCGCACCCAGCACTTATCCCAACCCGTGATTGGGCCCCCTCATGCACCGGAACTGCCAATCACAGCAGGCGCTGCTGACGCGCCTCCACTCTGCTTCTTCCTCATTGGTGCCTGTCTCCTTTATATGCTCAGCCATCACACTGGCAATTGAGCTGAGCATAAACCTTTGTTTGTTCAAAGTGTTCACTGCTACCCTTGCCTCCACAGTCTTGTCTTGTACTCCGGTTCCCAGCTCCTTTGTTCCTGACCTCGGCTACTCTTTTGGACTCCGCTCTTCTAATCTCCTGACCCCGGCTACCAACGACGATCTGCACCTCTCCAATCCTGACCACGGCAAAGTACCACGACAATCAGCATCTCTCCAATCCTGAGGCTAAGTACCTGCAGTACCTGAGAGAGAGAGAGAGAGAGAGAGAGAGAGAGAGAGAGAGAGAGAGAGAGAGAGAGAGAGAGAGAGAGAGAGAGAGAGACAGAGAGATACCATGGGGGGGGGGAGCGGGGCAGAGAGAGATAGCTACTGTGGGTAGGTGAGGAGGGCACCTCAGATGAACAGACTAATTTTTTTGATTACCTGGATGGACTGCAAATTACTGTATGCTTCACAAAAAATTGAAGCAGTGATCAGATTTCCTTTATAGATGTACAGTACTATTACCTAAAGTGGATGGCAAATTACATAGTGATCTTTACAGAAAGCCAACAGATAGGAATGCAACATTACATGTGTCAAGTGTTCACCCGGAACGGCTTAAAAATATGTTGCGCTTTTCTCAAAAAGTTATGGCAACACGAATAGTTGACAGACAGCCACAACCAGAGAGCACCCTGAAATAGAAGCACGTTTTTCAGAGAGGACATTCTAAAGCTGTGATACATTAAATATGTGAGTGAGACCGCAGTCACCATACAGACATACCCCGTATTAGTGTACGCAATGGGACCGGAGCATCTATGTAAAGCGCAAATGTACTTAAAGTGAAGCACTACCTTTTTCCCACTTATCGATGCATGAACTGTACTGCAATCGTCGTACACGTTCATAACTGATGTAAATAACACATGTGTAACAGGCTCTATAGTTTCCCCGCTTGCGCACAGCTTCGGTACAGGTAGGGAGCCGGCATTGCTGTTCAGGACGTGATGACAGGCGCATGCGTGAGCTTCCGTTTGCCTATTGAGCGAGATGTACTTACTCGCGAGTGTCCTTAAAGTGAGTGTCCTTAAACCGGGGTATGCCTGTATATAATTTCTTAAATTTAAAGTAAATGACAGGTGCTACAAAGGGTATATATACAATAGTATCAGTGTTGATCAGAGATTTGATCAAAAAGAAACCCCTAATTATTAGCACTCAAATGTCACACATATGATAATGGACGCAATGGTCCCACAGTAATATACTGCTTGTCTGTCAGGTAATCCCGAATCACCGAGGATATCAAAATAATAAAATTTTATTACTTCTACATAGAAATTTTTTAAAAACACAGATACATTGTTAAAAATCCCTGTAAACATGTGGCTGATATGTATTGGTCAAATATGGTAAGTATGATTTGACTGTTAAATACTTCAACATAACTTGACATCCATATAGTGCAGCTATAGGTAGTATGTATATATATCTCACAGAGCAGGTTATGAATCACATATGTAATATCTGAATCGTGATATATCTAGGATTACTTATCCAAGTGCTGTGTGATTACTTAGATTATTAGGTTCTGTTGTACAAGTGGTCAGATGGTCAAGCAGGGGTTCAGCGTTCTATGTAATTGTCTCTATATATCATTAGAAACCAAAGGGATAAATGCCTTTCATTACCAGTCGCTGTTTATATTCAATACATCACAGAGGTTAACATTGTACCACTATACTGTAAGTGTGTACAAATGGTTGGTTTTGTGTATCATGAAAAACCAAACGGAGGAGATGCCTTTGAATTGCTGACGCTGTTTATATCCCCAGTTCATTATCATAATATGTGTGACATTTGAGTGCTAATAATAAGGGGTTTCTTTTTGATCAAATCTCTGATCAACACTGATACTAAAGCTGTGATACAACAAGCTCTTTCTAAAAACACCAAAAGTCCATTCACTAATCAAAGCGAATGAAAGGATGACAATTGTTATGAAATTTACCACTGCTAGTGGTTTTGAAAAAAACAAAAAACAAAGCATACTGTAAATCAAAATTGGAAACTTTTACAAACAGATGATGCATTGGGTAAATTCTGTAAGGTTCAACCTAGATTTGCATATGAGAGGGGTGAAAACCTCAAGGATATGCTGATTATGGCTGACTGCAAGGACTACTATTTCAAACCACACTTACTGCGAACTCCCAAATGTTTTTTTTTAAATGCCACAGCTGTAGTATTTGCAACAGCCTTAATACCGGTGAGCCATTTTATCACCCGCGAAGTGGCAAAACTTACAAAAAATCAGAAATAGAATTACATGCACCACAACTAATGTGATATACATGATTAAGTGTCCTTGTGAGGTATATCGAACATAAGAGTAAGATCGGTCATTCTACAGAAGAAACTGCTCTCATTAAACACTGTAATGACTTTAACCATCCTATCTCATCACTCAAAATCATGGGCATAGAACATGTTCAAAAATCAAAAGCAGATGTAGCAGACTTTTGGATCCCTTCCCCGAATGGAATGTTAGAAGTGTTAAGAATAAGAATATGATGCATAAATATATTGATATGTTGTATTGAAGATGGGATGTTTATAATATGTGGTGACATCACCCCCCCCTCTCACAATCCCCCCCCCCACACTGTTTTTACTCCTACCCCCTTCCCTGGTTTATATGTTTGTGTCCCTAAGTCCATGTTATATGCTTCTTGCTATTAAAATGAATCCCTCTATTATAACTTGCTAGCTCCACAATATACAACACAATATAATGAATATGTGTTAAGAGCTAACTATAGATGACAATGTATCTGTTACCTGTTAAAATTGATATTTCTGTGAAAATACAAATAAAGAGATTTAAAAAAAAAAAAAAAGCAGGGATGGAAAAAGACAATGTATTGCTTCAAAGAGAAGCGTACTGGATATTCACTTTGGATACAGTACATCCTAGAGCAGCGGTGCACAAACCGGGGGTCGCGAGATTTTTTGGGGGGAGGTGTGTGTGGTTGCAGAGGTCCGGCACTCTTCCCCAAGGCATTTAAATTAAATGCAGAGGGACCGCGCAAGGCCTCTGCAACCTCTACTTACCGGGATTCAGCCAGCTTCAAGATGCGTGACAATGGCAAGGCGGCGTCAAATGATGCCGCGGGGTCATGTGACATCACGGTTGCCCTGGTAACGTGACGTCAAATGACGCAGCGGGTCACGTAACGTCACATGACCCCGCGATCATTATACACCGCGTGAGGTAAGGAGGGGGAGGGGCACACAACGGAGGAGAGCAGGCAGGGGGGCACAGCAAAAAAAGGTTTGCGTGCCCCTGTCCTAGAGGTCTTAATGATAATCTATCCCTAGGCTGTTTTCTCACAGGGAGATAATGCTTAATATAACATGTTTAACATCTTTTGCTCTGTGACAGGTTGCTGTTGCTGCTTCTGCTGCAGATTTCTGGACTAACAACTAAGGTCTCTTTCTGTGAGATTGTATTTTCATTAAAGATTTATGTTTTTTACAAAAAATATGAGGAAGAGTTAATATCCTTCATATGTCAGATTGAACAGCTTTGTAATATAGAAAATTTTATTTTTCACAATGCACATTTTTTTAATTATATGTTGGATAAGGACTGCTGATATGCACTGCTGATTTACTCTTTCCTTTTCACATATACAATGGAAACACTGGGATCAAAATTCTGTACAGATTGGAATCCGGGTGGTGTCTCCTCACAACTCAGATGAGATGGACCGTGGGCTCTGTGAGTACTGGGGAGGAGAATGCGCATGCGCAGCGTCGTATGCGTAGCAACAGGCAAATGCAGGAGGATCGGCTATCTGGAACAACCCAGGACGGGTCGACGAGAGGCAGCTTGAGACCATGATGACGTCACACGGACATCGCATGCCAACGGAGAAACAATAGACCGGGGGCTACAACGCAATGACGTCGGACGGGCCAGAGCATGTGACCACATAGGGACCTACCATTGGAGGATGGAAATGCAATACAGATTGCAGCAAGCTGATTCAGCTGATAAATGAGGAAGTACAAGGGTGTAGAGAATCAGGACATGTGTTTAACATCATCAGCAGAGAGCACTATGGGGATTTCAGGGATTATAAGCAGTTGTGGGACTCTCCCGGTTCACACCGGTTCGTGCGAACCTGTTACTAAAATTTCACAAGTTCTCCGAACCGGTGCTTAATTTGGGGGCGGGCAGCGGGCAGCGTCTACCAGCATCTTTTTTTTTTTACGTGATGTAACCGCATCATGTGACGTCTGTTGCTATGGGAACGAGACGCTACGTGACATCACGCGGCGTCGCGTTCTCATGGCAACGGACGTCATGTGATGCGGTTGCATCATGTGGCGTTCCCATTAGCATGACAACACGCCACCATTTGACACCGCGCGACCATATTGATTGAGAAGAAGGCAGGGAAAATATGCTGGTAGATGCCGCCCAGACAGGTGAAGGTAAGAACCGGTTAATACAATTTTAAAATCCCACCACTGGTTATAAGAGAAACTGTGAGACATTCAGTTTTCATGCCACTTACCACAAGAGAAAGACCAATACAGGTTGAAACGTTGCACAGTTTTTGGCTTAATAAATAGTTTAGGAAATCCGCAGTGCCCTGTGTTGCTTTTGCTCATTATGTATACTGGATTACCAACAGGCCATCCCTGAGCACAGGAGCACCGGTATTTATATTCTTGATTTTCATGTATGGAGTGCAGCAGGTATCTTCTATTTCATATGGAGGGAGAGGGAGACACTGGGGAGAGAGAGACACCAGGGGGAGGGAGAGAGACACACCATGGGGATGGAGAAAGAGATACACTGTCTGGAGGGAGAGAGAGACACCAGGGGAGAGAGAGACACCGTGGGGAGGGAGAGAGAGACACCGAAGGAGGGAGAGAGACACTGGGGGGAGGGAGAGAGCCTGTAGGGGTGAATGGAGAGAGGGAGGGATGGAGAGAGAGAGACACGCTGTGGGGAGGGAGAGAGACACACTGTGGGGAGGGAGAGAGACACGCTGTGGGGAGGAAGAGAGACACGCTGTGGGGAGGGAGAGAGACACTGTGGGGAGGGACAGAGACACACTGGGGATAGAGGGACAGAGACACACTGGGATAGAGGGAGAGAGACACACTGGGGATAGAGGGACAGAGACACACTGGGATAGAGGGAGAGAGACACTGGGGAGAGGGACACTGGGGGGAGAGGGACACTGGGGAGAGAGGGACACTGGGGGGGAGAGGGACACTGGGGGGAGAGAGGGACACTGGGGAGAGAGGGACACTGGGGAGAGAGGAGGGAGAGAGACACTTGGGGGAGAAAGAGACTGGGGGGAAGAGGAAAGAGAGACTGCAGAAGGGGAGGAGGAGGGGAGGGGGAGATAGATTAATAATACAGTATAAATGAGGACGCTATTAGACAAATATCATAATATTTATTTTTAAGCATGGTAATATTTTTTATAAATAATTTTTTAATGTGTCCCGGTTTTTACTTCTGAAAATCTGGTCACCCTAACTATTATAAAACATACAGAACACCTACAAGCTCAAATTGAACCCCCAAAATACCCACAACATATATATAAGCATATAAGTTTCACAGAGGAGTGCTACTGAGCATGGCAATTTATATTTAAAACCAGAGACATAACATAAAACACAGACAAAGCTCAGTGCACATCCAGAAAAACTTATATACGGTACAGTGCCTAAATATACATGTATAAATAGCTAATAAATAAAATGGTCTTTTAGTTTAACATTTTGGCCAAATTGTTGTAAGCCCTTGAGCCAAACTTCACGGCAGACCACGTTCAAGGGTCCCTACACTAATATAAATTCTTAATAACCTGTGCATTGCCAGGAAGAATGATTTATAATAAATCTGTCAATATAAGTTGCAAAAGTTCTAAGTCTGATTGAAGCTTTTATTAACCTGTACATTACCAGGAAAAGCACTCTGTAATAGATTTGTCACAATCACACTGCATGCAGGCAAGTTCCCCTGATAGTGGGAGATGCCATGGAGTGAGCTTTTAACCATTTAAATGTGGGAGGGAGTGAGCTTCAATTGGATAGGAGGTTGCCACCCTCCAAAACAGCCAAGACTAGCTGCACAAGAATTATAAAACATACAGAACACCTACAAGCTCAAATTGAACCCCCAAAATACCCACAACATATATATAAGCATATAAGTGGGTATTTTGGGGGTTCAATTTGAGCTTGTAGGTGTTCTGTATGTTTTATAATTCTTGTGCAGCTAGTCTTGGCTGTTTTGGAGGGTGGCAACCTCCTATCCAATTGAAGCTCACTCCCTCCCACATTTAAATGGTTAAAAGCTCACTCCATGGCATCTCCCACTATCAGGGGAACTTGCCTGCATGCAGTGTGATTGTGACAAATCTATTACAGAGTGCTTTTCCTGGTAATGTACAGGTTAATAAAAGCTTCAATCAGACTTAGAACTTTTGCAACTTATATTGACAGATTTATTATAAATCATTCTTCCTGGCAATGCACAGGTTATTAAGAATTTATATTAGTGTAGGGACCCTTGAACGTGGTCTGCCGTGAAGTTTGGCTCAAGGGCTTACAACAATTTGGCCAAAATGTTAAACTAAAAGACCATTTTATTTATTAGTTATTTATACATGTATATTTAGGCACTGTACCGTATATAAGTTTTTCTGGATGTGCACTGAGCTTTGTCTGTGTTTTATGTTATGTCTCTGGTTTTAAACACCCTAACTATTAGACCAAGACAAGCAGTCTACAAATATATTTCCATACGGTGGTGTAACAAGAGCAGGATCCTGATCGGACACCTAGAGCCTGATCAGACAAGCCCAACAACAGATTCATCAAACCTGCCCTGCTACTTCCACTGTCCTCCACCGCCTGCCAAGACTGGGAAAGTTGTACCCCACAATTCATAGCGGCAGCAGGACTTCTGTATGCTTTGCAACCTAGTCAAGCAGCTGCCCTACTTGCTGCTCTTCCTAACTAAGAAATACAAGTACATGTGCCCTACAGGCTTTATTAAATGCTCAACCTCTGGGCAAGTACTGGCCACTTCCCTCCCTCGTCTTTAAAGAGGATGCTTATTGAGTACCTCCTAATAGTGATAGCTGTGCACAAGGCATTACTGAATGACCCCCTCAACTGTCTGTGTGGGAACAAAACTGCAGCTTTGAATGAAAAATACAAGTTTGAATGCACATTTTTTCAACACTATCCAACATTTATCTTTGCAGTGTGTCTTTTGAATATAGATTATTCACTCCTGTTTCACGATTGTGGGCTCAAAAACTTGAAAAAGCAAGGTCTAATAGATCACAAGTCATTCGTAAGACCTGATAATCAGGTTTTATTTACAGTCGGAGTCAGATAGGGAACCCCCGCTTCTGCTAAATGTAGGCTAGGTAGGAGCGGTGCTCTTGGGTAGGTATAAAGACAATGAGAAGGTGTAGAGATAAGTAACCCAAGTAAGAGCACTCAAGCTCCCACTCTGAATGATTTATGAATAATATTAAAAAATACACTTTAAACACACTAACTTAAAATACAGGGTATTAAAATGACAATTAGGATGCACACTTGATCCAATGTAGAGTGTATTGTAAACTCTGGATCATATGATAAGAAGCACTGACGGGAGCAAGTACTCAGGGTGCCGCCATCTTGTCTTTGCGCACACATGCGCACTGTCTTCCTCTAGTGCGGCGACCATTACAAATAGCGTGCATGTGCAGAAGATCGCGCAAGCGGCGGCCAATAGGGAAAGGCCATAGATAGGGACACTGCCCTGTAGTACCAGAGTGAGGGACACATTCAGGATGTGGCTGCATTCTGATCTCAGGTGATCTGGCCCAGATACCTGCAACAAAGAACATTTCATATGTTGGTACAATCCATGCAGGACCCACCCCATGTAGAGGCAGAGGCTTCATGGATCCCATCAGCATCTCTGCGCGCCAGGTGTGGATACACCCGGCAGGTACCCAACGAAGTGCACCAACCATACACAGGCTAGTCGGTGGCAGCGCTGTCTCACTGTGGACACTGGGATGGGCCTGTGACTGGAGCACCTTAGTTCATTGGGGGTAAACTCCACTGAGATGTGTACACGGTCCTGCGAGGCCTGTGAGTGGGTATCACCTTTATTACTGGTTCTTTGATGTGTACAGTAAACTGTTATGTTTTGCCTGTGTGTATTCTTTATTGTCCTGTAACGGGGTCATTCCACATAGTAGAATCCCATTACAGGTGGAGGCGCTACCGAGCACCAACTCAGGTACACCCCAGGTTCCCAGCAGCGGAGGCTCAGATTTACTGTGGGCCACAGGTATTGTATTCCATCACATATAACGTAGCCACACATTTCCCAGGGGGTGGGGGGGAGTAGCGTTACACGAGTATACACAGTAATGGTAATTAATGAAGGCCTCCTAGTCAGTAGAGAGCCTAAATAATTAACTGTATAAAACGGAAATAGCCGTGTTAGTCCAGTTGCGATAGTGCAGAATAAATGAGTACTTCAGTATTAGGTGATAAATTGTTAGTCCAAATAAAAAAGTTATCACCTAATACTGAAGTACTTAATTAACTGTATATATACAGATGCAGCGGCCGTTATTTTAAGGCATCACTACGGTGTTTTCATGTGCACTGCTGTACTACACGCGGCATGAACGCAGCCAATCGCCCCAGACACACGCGTTTATTGCGGTTGCTTTGTTTGAATTTTATGAATTGTGTGCAATTATAAGTAATGAAATTAATGAATTGCAATGTGTACAGTACTGTGCTACTGTGTCAATTTCAGGTGTTTAAAAGCCAGAACACTAAAATGCCATTTTATGCACTCGCCTGCACTCATGTCTTAATGCGGTAAGGTTGGAAGAAATCCCGCGCCATGACATGGGTGTTCCGAGGTATACACCGCGTGATTTCGTAAAATTATGGCCGCTGCATCTGTAGAGCAGGCACCTGGTGAGCCAATAACTATCACAGTGTATCAGAATAGCACTGTGATAGACGGAAGCCATTAGCTGTTGATGAACAGGTCTATTCAGTATACTCTCCTGCCACTTCAGCTGCGTATGTGACACTTACAGAATGCGGATGACCTGGAGTAACCTTAGTATGGACCCGTAAACATGTAGAAAACACAGTTAAGAACCTCAGTACTTATACTTATATGTATAATGCATTATAATAGAAGATGACGGAAACCTCCTAGTTTGTAAAGGGTCCGTCTATAAACTGTTAATCTACGAGCACCGGGTCCGGTTGAGCCAGTGTATAGATCAATGCGTCTGAAGAGACAGTAACTCGTACATATCGTAAACTGATGATACACAGCGCTAAGGGATACCATTGCGTTGTACACCTATTCACTTCAGGACCCATTCTTCACAACAGGTGTACGGTACACAGGTGAAGTGGCATGCTTTTATCCAGTAAGTAACATCTATCAGGTTCAGCACTTCAACACTGCAGATAAGTCCACAGGTTAGGCCTGGGTCCCGCTGCATCCGGTGGCGCACGCAGCCGCGTGCGCGTCACTTATGAGCTGGCCCCAGTCCCTCCTCGCTGCAAGGCTCGCTGTGCACTGTGACGCATCAGCCAGCAGGGGATACACGAGGATCGTGATCCCAAGTGGCGACACGTCACGTGGCCTCGCAGTGAGCCAATGAGGAGGGGAGCTGTCTAGAGCTACGGGAGGGAAGTCTGTGCAGCCGTGCAGAGCGCCCTCCCCCCCTCCTCTGGTGCCCGTTTCACAGGCTGCCCGGGGCTCCGTGTGCTTCCCTGTGTGCTGATCCTCCATCACGTGTGACTGTGTGTGTACTTCCCTGTGTGCTGGTCCTCCCTCACGTGTGACTGTGTGTGTACTTCCCTGTGTGCTGATCCTCCCCCACATGTGACATTGTGTATGTGTCCTTCCCTGTGTGCTGTTCGCCCCTGGGATTCCTGGCTTGCTTTGTGTCACAGTGCGAGGGGCTCCGGGAGTGAGCGAGGGACCGGGGGAGGGGGGGGGAGACACAGACAGCACGAGAGCCCTCCGCTCAAATCATGCCCCCCCCCCCCCTACAGACCGCAGGTTGCGGTCAATTGCCTCTCCACGCGCCGCCTGTCTGCAGTGCGGGCGCGTGGTCTGAGGCAGCGGGCCCTTAGCCTTAAACCACTTTTAGATTGACTTTGTGCTTGTAATATACGGGTCATTCATAGACTACTACTATACCCAGTTAACCTGGATCGGATCGTTCTCAGTGTTTATACATACTCATTGCGGTTAACTGATTACATCCTCTCTCCCCCTTAACATTCACTTTGAGCGGATCTTTTGTATTTAGGGACAGCTATAGGCTTTTGATGAATCATTCATTCTTCATTCTCCTTATCATAGGATCCAGAGTTTAGAATACACTCTACATTGGATCAAGTGTGCATCCTAATTGTCATTTTAATACCCTGTATTTTAGATTAGTGTGTTTAAAGTTTATTTTTTATATTATTCATAAATCATTCAGAGTGGGAGCTTGAGTGCTCTAACTTGGGTTACTTATCTCTACACCTTCTCATTATCTTTATTTACAGTCGTACAGGTATCTCTATTTTAATGATCCAAGAAACATTGATACTGTTTTAATAGACAGCGATATGACTAAAATATATACAGAGTACAGTAATGAAAAGAATATGTACTGTATTTGTCCACAGATTTTTATTATGTAACATACACGTTTAATTGTTTTTAATTTATAACACTGTTTCATAATACCCATGGCTTATAGCAGGGTGTAGCATAGAAATGAGATACAAAGCCAGTGTGTAGAATGGATGGATAAATATAGCTATTGATTGAGTCAGCACAAATTATCTAGCAGGAAGAATGCAATCATGTGTTGATGCCACAGACTGTATATGACACATTATGGCTTTTCAGGACATTCACTGTTGCTCCTTTTCAGTTTGATTTAGGGGGGGGGAGCTCGCCTAAGCTGAATTTGTACAGATATGTAATCATTTTCTCTTACAGTTCCTTAAGGTCAGTTAAAATATGACATTTTTCCCCCAAATAAATACTTTTTTTTTGCAGTGAAAGTTATACCAATGCTAGCTACTTAAAATAGCATCTTAATCCTACTCACACAAACTATAGGTTTTAATGTTACCACCTCCACTACTTTTCATCATAAACCATACGGACCAGTACTCCCATGGATTTGATTACTTTTATATCTATCTACACACCAGTTTAAATATGAACATCCTATTGATGACCTGCAATAAAAGTTAGGGTACAGTTTGCCTTTAATTATTCATAAAATCAAGTGGAGTGAGATACTGTAGTTACTATCCGTAGTTCCAAAGAGAGTCACCATTCCCTATAGGACCCAAAAGAATCAGACATCTATTTCCTTGAGATCATAAACACTCGTAAAATGTATAAAAATAGAATGATAATTGTGAGTGTGAAATAACTGTGACAAAACACACTACTGGATACATAGGCCCTTATTCTGTAAAGTGTGATAAACGCAGATTACGTGCCATCGCAGGAAAAGCCCAGCAATGGAGCTGCGCTTTATCACACCTTCACCTGCGTTTATCACACCTTACAGAATAAGGGCAATAGCCAATTAAACAACTCAAACTTGCTCTATGTATCAAAAGAGATTGGAAGATGTAAACATATCGCTATTTTTGTTAGTTACATACCTTGATACAAATTACTTATACCATCAGTGAATTGTATCTCTAATCTTGTCTGATCAACATGGAATTCCTGCATTAATTTAGGGATTCTCTCATAAATCACATGCCACATTTGCATAGAATATGGAACATTGGTATTAATGTATCCACATTTTATGTGTAGAACTATACTTTATTGTATGCTATTGCTTCCCCTTCCATTAAAGATACTTTAGTAAAAGTTACGTTTTAACTGCAAAATTAAGCCCTAACAGTGGCGAGAAAAGTTTGTGAATCACATAGGATTTTCACATATTTCAAACCTAAAATGTTATAAGATCTTAATCTAAGTCCTAATAATAATTAAAGATAACCTGATCAAACAAATGAAGCAAAAACATGAAGTAAAAACATTTATTTATCCACAAATTATTAAACATTCTAAAGCTATGTGTGAAAAAGTATGTGAACCTTTAGATTCAGTACCTGGTGGCACCACCATAAGCAACAATGGGGGCTATGCACTAAGCGCCGCGTTTTTGCTCCCGATTGGAACATTTTGCTTTGCCGTTAAAACGTGAAGCCAAAGGCACGATTCACTAACAAGTTCAGGACATTTTGTTCCGGCCGAGCAAAAATCTGCCAGATCGCGCAAGCTGCTTACCCCCCCCCCCCCCCCCCGCTATCGCGCTTAGAGTTCTACAGCGCGATAGGTGATAGAATAAAAAGCAGCCTGTAAGAACTGCATGGAGACGCTGCGTCTCCATGCACGGCTCTTACAGGCGATCGTACTGTATAAATATACATTATAATACTAGTGTACATGTGCAGGGGGTCTCCTGACCTGAACAAAATTGGTTTCAACCTCGGGGACCCCCTACTTCATGAGATACAGGCCCCGTTATGGGGTGCCGGTATCCGCTGTGCTTTTAAAGCTCCCGCATCACGTGACCGGGGGACTTAACTCATGCAGGGGGATACCGGCACCCCATAAAGAGGCCTGCATCTCATTACTGTAAGTAGGGGTCCCCGAGGCTGAAACCAAAGTGGTTCAGCTCAGGAGACCCCCTGCTCATGTACAGTAGTATCAAAACACACATAACAATAAACAATCATTCATTACCGTAGCGGATAGCCGCTATGGTAATGAAGCTGCATTAATGTCCTTTTTATTAATAGTGTGCGGGAGCAGGGGGTCTCCTGAGCTGAATCGCATTGATTTCAGCCTCGAGGACCCCCTGCCTGCTGAGGTACAGGCTCAGATATGGAGTGCCAGTATCCAATTATTTACATGTCACACGTCACGCGACGTGGATGCTATAAAGATGGTGGCGACACTGGCATCCGATGTAACTCGGGAAGCAGGGGGTCCCTGAGCCAGAAATCAAAGCGGTTCAGCTCAGGAGACCCCCTGCTCCCGCACACTATTAAAACAAATGACATTAAAGCAGCTTCATTACCTTAGCGGCTATCCGCTAAGCAATGAAGGAGTTAAGGCACAATAGCATGTTTAATGAGGACAATTGCCCCCATAAACATTGCAATATACAACACACCAACCCCCTGTTCCCCCAACAACCCCTATACCCCCCTAACATACATCAAATAGCTAAAAAAAAATGGATGCACAGGAATTATATTATAGGCCGGTGGTCGCCCTCAGGTGGTCCCGCAGGTGTCCGGGTGTCCGGGTGTCCCCGCTTGCCTGCAGTACTAATCCTGTGCCCCCCAAAAAATTAATTATAAATACTTTTAAATAAATACACCCCCGCCCCCTAACACATACAGTACAGTAATGGGCAAAATTACTATTATCCAGATATGGATAATAGTGCATTTGCCCATTTAAAATACATTAATCAGCATAAATAAAGTAAATAAATATTGCACTCACCCCAGCCAGGCTACCACGATGAAGACCGTCCTCGGTGCTGCAAACAGTACAGAAGAATAAAAAGCAACAATCTAATGTACCCTAACCGCTTAATCACCTTAGCGGTTAGTAATCACTAGAGTAATTAAGGGGTTAACCCACCCTCCCCCGCTACCCCTCCCCCACTACCCAACCGGGAGGCCTAACCACCCACCCTTGGGGACAATACCCCCTTCACCCACCCCCACTACCCACAATAAAAACAATACACAGAACAGCCCCACTACCAACCTCCTAGGCCCCATAATAAACATTACAAAATGTAATAAACATCAATACATAACCCACCCACTGTGCCCCCCCATAAAAACATGATTTATTTTACATACAGGCTTAATACCCCAGGCCAACGGGGTTCCCCAGTGGTCCTGACGGGTGTCCGCAGGCCCCACAGTGCACCCCAGGGGTGCACTTTTTTTTATTTATTTATATAGTGCCATCCATGTGCATAGCACTATACAGCAGTAATAAATGTGATATAATAGGAATATGCACTTCAACATAAAAAGGTCAACATTAAGAAAAGGAGTCCCTGCCATGGAGAGTTTACAGAGACAGTAAGAGGGTGTTATGGTAAATGCATCTGCAAGGGGCCAAGGTCAGTGCATATGAGATGTATATTAGCCAACGTAGTTACACATATGCTTTATTAAAGCAGTGTGTTTTAAAATGGCCCTTAAAGGTGGAGAGAGAGGTTGCTAGTCGGATATTGAGGGGAAGGGCATTTCAGGGAGTTGGGCAGTAAGTAAGAAAGGTTGTTATGCAAGAGAGGGCTTTAGATACAAAAAGGGGTTGACAGAAGACATCCAAGAGCAGAATGCAAGAGTCGGGCAGGTGTCGAGGGGATTTCAGCAGGAGAGACACTGAGATAGATTTAGGAGAGAGTAAAGTGATTAAAGCAGGATAGATTGTAGGGGAGACAGGTGAGAGGGAGGAAGGCCAGACAGTAGAAGGTTACAATTGTCAAGACAGGACAGAAGTAGGGCCTGTGCTAGAGTTTTAGTAACAGAGCGACAGAGGAAAGGGCGTATCTTGGCAAAGTTATGAAAGAAAAATCAACAGGTGTTAGCTACATTGTGAATGTGAGATGAGAATGTGACGGACGAGTCAAATGTGACACTTAGGCTTGTGATACTCAGTATATGATAGTGCTGCCAAGAGTAATATAGATGGGGCCAGGTTTGGGAGAGCCAGGCTTGGGAGAAAGTATGAGGAGCTCAGTCTTTGACATGTTAAGTTTGAGCCGGTGGAGGGCCATCCAGGATGATATAGCAGACAGACATTCAGAGACTTTGGTCTTTACAGCAGGTATAAGGGGGGTTGAAAGGTAAATGTGTTTGTGATCCACATAGAGGTGATATTTGAAACCAAGAGATATGATAAGGTCACCTAGAATGTGTAAAGAGAAAAGAGAATAAGTCCCAGGACAGACCAATGGAATATGCCCACAGAGAGATTGACAGAGGAGGAGGAGGTGTTAGCAAACGAGACACTGAAAGTACGATGGGAGAGGTAAAGGAAATTCAGGATTGAGCTCTCTAACGAATACCAAGAGTATGAAGAATGTGAAGTCGAAGAGGGTGGGAACAGTATTAAAGGCTGCAGAGAGGTTGAGTAATATAGCTCAACCCCGTTATAGTGCGATCTGTTAAAACGCAAATTCACTTATAAAACGATGTGCGCGTGGCTCCCAATAATATGCAGCAGATCTCCTTCCATGCCGTTTTCTATCCTCTCCTGTTGACCAGGGCTTGTCATGAGCAAGGTGCCAGGGAGCTTGATGCCTGCGCCCCCCCCCTCCTCGGCAACGGCGTCTAATGACGTTGCAAGGTCATGTGACATCACATGACCCTGCAGCGTTATTTGACGCTGGTTAACATGGCTACGCGTTGCTCTGACGACACACACAGAGACACACACACACACACACAAGGACACACACTGTCTCTTTAAGGGAGCTGGCTCTGATCCTCTCTCTCCATGTCATCCCGAAGCTGAAGGCAGAAGCAGGGAGAGGAGAGAACTGCCAGCTGATGAAGATGCCGGGTCAGTCCTGCGTGGGGGTGCCGCAGCGCCGCCAGGTCTGGGACAGGAGGGAGAGTTATCCCAGCTCTCCCCCCGGCGGACGAGGAACCTCTGAGGGGTGCAAGGTTTTTTTTCACGCGTAACACGATCCGCATATAACACGATCACAATCTTTAGATCCCAAGCACCGCACTATAACAGGTTTCAGCTGTATAAGCAGGGTGTAATTTGTCTTTGGCAGCATGGAGGCAATTAGTTACTTTGTTGAGGGTTGTTTCAATGGAGTAAGCCAAGGGAGCGCAAACTTTTCCAGCTGCGCCCCCCTGTCTGGCCTGTGCCGAAGCTGCCCCCCCCCCCCCCTCTCCTACCTGCCAGTCACATCACGGGGTCACGTGATGTCAGGTCATGTGACCCGCGGCGTCATTTGATGCCAGTGATGTCACGACCCCGCGGCGTCATCTGACGCCACGTTGCTATGGAGATGTGTCACAGCGTCTGAATCCCGGTAAGTTTTCTTGTTGCAGAGGCCTCACGTGATCCCCCGGCATTAATTTAACACCCAGATCTCTCCAAGCCTTTATCTTATGGCTTCAGCCGTTTCTTCGGAAGAGTACCTGCCTTCTCCTCCCCAATGATCAACTATGGGGACATCCACCAACAAAAATCTAGTCCTGTCCATACTGGTGACATAACCTTGGAACATAGGGTCCCAACATTTAAGGGGTTCCCCAGACAAAGATCCAGATCCTGGACTAATGGGCCGGTTGGATACCTGAGAAGATACACCGGAATTATCAGATGGTTGTGATTGGGACCTAGATGACTCCCGGAATTATCTAAAAGATCCCCTAGACCCTGATCTCCTTAAACATCTAGCAACTTGTATGTCTCCCTCCGAGTCCTCAGAGAGACTATCCCCCTGTCCAAAGGACCAATCCCCCACATTAGACGATAACCCAGAAGACACAGTATCACTGGGGAAACTGGAAAGCACAAATAGTGCAACAGTAGGGTCAATGTATTTTACCCTAACAGAACTAAAAATCGTGGACGGGGTCATAAAATGGGCAGAAGGGGTTAGGGCAATATCCAGCACAGGGGTGGCATGAGGTGAGGCATGGTATGCTGGGGCCTGTCAGGTTTGCCTGAGCCTCACGGAGGTGACAATAGCTTGGTGTCATGGCTGCTGTGACCCTCTCCCATACATTGGGCCACGTAGCAGGAAGCATCTGTAGGGATAAGCTCTGAACTCACCACCGTTGGAGCTAGCGGTAGCTCAGTAGGTTCCGCTGATGCCGGTGATGCCATCTTGTTGACGTCATCATGGATCACCAGTATTGCGAGACCACCGGGAAGACTCAAGCCTGGCAGCAGAGATGACGTCACTTCCAGTTGGACCGGAAGCTCATCCCCCCGCAGCGCACCAGACGAGGCCTCTCCCGGCGCCTCCACCGAGTAGGCCGCCACTGGACTCTGGAAGACGAAAGGAGCAGGAACCTCACCAGTGCGCAGGTGGGCGATGTCCCCGGATTCCTCCACAACCAGACCCGGAACAGCAACGTCACCTTCCTCGGTCACAGAACTCATTCTGATGGATGACTCCGACACAGAACGAGAATGTAGGAAACAGGTAGGAGACTTTTCCTTCACCACAGGTTCCGGACAGCTGGGCACATCTTTCACAGCAACTGGTGGGGACACCCACCAGGATGTGATGCTGGGGCGAGTCAGTCGCCCGGGCGATCAGTCTTATGGAGCTTCCCCACTCCGCGATCGCCTGTGGACTCTCACCCGACTCCCCTCGGGCAGTCCCGAGCCTCAGGATCCTCAGAAGGCACTGGTCCCAGTCCTGACACCGTCGGCAGCAGGGCGCACGGGCCCATGGTAGATCCAGCGGTGTATAAGTCCTGTGAGGCCGCTTCAGATGGCAGGAGGGCTAGGCTGGTAGCGAGCATTGGCACCAGACCACCTGGACATCCGGGCACAATGGTTAGGGGACACGGCCCGCATCGTCTGCGACAGAAAAGCTGGTGGGAGCCGCACCGGTTGGTGTGGAGGCTCTAGACATGGGCACGCATACCTCCGATGGCACCGGACTGGCAGGCCGTAGGTAGAAGGTGCCACAGTGCAAGCACTGTGCATCAAGGTCAACAGTGCCTCCAGGTAGACGGCAGTGCAGGCAGAAGTATCATAGGTGGATCTAGCCATGCACCCAGACAACCAGGTAACCGCCAAGGAGGGTATAATTGGTGACTTCCAAGTCATCCTTATTGGAGCTGTTAGCCATTTGGAGAGTGTTAACAGAGAGACTATGCAATTACTCTTCACTGTTGTTCAGCTCAAAGGTGAATGAACAATTTCACGGCAACTAGAGACTCCTCCCAGCACAAGGCAGGATCTGAATGGCTGACGATAAGTAGCCCCTCCCCTGGGTGGAATTAGAGGCATTGCTGTATGGGTTGAAGGAGGGCCTGGCTCCAGCTGAGCCAGTTACTTTGTTGGGCAGTGCCAGAGGTTGGCGCCGAAAGGATGCATCTAACTTGTGCAAAAACGTGCAACTTTTCTGCACAAACCCATGCGGTCCACTCCTCTTGGCGGGAGCACCATTTTGGGAGCAGGGGAACAGGCAACCATGCGGCTGCCATTTTAGAACAGTCCATGCCATAGATTTAGATGTTAAAGTCCATAGCACAGTCCACAATACTCCTTGAAGGTACACAAGGTCCCTGGCACATACCATCAGGGGCCTGTTACTTTTCCTTTCTCCTTTTAAACCCTCTTAGGAGGTCCAGAATCTGCCAGGGGCACAAATCCCCTACATACACTGCAACAGATTGTCCCTTGATAGCAGCGAGATATGGGGTATACGCTCCCAGGATAATTTTCCAATTGAGAGCCCCCAGAAAATAATCTTGAATTTGAGAGAAGGGTGGGGGTCACACTCCCAGAGATAACTGATCGTGGGACAACTCCCTCACAGCACAATGCGTCGTGCTATTTTAAGTACTGGGTACCAGTGTTCTTTAACAGTGATAGCAAGTTCCCTGGCCCCAAATTCCAACCTTTTGCAGTAGGATGTGAAGGTGGATAGAGTAACAGCGCTCCCCGGAAACATCCCATCGGGGGGTCACCTCTATATTGGATAGCACGTGGGGGTCACAATCCCAGAGATAACTGATCCTGGTGTGCCTCCCCCACAGCACAGTACATTGTGCCAGTTTAAGAACTGGGTTACCAGGTCCTGCTTCTTGCATTTCCCTGGCCCCAACCTATTACATTAGAGATCTTGAAGGTTCCCCCCTCCCTGGCGTCGCCTCAGAGAGAAATGTCCTCCTTCTGGAATGTGATATGGGTACACTAGGGTCCCTGGGGTACCATCAGGGGCCCTGTTCCCTTTCTGCACCATTTTCCCTGCATCTGTTACTGCTGCTGCTGTTGCTAAAAAGTCCTGGAAACCTGTCCTGATCTCAGCAGCGCCTCCAATTGTAACACATGTATCCCCACCCTCTGGGAGATACTGCATCAGCTACAAATGTCAGTGGTGCAGCATACCTGTGAGGGTCCAGGAGAGCTGAGCTGTCTTAGATGGGATGGAGACAGGACATGCTTTTGGTGACCTCTGATGTTCTTTCTCTGGTGTTCAGCGCCTCCAGCTTCAGTGAACTCCAGGGTTTCTGGAGGCATTCCCCACCGAAGCAATCATACTGCTGCGGCCGAGTTTATTTGAGCATTTGCCCGGTCTCGGCCGCAGCAGTAACCTGGCGCGCCGCAGGGTGCAAGGCGCGCGCCGAAGCCGCGGAGGAGCGCCCTCCGATCGGGGCTTTCTCCTCCCCGCTGCCGGGTCCGCCGGGTTCCCCGGAACCAACTGCCGCCGTCCCCCACATCGCGGGACACCAGGGCTCCCTCGGGGAGCCCTGGACGCGCGTGCAGGGGGCGCAGGATCCCGATGACGCGTGGGAGTGGGGCTAGCACGCCGGGACATGTCCCGGCTTGCGGTACTAGCCCTACTCGAATTAAACGTGTCGCCAGTGTATGCACCCCTGCCCAACAGACTGGAAACTCAGGCAGGGATATATAGAACAGAGGGGGGTTTATTGAGCAGTCACTGCAGTTCTTATTCATAAATCGGTTGCAGGGTGCTCAGAGAATCCCAGGTCTCTGGATGGTGCTGGCTCTTCTAATGTGGAGCCTTAGATGTTTCTGAGCCAGACAGCCATGAGGGCCTGGCTGGCCTCTCCTCCCACAGGGAGGAGACAGGCCACACACCTCCACTCTCTTGGAAGGGTGGGAGTCACTCACTAACGTTGGCACTGCCTCCCTGAGAAACCAGTAGGGGAGGGCTAAAGATCTGTACACACAGACAGCTACACACAGCGCTCCACTCACCTCCCTCCCCGGCGCTCCACTCACCTCCCTCCCTCCCCAGTACTCCACTCACCTCCATCCCCGGTGCTCCACTCACCTCCCTCCCCGGCGGGGGGACAGGCACCCTGCAGCTGCCACACGGCACCTAAGATGGCGGCGCCCCGGAAGGACCCCCTTCCTCCCTCGCGGAGTAACTAAGATGGCGGCGGCCGGAAGGAGAGGTGACGTGTGTGTGTGTGTCACTGTGTGTGTGTGTGTGTGTGTGTGTGTGTGTGTGTGTGTGTCACTGTGTCACTGTGTGTGTGACACTGTGTGTGTATGTGTGTGTGTGTGTGTGTGTGTGTGTGTGTGAGACAGCCCTCCTGTCCACTCTCCCCCCACCCCTCCCGTCCACTGTCCCCCCCCTCCCGTCCACTGTCCCCCCCTTCCCGTCCACTGACTGTCCCCCCCCCTCCTGTCCACTGCCCCCCCCCCTCCCGTCCACTGTCCCCCCCCTCCCGTCCACTGTCCCCCCTCCTGTCCACTGTCCCCCTCCTGTCCACTGTCCCCACCCCTCCTGTCCACTGTCCCCCCCCCCCTCCTGTCCACTGTCCCCCTCCCTGTCCACTGTCCCCCCCTCCTGTCCACTGTCCCCCCTCCTGTCCACTGTCCCGCCCTCCTGTCCACTGTCCCCCCCTCCTGTCCACTGTCCCCCCTCCTGTCCACTGTCCCCCCTCCTGTCCACTGTCCCCCCTCCTGTCCACTGTCCCCCCTCCTGTCCACTGTCCCCCCCTCCTGTCCACTGTCCCCCCCTCCTGTCCACTGTCCCCCCCTCCTGTCCACTGTCCCTCCACTCCTGCCCACTGTCCCCCCACTCCTGTCCACTGTCCCCCCCTCCTGTCCACTGTCCCACCCTCCTGTCCACTGTAACCCCCTCCTGTCCACTGTCCCCCCTTCTGTCCACTGTCCCCCCCCTCTGTCCACTGTCCCCCCTCCTGTCCACTGTCCCCCTCCTGTCCACTGTCCCCCTCCTGTCCACTGTCCCCACCCCACCCCTCCTGTCCACTGTCCCCCCCTCCTGTCTACTGTCCCCCCCTCCTGTCCACTGTCCCCCCTTCCTGTCCACTGCCCCCCCTCCTGTCCACTAACCCCCCCTCCTGCCACTGCCCCCCCTCCTGTCCACTGCCCCCCTCCTGTCCACTGCCCCCCCCCTTCTGTCCACTGTCCCCCCTCCTGTCCACTGTCCCCACCCCTCCTGTCCACTGTGTCCCCCCCTCCAGTCCCCCCCTCCTGTCCACTGCCCCCCTCCTGTCCACTGTGCCCCCCCCTCCTATCCACTGTGTGTCCCCCTCCTGTCCACTGTGCCCCCCCCCTCCTGTCCACTGCCCCCCCTCCTGTCCACTGCCCCCCCCTCCTGTCCACTGCCCCACCTCCTGTCCACTGCCCCCCTCCTGTCCACTGCCCCCCCCCCTGTCCATTGTCCCCCCTCCTGTCCACTGTCCCCACCCTCTTGGAAGGGTGGGAGTCACTCACTAACGTTGGCACTGCCTCCCTGAGAAACCAGTAGGGGAGGGCTAAAGATCTGTACACACAGACAGCTACACACAGCGCTCCACTCACCTCCCTCCCCGGCACTCCACTCACCTCCCTCCCTCCCCGGTACTCCACTCACCTCCATCCCCGGTGCTCCACTCACCTCCCTCCCCGGCGGGGGGACAGGCACCCTGCAGCTGCCACGCGGCACCTAAGATGGCGGCGCCCCGGAAGGACCCCCTTCCTCCCTCGCGGAGTAACTAAGATGGCGGCGGCCGGAAGGAGAGGTGACGTGTGTGTGTGTGTCACTGTGTGTGTGTGTGTGTGTCACTGTGTCACTGTGTGTGTGACACTGTGTGTGTGTGTGTGTGTGTGTGTGTGTGTGTGTGTGTGTGTGTGTGTGTGTGTGTGTGTGTGTGTGTGTGTGTGTGTGTGAGACAGCCCTCCTGTCCACTCTCCCCCCACCCCTCCCGTCCACTGTCCCCCCCCTCCCGTCCACTGTCCCCCCCCCTCCCGTCCACTGACTGTCCCCCCCCCTCCTGTCCACTGCCCCCCCCTCCCGTCCACTGTCCCCCCCCTCCCGTCCACTGTCCCCCCTCCTGTCCACTGTCCCCCTCCTGTCCACTGTCCCCACCGCTCCTGTCCACTGTCCCCCCCCCTCCTGTCCACTGTCCCCCTCCCTGTCCACTGTCCCCCCCTCCTGTCCACTGTCCCCCCTCCTGTCCACTGTCCCGCCCTCCTGTCCACTGTCCCCCCCTCCTGTCCACTGTCCCCCCTCCTGTCCACTGTCCCCCCTCCTGTCCACTGTCCCCCCCTCCTGTCCACTGTCCCCCCCTCCTGTCCACTGTCCCTCCACTCCTGCCCACTGTCCCCCCACTCCTGTCCACTGTCCCACCCTCCTGTCCACTGTAACCCCCTCCTGTCCACTGTCCCCCCTTCTGTCCACTGTCCCCCCCCTCTGTCCACTGTCCCCCCTCCTGTCCACTGTCCCCCTCCTGTCCACTGTCCCCCTCCTGTCCACTGTCCCCACCCCACCCCTCCTGTCCACTGTCCCCCCCTCCTGTCTACTGTATCCCCCTTCCTGTCCACTGTCCCCCCCTCCTGTCCACTGCCCCCCCTCCTGTCCACTAACCCCCCCTCCTGCCACTGCCCCCCCTCCTGTCCACTGCCCCCCTCCTGTCCACTGCCCCCCCTTCTGTCCACTGTCCCCCCTCCTGTCCACTGTCCCCACCCCTCCTGTCCACTGTGTCCCCCCCTCCTGTCCACTGCCCCCCTCCTGTCCACTGTGTCCCCCCCTCCTATCCACTGTGTGTCCCCCTCCTGTCCACTGTGCCCCCCCTCCTGTCCACTGTCCCCTGTCCCCCCCTCCTGTCCACTGCCCCCCTCCTGTCCACTGTCCCCCCCTCCTGTCCACTGCCCCACCTCCTGTCCACTGCCCCCCCTCCTGTCCACTGCCCCCCCCCCTGTCCATTGTCCCCCCTCCTGTCCACTGTCCCCACCCCACCCCTCCTGTCCACTGTGTCCCCCCCTCCTGTCCACTGTGCCCCCCCTCCTGTCCACTGTGCCCCCCCCTCCTGACCACTGTGCCCCCCTCCTGTCCACTGTACCCCCCCTCCTGTCCACTGTGCTCCCCCCTCCTGTCCACTGTGCCCCCCCTCCTGTCCCACCCCTCCTGTCCACTGTCCGTCCCCCTCCTGTCCACTGTCCGTCCCCCTCCTGTCCACTGTCCCGTCCCCCCCCTCCTGTCCACTGCCCCGTCCCCCTCCTGTCCACTGTCCCCCCCTCCTGTCCACTGCCCCCCCCCTCCTGTCCACTGTCCCCCCTCCTGTCCACTGCCCCCCCCTCCTGTCCACTGTCCCCCCTCCTGTCCACTGTCCCCCCCTCCTCCCCACTGTCCCCCCCTCCTGTCCACTGTCCCCCCACCTCCTGTCCACTGCCCCACCTCCTGTCCACTGCCCCCCCTCCTGTCCACTGCCCCCCCCCTGTCCATTGTCCCCCCTCCTGTCCACTGTCCCCACCCCACCCCTCCTGTCCACTGTGTCCCCCCCTCCTGTCCACTGTGCCCCCCCTCCTGTCCACTGTGCCCCCCCCTCCTGACCACTGTGCCCCCCTCCTGTCCACTGTACCCCCCCTCCTGTCCACTGTGCTCCCCCCTCCTGTCCACTGTGCCCCCCCTCCTGTCCCACCCCTCCTGTCCACTGTCCGTCCCCCTCCTGTCCACTGTCCGTCCCCCTCCTGTCCACTGTCCCGTCCCCCCCCTCCTGTCCACTGCCCCGTCCCCCTCCTGTCCACTGTCCCCCCCTCCTGTCCACTGCCCCCCCCCTCCTGTCCACTGTCCCCCCTCCTGTCCACTGCCCCCCCCTCCTGTCCACTGTCCCCCCTCCTGTCCACTGTCCCCCCCTCCTCCCCACTGTCCCCCCCTCCTGTCCACTGTCCCCCCACCTCCTGTCCACTGTCCCCCCTCCTGTCCACTGCCCCCCCCTCCTGTCCACTGTCCTCACCCCTCCTATCCACTGCCCCCCCCTCCTGTCCACTGTCCCCCCCTCCTATCCACTGCCCCCCCTCCTGTCCACTATCCCCCCCTCTCCTGTCCACTGTCCCCACATCCTCCTGTCCACTGTCCCCCCCTCCTGTCCATTGTGCCCCCTCCTGTCGACTGTCCCCCCTCCTGTCCACTGTGTCCCCCCCTCCTGTCCACTGTCCCCCCCTCCTGTCCACTGTCCCCCCCATCCTGTCCAATGTCCCGTCCCCCCTCCTGTCCACTGTCCCGTCCCCCTCCTGTCCACTGTCCCATCCCCCCTCCTGTCCACTGTCCCCCCTCCTGTCCACTGTCCCCCCCTCCTGTCCACTGCCCCCCCCTCCTGTCCACTGTCCCCCCCCTCCTGTCCACTGTCCCTTCCTCCTGTCCACTGTCCCCCCCTCCTGTCCACTCTCCGTCCCCTCCTGTCCCCTCTCCGTCCCCTCCTGTCCACTGTCCGTCCCCTCCTGTCCACTGTCTGTCCCCTCCTGTCCACTGTCCGCACCCCCCTCCCGTCCACTGTCCCGTCCCCCTCCCGTCCACTGTCCCGTCCCCCTTCCGTCCACTGTCCCGTCCCCCTCCCGTCCACTGTCCCGTCCCCCTCCTGTCCACTGTCCCGTCTCCCCCCTCCTGTCCACTGCCCCGTCCCCCTCCTGTCCACTGTCCCCCCCTCCTGTCCACTGCCCCCCCCCTCCTGTCCACTGTCCCCCCTCCTGTCCACTGCCCCCCCCTCCTGTCCACTGTCCCCCCTCCTGTCCACTGTCCCCCCCTCCTCCCCACTGTCCCCCCCCTCCTGTCCACTGTCCCCCCACCTCCTGTCCACTGTCCCCCCTCCTGTCCACTGCCCCCCCCTCCTGTCCCACCCCTCCTGTCCACTGTCCGTCCCCCTCCTGTCCACTGTCCGTCCCCCTCCTGTCCACTGTCCCGTCCCCCCCCTCCTGTCCACTGCCCCGTCCCCCTCCTGTCCACTGTCCCCCCCTCCTGTCCACTGCCCCCCCCCTCCTGTCCACTGTCCCCCCTCCTGTCCACTGCCCCCCCCTCCTGTCCACTGTCCCCCCTCCTGTCCACTGTCCCCCCCTCCTCCCCACTGTCCCCCCCCTCCTGTCCACTGTCCCCCCACCTCCTGTCCACTGTCCCCCCTCCTGTCCACTGCCCCCCCCTCCTGTCCACTGTCCTCACCCCTCCTATCCACTGCCCCCCCCTCCTGTCCACTGTCCCCCCCTCCTATCCACTGCCCCCCCTCCTGTCCACTATCCCCCCCTCTCCTGTCCACTGTCCCCACATCCTCCTGTCCACTGTCCCCCCCTCCTGTCCATTGTGCCCCCTCCTGTCGACTGTCCCCCCTCCTGTCCACTGTGTCCCCCCCTCCTGTCCACTGTCCCCCCCTCCTGTCCACTGTCCCCCCCATCCTGTCCAATGTCCCGTCCCCCCTCCTGTCCACTGTCCCGTCCCCCTCCTGTCCACTGTCCCATCCCCCCTCCTGTCCACTGTCCCCCCTCCTGTCCACTGTCCCCCCCTCCTGTCCACTGCCCCCCCCTCCTGTCCACTGTCCCCCCCCTCCTGTCCACTGTCCCTTCCTCCTGTCCACTGTCCCCCCCTCCTGTCCACTCTCCGTCCCCTCCTGTCCCCTCTCCGTCCCCTCCTGTCCACTGTCCGTCCCCTCCTGTCCACTGTCTGTCCCCTCCTGTCCACTGTCCGCACCCCCCTCCCGTCCACTGTCCCGTCCCCCTCCCGTCCACTGTCCCGTCCCCCTTCCGTCCACTGTCCCGTCCCCCTCCCGTCCACTGTCCCGTCCCCCTCCTGTCCACTGTCCCGTCTCCCCCTCCTGTCCACTGTCCCGTCGTCGTCCCCTCCTGTCCATTGTCCCGTTCCCCCCCACTGTCCCCCGTCCCCCCCCTCCTGTCCACTGTCCCCTTCTCCCTCCCCACTGTCCCCTGTCCCCCCCCTCCGGTCCAATGTCCCCCCCCTCCTGTCCACCCCCCCTCCTGTCCACTGTCCCCCCCCTCATGTCCACTGGCCCCCTCCCCCTCCTGTCCACTGTCCCCCCCCTCCGCCCCCCCCCCCCCCCCTCCTCCTAGCGGGAAATTTAACTCACGGGCAACGCCAGGTCTCTCAGCTAGTACTGCATAAAATAACTTGCACAAAAGGTTATGATTTTGCAACACTTTTGTAAAACAGAGCCCCCACTACAGTAGTTACAGTAGTTTAAAGCTGCAGTTCAGTCTTTTTTTTTTTTTAATTCAATAGTTTATGTGGGCAATCTCTAATTACCTAAAGAACTGTATAGCTGCCAGTCAATTCGTTCTCCATGTATTGATCGGCGAAATTTGGCGACATCTTTAGATATGGGATATGTTTTTCATCTGCTTCTGTCAGTCAGTGGAAGCTCATGAATATTCATGAGCACTCCTGCACTGACATGTGCAAGAGGGAGGGCAGGGCTGACAAAGGGGTGTGCCAGGGCTTGTGACAGGACATGAAGGGGCAGTGCCTTAGTACAGTGGTGCGCAAACTGGGGGGCGCAAGATTATGTAGGGGGGGCGCAGGCTGCGTGCGGGGAAACCTGGGGGCGGGCAGAGCTGTGCCAGAAGCTCCGTGCAGAGGCTGCTTCCAGTTCTCTGCTGTGTCTTGCAGAGGGGGCGGGGCCTTGCAGAGGGGGCGGGGCCTTCCCTGCACACAGACAAGCCCTTCTCCTCCTCCTGTCTTTTACCCGCCCGTTTTCAGCAGAACATGGGGGGACCGGAGCAGGTTTAGTTACTCCCTCCACCCACTCTGTGTGTGTGTGTGTGTGTGTGTGTGTGTGTGTGTGTGTGTGTGTGTGTGTGTGTGTGTGTGTGTGTGTGTGTGTGTGTGTGTGTGTGTGTGTGTGTGTGTGTGTGTGTGTGTGTGTGTGTGTGTGTGTGTGTGTGTGTGTATGTGTTTTGTATGTATATGTGTGTGTGTATATGTATGTGTGTGTGTATATATGTGTGTGTGTGTGTATCTATATATGTATGTGTATGTGTGTGTGTATATATAAAGTATGTGAATGTGTGTGTGTGTGTGTGTGTGTGTGTGTGTGTGTGTGTGTGTATATCTATATATATATATGTGTGTGTGTGTGTGTGTTTGTGTGTATATATATGTGTGTGTGTGTGTGTGTTTGTGTGTATATATGTGTGGATGTGTGTGTGTGTGTGTGTGTGTGTGTGTGTGTGTGTGTGTGTGTGTGTGTGTGTGTGTGTGTGTGTGTGTGTGTGTGTGTGTGTGTGCGCGCGCTGTGCCTGTTGGTTGTCTGTGGGTGTGGGTGTTTGGATTGAGTGTTGTGTGTGTTGGTGGTGATTATGTGAGTGTTGGTTGTGACTGTGTGTGTGTAGTGATTGAGTGTGTGTTGGTTGTGATTTGAGTGTGTGTTGTGTGTGTGTTGTTTGTGGGTGTTGTGATTGAATGCAGCGTTGCACAAACTGAGGGGGGGACGCCCCAGGCGCAAGATTATTTAGGCGGGGCGCGTGCAGAAAAAAAACCTGGTTGTGCTGGCGAAAAAGATGTGCGCGCGCGGGCGGCCAAATAGAATAGTGCAGGTGGGGCCACGTGATTCGGAGGTACGCGGAGGAGCACGCCCCAGCGCTGTGATGTCAAACGCCCCTCCCTCCGGTGTCTGCCTACAATAGCGCTGTGGTCCTGCTCTCCTCCGCTGGCAACCTGCCTAGCTGCGATCCTCTTCATGTGAGAGGGTAGGCTGCCACTATATCAATCATACTATGAATGTACAGAAATAATAAAAAAAAGTGTAAACACTTCCCCGCTCGTGCTTGCAAAATTATGCAGGACACCCTGTGCTCATGCTTGGAGAGTTGGTGATGTCACCGCTCTCAGCGGCAGCGTGGACGCAGCCTAATTTTGCAAGAGCGAGCTGTTGAAGTATGTAAGTATTTAGGCTGCGCTTATAGTGCCGGCGACGCGACGTCGCCCGAAAACAAATGCATTGTCGCCGCCGCCTCGTGCGCTTATAGTAAGCGTGCCGTGGCAACGTGATTTTTTGAAGCCGGCAATATTTGATTTTTAAGGGGCTGTCGCCTCATGTGACAGCCCCTGAACCAATCAATGGCCTGGTCGCCCACGCCGCCGCCGCAAAGCGAAATACAACTTTCGCTAGCGGCGACGGGTGACGTCGCGGGCACTATACGCGCGGCCTTAGACATATTTGTATTTACATTGTATACCGTTTAATAAAGGGTTTTTTTTCATGGGATTTTGATTACATCAGGCAGGGGGGCCCGAGAAATTTCATGGATAAAAAGGGGGGCTCGGCATAAAAAGTTTGCTCACCCCTGCCTTAGTAAATGCTTGTTAAAATAGAATACAAGAAAATTGGTCTTTCAAAGTTGTTTTTTTAAAAACAAAATGCTAAAAGTATTTTTTCTTACTACAGAACTGATTTATAAAAAAAAAACACATGCAGGATATTGACTGAACTGCAGCTTTAAAGGGGGTCCACAAATTGCAAGATTGGTAGTGAGCTACTGTACTTTACTTACTGGTAGCACTAAGCCATTTTTGGCAGGAAGAGCATGGACTACCGGGAACAAACCTGTCCGCTGATTGGTTGAGATTTGGGCTAGGCAGAATTATTTGGTGCTTAGGTGTCAAGCTAAGGGAAGTTTTTTGCCGATTGGCTGGAAGGGTTTTGACGGTTAACGAAGGGATTAAATAATTGGAGCGCATAATGGTTATCCTCACTTCCAGTTGTAAGAGGTAGCAATTTGACACCCACCCACAAGCCCTGTTTTGTAATTTAAAGAAAGGTTTGGAGTTTCCAGGGGTTTTAGTTATGGGTCAACACAAGGTAATTTTTCTTAAGGTAATATGTATTCATACAGGAGGATATTACACAACCTCAGCGCTCTACCCTCAGTGATATAGTGATGTGTACAATAACTAATACGATCTAAAATAGGGTATTCCCAATAGTAGATTGAAGACACAAATTAACGGTAACAATATAAAACAATATTCACAGGTGTTGTAAGCCACCTCTGTTGAGAAGTGCTGCCGCCTGGAGTCCTCATGGATTGTCCAAATAGATAGTATTTGTAGAAAATGGTCCCCCTTGGCGTTGGTCCTCAGTGATAAGTGTAACGTGCAATATGCAAAGAAAAAACACGCGAATAAACAGTGTATAGTATCAAACAGTATAGGTAATACGATTTTTCATCCATACAGTATTGGCCAATTATTGTAGAAATAATCTATTCTTATAGACACTGTGAATATAAATATGTAATTACTGAATATAAATATGTAATTACACCGGTCTAGAATATTATTTCTGTGACACCCTTGATGTAGGGGGGGGGGGGTCAGTATATCTATTATTTGACCCCTTAAATGCATAGAATCCTGTCAAGGTGTCTGAGATAATAATGACAACTCACATTGACATTTTATCTTGGTGTGAGTGAGAACTCTTTGGAAGATAGTAGAATGGAGGAATACATATCGTAGTATCATAAAACATTATAACACCAACCTAGCCACCTTTTGTATACAGTAAACATATTGTGCAGGTGGCCTCCCTCCACAAAATGTACTTCTCTCCCTTATATTGTTTTATGTGCATGTGAACATACGCCGTGTTATTCCCTCCTGCCTGCCACTGTCTGAGTCAGTATCCCTTTAAGGAAACTCATGCTCGCACACACATAATCAGCTCTCTCTCCCTCTCTCTCTCTCTCTTCTAATCAGCGTCCCAGAGAGCACAGCCAGGTGACACATGCCCGTCCATGTGTACCTAACCCTCCGGACCACTCCCCCGCAAGCTGCTGATTGGCTATAATTGGGTCAAGCCCCTCCTCGGTGGCATATGATTGGATAAAATTAGGTCAGGGCCCACCTGCCTTTCCCCATGTCACTGCTGCCACATGACTTTTCCCAGAGAAACTTGGAAAACACAAACACATACAGGCAGGCACACACACAGACACACACACACACACACACACACACACAGCAAGCTCTTAAAAATAAAGCTCCCCTAATTAAATAAATAAATGGTGCAGAGAAAGAAAAAAAATCTGCAAAGCCCGGATCTGATTGGCTGCAGGAGAGGTCTCGTTTCATGGATGTTGCTGCTGCAGACTCCTCCTCGCCTGTCTCTGCCATAGAGGAAAATAAGGAAAAAAGCAAAACATTTTCCCATTGATCAGGAGGAGGAGGAAATGGGTAAACTTCTGTATCCTCCCCCCAACCAGAAGAGCAGTCTGAGCATCCAATGCCACCAGCATTCCGGTTGAAGGGTTCAACAGACTGTCCTCCTGCTTTGAAACACTTTTATCATTTACTGTCTTGGGTTTTTTTTTTTTTTTGCACCCACTAGTCTTTTTGACTGATCCTGTTTTTATCCATCTGACGAGGCATTTTTGTTGCATATATAAAACACATTTGGGGGGGTGGGTGGGGGGATTGAGACGAGATCACATCTCTGGGTGCTTGCTTTTTTTTTTATTCGCTTTGATTATTATTGCATCCTTCCTCTGCTTCCCATTGGCGTGGAGACTGTCAGAGGAGATGGCACGGCCAACAACCCAGCTGGCTGGCAGTGAAAAGCTACAGGGCCAACAACTGCACCCTGCGCCTCCTCTGGGGGTTCCAGGGGCAGGGATGGCGAGCCTGAAGAGCCTGCTGCAAGGGCCCATAAAGGGGCAGGACCGCAGGGCAAAGGACCTTTCTAATTGTAAGTACAGGTCTTGGAGGAGTTATACTGTGTGTACATTATGTCTCGCTACACAGCTGGGGCAGTGCTCAACACCTAACAAAATGACATGTATACATCACATGATCCGATATCCATATATGTCCTGCCTTGCAAGCCTGTAATGCTTATTCTTCCTCAGCTGTCATTCCCAATGTAGCTGCATATGTTCTGTTGCCCTGTGTGTCTCTTTAACCATTAACAGAACCAACTTAGATTGTAAGCTCCTGGGAGCAGGGACTCCGTGTCCTAAATGGTACTTTTATGTCTGAAGCACTTATTCCCATGACCTATTATTTATATGATTGTCGCATATTATTACTGTGAAGCGCTATGTACATTAATGGCGCTATATAAATAAAGACATGCAATACAACTTTGCAATAGATCAGACAGCAGCACAACTAGCACTTGTGACACATCTTCTCTCTGCCTTATCTCCTCGCAGATGCTTTAAAGCAGTGTGTTTTTGCTTATTACTTTTGTAAGCAGATTGTTAGACTGTTTGCAGACATCTTCATATTCCGCTGCAAATATTGCTTTCTATTTGTCTGTTATTGCTTCCTATGTAATGATTGATCATCCTTGTATGTTCACGGTTGTTGAATTGTATCCATATGCTCGTAGTGACTTAAGATCCCGAGATCTGTTTTCCTTCCCATTATATTATGATTTTAAAGTCATTTTTTAAATGTATCACTTGCTTGTGATTCTCTTTCTTATTCATACTACAGTATCTATCTTTTTCCACATTGCTGCAGCTTTTTGAATGCTGTTATATGTATATTGTGTTTTGATTTTCATGTGTTTGCCTTTTGGTATAGAGATTTTATATGATTTGTCCTGGCACTGACAGCCTTAGGAAATGGGAAGATATAGTGCAGACATAAAACAAATACCTTTATTCAAGAGTAATAACATCGTCTTTTTAATCTCTGATTTTGCTTTTGCACAAATAAAACACCAAGGGAAGAAGTTATATGTGCTGTAAAATGGGATACATCTTTTGGATTGTGTGATTTTATATTATAAAGTCATATTTGGAGATCCTTCTACAAATATTGAAGATTCCATAGCCAAGGCTCTTATTTAAAAAATATATTATTTTACATTACATCCAATAACTTCCTTATGTTTTTGTATACATGACTTATGAGTTAACAGGATTTCACCTGTATAAAGAGCTGTTCTATGGAAAGGCCAGGTGTTTTCCAAATTTTGGGGAATCATAAAAATGGTGGTCCATAAAAGGTAATAATGGAAAGATTTTTATAATTCTGGGCCCAATGCAGGCTTTCAACATCTGGCTCAATGGTGTTCATCCTTCTTTTGGTTAAGGAACCCTATAATTATATTGATAAATTCTGCAGAACCACAACCCTCTCTAATAAAATAGCGTGTCTGAGATCAGATGCATTGTAAATCCTTCTGTATTTGGTACAATTTTCAAATGACCTGAAAATTGCAGGAACGGTTTAGGGATGCCCACAGAATTAGGGTTTCCTAGGAACCCCTGTTGATAAACACTGATCTGGATAATGGGTTCATACTAGCATGGGTCCCTACAATGGACATTCTTTACAAAACCATCACATTACTGCAAGCAGCTAGTAAGGCAACACAGCCATATTGCACATCTTTATTTGCATGGGTTGTAATGTGGAGAATATATGGGAACCACAGATATAAAACTAGGACAGATCAGCAGGCATGTTGTATAAAAAGAAGGGGATCTGTTTCTATGTCCAGAGACACAATTTTTTTTTCATACAAAACTTCTTTACTGTTTCAAAAGCAGTTCATTAAGTCGGACATCCTGGGCTGCCACCACTCCGGATTCGACATGGAGACTTCAGGTTTTGGACACTTACTTCCGGGCTACGAGTTTAGCCTGTTAATCTCCGGGTGCCGGCGGCGTTTCCGACATTCTCCTGCATCTCCCCTTGCAACTCTAACGAACATGACTGCCATGACAACGGGACGCTATGTGACGTCACAGCGTCACGTGACACCCGGTCCAATGACAACAGAACGCTACGCGACGTCACGTAGCATCCCGTTGTCATGGCAACACAGCGTCATTTGACACCGCGCAGTCATGTTCATAGGAGTTGTAAGGGGAGGTGCAGGAGGATGGCGGGAGACGTCGCCGCACCATGCCATCGCAGGTAAGGGAGGCATGTTTTTTTTTTTACACTTTTTTCCGTGTTGGCCCTAAGTAGAAGGTGGCAACCTTGCAGACATCACTATATCTACAATATGAAAACAGCTATAATCCTTAATGAACTGTTTAGAATTAATTTATTGAGAATTAATCAGCATTAAAAAAGGGGCAAACCAAGTGTGTGATTTAAAAAAAAATTGTTTTTGTTGCATGGGATTGAAGCAAGGGGTCCCGGAGCTGAACCCCATTATGTTCAGCTCCGGGAACTGCTCGCTTCCAGAGATACATACGTCCAGAGAGGCTGCCTATAACCACTCAGCTAGTACGGATCACTTGATGGCTGCTTTTGAAAGCTTATGTGGCCAATAGGAAGCCATGATGTCATCTGGAACAGCTTCCTATAGCCCAGCCAGAGCTTCTACCGGAACCCCATAGAGAGGTCTATCTCTGGAAGCAGGGGAGTAGTTCCTGGAGCTGAAATTAATGGGGCTCAGCTCCGGAGACCCCCTGCTTCAACCCTATGCTAAAGAAACAAAAAATTATCCATGGATTGCCTCTTTAAGTGCAGCTGCTATTTATTTTCTTTTTAAACACATGTAATGTACGCATCTTTCCATTTTCTTCTAAAATCCAATAATAAAATACCAGAATAAAAAGGGTGCTACGCTTTAGTACGCTTTTACTCCCATTCATATGAATGAAAGCTAAAACTTCGCACCCATTTGTGGATATGGGCCTTAATTTGCTAACTATTTTTTTTTTTTAGGCCTTTGTTAATAGAAGACAGAAGGTGCATTGCTTTATTTTTAGTTTGACACTTCCTCTCTACAAGGCCAGTATATCGCAGCAGCCGCATTCATATTGTGTAATTGTTTGCCGTGCCAGTTTTCTTTTTATGTTGTATCAAAATGTAGGCACTTCAAAAACTCAGTGATGAGGGAAAGAATGTCAGCCAGGAGATTCTTTTAAATTACAGTGGCTGCAAAATCAGTCCCCTCCACAACAGTAAAATGCTATTGTGCTCGTTTATATTTGACCTTGGAACAAACTAGTGTAAGATGTTTGCAGAAATAGCAAGGCATGCGTAGAGAAAACCTGCCTGTAATGTTTTTAGTGCTTGGAAATTTCCATTGTGATTTGGGAGAAATCCTTATTTGCTGATGCTTTCCTCAGCTGCTGTAGTGGCATTCTACCTATAGAACCAGTTTTAGGAAATCTGCATTTACTTATTATTCATTTGGATGGATCTGCTCATTTCCCAACTTTTGGAGTTAACCGCAGAGCAATAACTAGTCAGTTGCACAATCTCATGGACCAATGCCGATGAACCATAGAAGCCAGGGCGTAGACAGAGTGCATTTCAGGTGAGCTAGGAAGCTTGAGCTGAGAGTTGTATCCTGCCTGTCTGACACCTGACTTGATGATAAATTAGTGCTGCACGTGTAGTATTGGGTGGTTACAGTACAGGCCATGTGGAGGATTGTTATGTGCCTAACAGAATGTTCAGTTTTGTACTGTTTACAGTGGCATGAAAGCGACTAAGGTACATTCTAAATCAGAGGGAAAGACAGAAGAAAAATGACAGTACCGTTTTAGGATAATTATCACCTCCAGTACATTTTCCACCAAGACCAGGTGTTTTGTTGAACTTACACGTTGTTGGAGATGCCATTTCTCTTGCTTTTGTTGCATCATTGATGGCTTATTATAAAGTATAACGTTTGCTGTATTAAGGTAAGGTCCGTGACCCCTGTGCAACTCTATGGTACAGTGACTTACAACTCTATGGTACAGTGGTTGCAGGCATCTTGTGCTTTTGATGTGATCTTGGTGTACTCCTCTTAATATATTATCTCCACAACTACTGGCAATAGGTCAGCGTAAGAGTAGCGCTTTATATCAATGTATAGTATCATGGGATAAATGTAATGGTGATCAAACTGAACTGGCTGACCAACTTGACAACTTCTTAGGGGTATTTCTCTAGTCTACTGTTCCAATTGGCTTCAGCAAAGGTTCTCTACGGATTGTGGACTTAGGCCGAGTCCATAGAAGGACAGGCCGTGCTGAGGCGTGCGGACGCTCAGCGCTGAGCCCCTGCATCCTCAATGAGGATGCCTTGGAAGGAGGCTCACGCGAGCGTCCGCAGGCGTGCTGACGAGTTGGAGTTTTCAGCTGACGCCAAGCTGTTTTTCAGCGCGCTGTCGGCTGAAAACCTCCAATCACAGCACAGCAGTGTCAACGTCACGGCGCCGTGACGTCGACGTCAGTGCGTTGCGGGCGATTGGCCCAGCGACGTCACTGCCCCGCCTCCAACCACCTCCCCCGGCTCCGATCGCGCCCGCTGGCTCGCCTGTATGAGCATGAAATCGCCCAGATTTCAGCAGGTGAGCCTCAGCGTCAGCGCGGCTGGATCGCCTCACCCTTCTATGGCCCGGGCCTTACATTGTATGTATATAGTGTCACATAAAATTATTTTCTTGCATCACAAAGGATTTAGCTATTTGTTTAAAAATTGGTCAGTGTATATCGGAACAGCCAATATTGATTTTGTAATATATCGCAATAAATATGAATATTGAAATTTGAACAGGACCTCATTTATTAAGCGCCGTACATGCGGGAAAAGCGTCAGAGGACTATTATTTGTATTTATGTAGTTTGGCTATTATGCCCAATAAATAAGTGATTTTTTTTTTTTTTACATGCCTCCAGCCCAACCTTTTTGCTGTGCTCAAGCTTCTGTTACCATTTGCACAGCTAATTTTAGCCATCCACCCAATTTCTGTAATTCATTTACAAAAATGTGTAACTTTGCTTTCACATTCTGAGAGGAAATTGATCAAGTTTGATCTGTGCAGTGACTCTAAACCTGCCAAGTTTTAGTCAGACGTGTATTTATTCCAATTATGAGTGTTTGAAATATGAGTTGAACTCATTAGAGCACACAGTCATCATTTTTAGCATTGCACACCTTTTTAATTTGTAAAATCAATTAGAGTTGCAAGTTAGTGAAAACTGGCAGCCATATATCTTCTTCGCTGCAGTTGTAAATGTTTCTTTCAGAATGTATCGTAAGATAGGCTTTTGGGCCTCAACTTAAAAAGCATAACTATGAAAGGCATTAGATAAAGTAGGCCTAAAAGCCTCTATCTGAACGGCCCAAAAACAAATATGACATAATATGCAGAACAATAATAGCCTACTTCTTTTGGAAAATTCACGCACAAAAATATTTAACACCAATGTTTATTTGAAATCTTAGGCGATTGTACAGTTTCGGATTTTAGTCTGTTTACAAAATATCTGCAAAGGCAGAGGACTTGTAAGGTATTGTCTCTTTCATGCCCAGGCCAAGGGTTACAACATTTAATACTTCTCATTGACTTTTCTTGATTTAGAATGAATACTGGAAGTGCTCAAATTGACATAGGCTTCATTATGTAATAAGGTGTGGTAGCTAATCTGCAGGGAATTCCAGTATGCAAGTGCCATGTAATATTATGTGATTGTTCACATGCCAAAAAATGCTGACGTGTTTTGATGGGATGTTTAAAAATAAGACCTATAGTGGCGAGAAAAAGTTTGAACCGCAATGTTAATGATGTAAATTCCATAGCTTTTCCACGATAACCTACTTGACTCAAAACCAGTCTTTTTTTAAATATTCAATAGGGTTTATATTAATCAATTCCATGTCTTTTGAAACGAAATGATGTATGAATTCGACAATGAGTAATTAAGAGTCAGTGTGCAAAAGTGAAACCCTGGTTTTATCAGCTAAATTAAAGGGGATAGTTAGAATCAGGTGTTTAAATAATTGGGTAGATCTTCAGGGTTACGTTTGGGAGGCCCCACCCTATATAAAGATCAGAAACTTCTGAGTTTGGTCGTCACCATACAGGTGTGTGGAAACACGTCATGCCATCATCAAAATAAATCTCTGTGGATCTCAGAAAAGCCGTTATTGATGCTCATCAGTCTAGAAAGAGTTGGAAAACAAATAGAGAAAGTTCAAGACCACATTCACACTACCCAGCAACGGTCATCCTACCAAAATCTCTCCAATAACAACCCGACAAAACATCCAGGATGTCACAAAGAACCTCAGAGTAACATCCAAGGATCTGCAGGCCACTCTCGCTTTGGCTAACGTGAGTGTTTATGCCTCAACTATCAGAAAAAGACTGAACAAGAATGGTGTTCATAGAAGGATAGCCAGGATGAAACCACTGCTCCTCTAAAAAGAATATTGCTGCCGTCTAAGATTCACCAAAGACCACATAGATGATCCACAAGACTTCTGGAACAATGTTCTCTGGACAGATGAGTCAAAGGTAGAACTTTTTGGCCTCAATGAGAAATGTTATGTTTGGCGAAAACCAAAACTGCATTCGAACAGAAGAAACTCATCCCAACCGTCAAGCATGGTGGTGAAAGTGTGATGGTTTGGGGATGCTTTGCTGCCTCAGGACCAGAACACCTTGCCATCATTGACACAACCATGAATTATGCATTGTGTCAGAAGATTCTAGAGGAGAATGTCAGGCCATCCGTCTGTGAGCTGAAGGGAAAGTGGATCATGCAAGTAAAACAATGATCCTAAACATTCAAGCAGATCTACAAAAGAATGGCTGAAGAAGAAATTCCACGTTTTAGAATGGCCTAGTCAAATTCTGTACCTAAACTCCATCAAAATGTTGTGGCAGGACCTAAAGTGAGCTGTCCATGCAAGAATGCCCTCAAATGTCAGAGTTGAAGCAGTTCTGTATGGAGGAATGAGACAAAATTCCTCAAAACCGATGTGAGAGACTGACCAGCAGTTACAGGAAACACTTAGTTGAAGTTATTGCTGCTCAAGGGGTTCTGAATCTTGAGCTTCACATACTTTTTCATACATGGATATTGAATGTTTAATCACTTGTGGATAAATCTTGAAAAGTGTCATGTTTTTGTCATTTGTTCAGGTTATCTTTATCTGTTATTAGGACTTAGATTAAGATCTAATAACATTTTAGGTTTGAAATATGTGAAAATCCTAAAGGGTTCACAAACTTTTTTCCGCCACTGTATATAGTATATATTGGATTAAATGTGTGTTTTATGATATTAATCAAGTGAGTTCTGCTTTGTGAAAATAGTACTTTACTAGCTTTTCTAGCATGGCATCTATCCGTATATTATGTTCTCTGACTGTTCTATGTGCTTCTCTCTTGCAGGCATCATGAAAGATAAGGAAAGAAAACTGGACGATGAAACGGCAGGGCCTCGTTCCTCTCACTGTGCATTCCTAGGATCCCTCCTCTGGGAGCGCACCTTGCCGTACAATGAGATAGAGTACGTGGACCTGGATGAGTTCCTACTGGAGAATGGTCTCCCACCAAGCCCACATCACCACCAGCCCTTTTCACCAGCTAATCTGACACCACCTCCATCCAACCAGTCAGTTGTGGACCTCAGCCGACCAGCGTCCTGCGCCTCTTCTACCTCTTCTTGCTCCTCTCCAGTGCAAGGAATGATGGGTAGTGACTTTGAACACCCCAGCGACAAAGCAGGTATTGCGTTTTGTAATATAATCAGTTTTCCACTTTGAATTTGGCGCATATATTGTTCTAGTTATTCATGTCTTCATAACTGGCACAGAGGCGGCTGTGTCTTCTCTGCAGTCTCATGTAATGCCCCTTTGCTCAAAGAGATAAGCAGCGTTGGCTAGAAGACCCACCATCTCTTACCAATTTCCTGTGAAAGTTACACAGGGTCATTCTTTGAAAATAATCAGCCATTTACGATTGACAAAGTTATAGCGTTATCACACAATCTAAATTAGTGGGTTAAACTATACTTAAGCATTTCTGCAATGTTATGCATGATATATAATACTGTATTTTTGTACCTGAGGGAATAATGTGAAATAAACCACCAGACTGTCAATGTCTGTATTTCAAGCTTTTATAAACTACCATATGACAACGTTACTAATTGTCTCTGTAACTCACATGAATGAAATCACTATTGCAGGTTGGGAAGATCTGCAGCACATTGTATTGTAGGTTAATTATTAGACAAAATACATGAAATAACATGATCACAACCATTTTTAAGCTTTTGCTGAGAGAGCCACAAGATATTCAAGGGTGAAATGGTTACACTGAGATTACCATCCTACCTCTTTCGTCTTGAGCTTGCCTTATTTATGTACCTGATTAATTTAAGTCCGGTGTTTGGTTTAAGATATTTACTTTGTGTGTCTTTCTTGGTTTGGAGAGGATTGAGTAACAGTACTAGGGATAGAAATGACTGCCCTATTTGAACGAGCTAAGCTTTCTCTATACAAGGAAAAAGCTGTATTGTGTAATAGTGGTGAAGGCGTTTGTGCCCTCCATGTACTTTAGGCAGGGCCGCGACCGCTTTCCCGAGGCCCAGGACTAACGTTTCCACTGGGGCCCCACCCACGTGTCGGCGGCCTTGCGAGAACCCCCCCCCCCCCCTGCTTTTTTCTCTCGCACTCCCCCCTTCTCACATACCTCTTCACTCTCACCCTCTTCTTACACTCACCCTTTTCTATGCCCCCTTTCTCTCTTACACCCCCACCTCTCCCACTCCCATGTATTTCTCTCCCCTGCCCACCCTCATCCTCAATAACCTCCCTCCCCAATATACGCGCACACACAGTGACGCAGACAGTGACGCAGATGCAGACAGTGACGCAGACAGTGACGCGCACAAATACACACAGACAGTGACGCGTACACACAGTGACGTGCACGCACACACACAGACAGTGACGCGCGCACACACACACAGACAGTGACGCGCGCACACCCACACACAGTGACGCGCGCGCGCACACACAGACAGTGACGCGCGCACACACACAGACAGTGACGCACGCGCACACACACACAGTGACGCGCGCTCACACACACACAGTGACGCACACACATACACAGTGACGCGCGCACACAGACAGTGACGCGCGCACACACACACACAGTGACGCACGCGCACACACACAGTGACACGCGCACACACAGTGACGCACGCACACACACACACACAGTGACGCACGCACATACACACACTGTGACACACGGACACACACACAGACAGTGACACACACACAGTGCCACACGCACAGACAGTGACACGCACACACAGTGACACGCACACACACACGTAGACAGTGATGCGCACACACACACAGTGACGCACACACTGGTCAGGTTTTCAGGATATCCCAGCTTCAGCACTGGTGGCTCAATCAGTCTCTGCTTCACCACAGGTGGCGCAATCAAAGACTGAGCCTTTGCTTGTGCCAACTGTGCTGCAGCTGGCATATCCTGAAAGCCTGACCTGTTGGGGGGTCTGGAGGACTGGAGTTGAGCCCCTGTTCTAGTGGGAAAACCTGGTGCCTTTCGAATGCTATTCTACTCCTATGTATCTGAGGTTAAACTTAACCGAGTTGAGGTTTTGCGGTCTTTATAAACAGTGCCTCTTCTCTCACCCCCTCTGCTCCCGGCTGCCACGGGACCATTTAGCATATCTGATCTAATGTTACTCGATTTGTCTGATATGTTCTAAACGTGCTTATGAGATTTCAAAATCCTATAGCTGCTGGATATGTATCCTTGTTATACTGTACATGGCTTTTAAAATGTTTTTACTTCTTATTATCGTGGTTCAAATGTCTAGTAGCCATATTGGTCCTGGAGAAGTGTAGACACGTTGTTGGTTGCGATACCTTTTGAAGGCCCACACGTGAAAGTTCTTCATAGCTGTAATTCTAGTGTGCAGAGCTTTTGAAACTTTTGCAGGTCTCCTTCAGGAGGAGCTTATGGAATAACTTAAAGAAGAGACCTGTGAGGGTTTGACAGCTCTCTATGAAGAACTCTCATGTTAGTCCACTAAAAGGTATCACAACAATCAATTGTCCCATTATTGTGAAAGTACTGATTGAACAGAACTGAAAGCTGCCAATAATTTCATCCAGTTGCACAGTGTTATGGGTTTCAGATCCGGGTCTGAAGTGTCATGTGATTGTATTTAAACAAAAGAATGCACACTCAGAAACGTATGTTTTTCCTGTCCTGAATCAATTTTAATCTGAATGTAAGTTAAACAACACACAGAACCCCCAGCAAGCTCTTTTTGGGAACCCCTGAGCCCCCACAATATATATGTATATAAGTGTCTAAAAAGGAGAACAATTGAGCGTGGCAATTGTATACAACAAGCGACAGAGAAGCCCAATGCTACATCCAATATGACAAAAATACACAGTAAAATACTTATATATATTATCTTGAAAAAGGGTCATTTAGTTTAACCCTTTGGCCAAAGCATTGTAAGCCTGTGTGCCACCAGTGTCACAGGTCTCAACACTACCAGATAATATGAATGTGCAAGACCTGCTTTTAATTCTTAAAGGCCAGTACAGCACCCCCTACTGCATCCCAGCATCGGCCATTAAAGTCTTAATATTTAACTTGCACAGAAAAAAACTTTATGGGGGATGGCTTTTTTTTTTTTTTTAAAGCATACTGTTTTCAACCTATTATAACAGCTTGGAGTTCCTGTTCCCCTGGCAAGCACATGTTGAAGGGTGACAGGCCCGCCCCGACCACAAACATGTAACCGGTTTGCCATGTTATGCCAGCCAGCAATGCCAGTGTTTGTGTGCAGGAAAATCAGCTCTTAAACCGCTCAGAAAAATTAACAAGAGCCCTTTTCATGACTATTCTATTGTCCGAGTTAGATGGGTTTTGTGTCATTTTGTGTTCCTTATACTGTATATAAGGATACATGCCTTATTGTTACAAAGTCTGAGCACGTCATTGGGTAGATCATACTGTATTTAAATTGTGTACCCTGTTTCATAAAACAATCTGTATCCACCATTTTGTTTAATCCACATAATTCATAAAACCGTTTGCTTCCAGTCCCTACTGTCCATATTGTTAATGCCTTCTCACCACTGACCAATCATCTTGAACTTCTGGTTAAGATACCAGGAAGGAAGTCATATTGCTGGAGTGGCCAACTGCAGTCCTCAAGGGCCACCGTCAACTTTTAAGGATATCCCTGCTTCAGCACAGGTGGCTCAGTCAATGACTGAGCCACCTGTGCTGAAGCAGGAATATCCTTTAAACCTGACCGGTTGGTGGCCCACGAGGACTGCAGTTGGCCACTCCAGTCCTATTGAGCTCCAAATCTTGTAGCAGCCTAGCCACAAGTAGAAGTCAAAGGGAACAGACGTGGGGTATAAAAACTTAAACCTTTTTTTTTTAAGTCCATTTGTAATCACTGAATTTTCATTCTCTTTTGTTTTCATTGTTAACACTGATAAACTAGTGGTTTTTATTAAAATAAAATATAAAAAAAAAAACACCAGGGGAAATAAATAAACACTGAAAACCAGAATCCCTAATTATAATCTGATCATTTTAAAACAAAAACAATGAGAACTCCAATCACAAGACTTGAAAAGAACTAAATGTGGGCACAAAACAGGTAAATCCCCAAAAAATCATTTATTAGATATATATTTTTTAAAAAGAGAAATCATGAAGAAAAAGTTGAAAACGTGTAATGCAAGAACCAATAATTAATGTCAGTCCAGCTTAAGTATAGGTGGAAACATTACCAGAATCGGTACCCGGGTACACCATGTATCTAAACCATGCAGAGTGAGAGGCTACAGAGTAATATAGGATGAAACATAAGATATTTTAATACATATAATAAAATAACAAGGTCAAAAATACATGAAAAGCTTGTGAATGGCTCATAAAGCACTAAAACTGGGTATGGAAATACTGCTCGGCCAGAGGGTGGATCAAGGAGAGATATGCACGTCAATAAAGATAGCATCAATATAGAGTTCCGAACATTCAAAAAGATGATCTAGCACATCAAAGAAAGTGTATCTAGTACAGTAACTAATACAGTACGTATATGTTCAAAGGGATCTAAGAACTTTGAGCAGCATATCATAACCTCTCCACAGATATCAGCTGTGTAGAGCCGTCCATGATGTCAGAAAGGGAAGCCTCGCCATTAGTAGTGACGCCCGACATACGTTTCACACTAGCTATGTCAACGATTGCTTCTGTGCCTTTATTCCAACTATACAAGTATCAAAGCACAGAAGTGCAAGACATAGTGAAGCATATCTTTACCAACCTCAATAATAAAGGCAAATAAATGCACTTGCAAACTTCTAGTTCAAAAGAACATATCAATGGGTTAGCTCGCCACTGGACCAGCTCAGTTTGTGTGTGTCCTCTGTGTGTGGCGTATGTCAAGGGTGTGTGCTGGTGCGAACCGTACATCGGGAGTCCCTTCCGGTGGTGAGATTTCCTGTCTTGGCATCATGGAAGGCTCTACACAGCTGATATATGTGGAGAGATTAGGATATGCTGTTCAAAGTTCTTGGTTCCCTCTGAACTTTTCCGTATGAACTAGCTACACTTTCTTTGACCTGTGAGATCATATTTTTGTGTCATGCTATCTTTATTGACGTGCATACCTTGATATATGCTCTGGCTGAGCTGTATTTCCATACCCAGTTTCAGTGCTTTGAGCCATTCACAAGCGTGTCATGTATTTTGAACCTTGTTATATGGATAGATGTTGTGTTTGGTTCCATATTGCTATTTATCGTCTCCCTTTGCATGGTTTAGATACATTTTGTACCTGGGTACTGATTCTGGAAATGGTTGGAAACTTTGTTTCCACCTATACTTGAGCTTGACTAACATTCAATTACAGGTTCTTGCATAGCGATTTTTACCATGTTTTTTCATATGTCTCGTCTCTGGATTGTGATTGTTTTTACTTGTGTTTTAAACTTTTTCTCCATTTCTCATTTTCTCATATTTAATAAAGGATTTTGTATGATCTAATTGGATTTTCCTGTTTTGTGCTCACATTTTGAAGATTTATTTTCAAAATCCTTGTGATTTTAATTGTTTTAATTTTTTTCCATATTCATCTCTTGTCTTAAGCGAAGCACCCCCTGCCCTTATTAATTAGACTTGGCCTTTGGATTTGTTATTTTAGATTAGGGGTAGGTTTTTCCTTAAGTATATATTGTATTCTATTTTTTTCCGCGTGCGTGCGTATGTATGTATGTGTGTGTGTATATGTGTATATATATATATATATATATATATATATATATATATATATATATATCAAATGGAAATATAACTGTATGCTCATTTGCATGTCTTAAGCAGGTCTGCAACCCCGCCTTTCACCATTATCACCCAGCACACAGCACTTCCACTGCAGCAAGGGATTCTGGGAAATGACATGCAAATGAGCATACAGTGCCACTTTATGCTTCAAAACCATTTTAAACATGGTTCCCTATAGGCTTAAGCTTGCTGCATGGTCACAGCTTTAAGCACAGCCAGGGTTAAGATGCATAGCCAGTAAACCCACCCACAGACAGCTGTTTTGACCTTAATGGGTCTCATCAGTGTGAGGTTGGTTACTGGCTATGCAAAGCTGAAGCAATGAGGATGGGGTTTACCATACTTCATAGTTAAGTTATGGTGAGTAAAAAAAGTGACAAAAACCCTCCAACCCTTGCAAATAGCAAATGGAAATATAACTGTATGCTCATTTGCATGTTCATGTTGCGTGTGAGCACAAAACAGGAAAATCCAATTAGATCATACAAAATATATATACATATATATATACATATATACACCAAGCAAGAAAATAATAAATAAATACAATTATATATATATATATATATAAATATATATATATATATAAATTTTCTTGCTTGGTAGATTTAAAATAACAAAGTGCAAATATATTCTATGTTGCTAATATTGTATTACTTTTGTGCTAGGGAAGTTTGCACTTCTCTTCACACCTCCCTGGAAGTCAGTGGTTAATAGCTTATGCTGCTGTGGTACGGCTTTTGAATAGACTTTAATAACATACAATGAGAAAAAAAGGCAAATGTTTTGCCTCTGAAACATGTATTCCTCGCAGGCAGGGGAGTTGGCTGCATGCATACATTCTCAATCTCTCGCTCTGTTTATTTTCATTAATATGTACGTTTATTATTTAATTATGGGGGAAACCTCCTCTCTCCGCCCTTGTCTCCTCCCTGAGCCCGTGTCTAAAACGTGAGATGAACTAAACAGCCGGCTGCAGCCAGCAGTAGTGCCCAGTCCACGTGCCGCCCCAGCGTTCATTCTCATGATGCAACTCTGAGTTATGGTCTGCATTTATACGGAAAACGGCAGGGTGGAACAGATGGCAGGAGGCTTACTGCCGCGTGTGTGTGTGTCTGCCTTGTGTTCTCGCAGTGAGTGAATGTAGAAGAGAGGTTTAATATGCCCCTGTCTGGCTGCCTGCGTGCATCTACTTGCCAACCAAACAGAGGTTCAGTCCATGCCTCTTGCTTCCTTGTCAATAGTCAAAAATGTATTTTGTAGAGGTGATGTGGAGTTGGCAGGAACGAAACACCATAAATGTGTTTTTGAAGCAGAATAGGAGAGAGATGTTGGAATGCTAGAATAACATTGTATTATATACCTAGCACATATTTTATCATCTATAATATATAGTTCACAAGTTCAAATATGGTAAGTGAAAGAGATTTGTGGTTCCCAGTTTTGGCCAGGGATGCCATCAGCATAGCTGACTATATCTAAGTAGACTAGCTGTGCGCAAACTGGGGGGGGGGGGGGCGCGAGAATTTCATGGGGGGCACGGGCGGTTACAGAGGCCCCACCCTCTTCCCAATGGCAAATTAAATTAAATGCCGGGGGAGGCGTGAGGCCTCTGTAACTTACTTACCTGCTGCCAGCCGGGTCTTCAGCGACTCATCGCCATGGCAACGCGCATCAAATGCCGCGGCGGGGTCATGTGACATCATTTGACGCTGAGTAATTTGAGGGGGGGGCACGAATGCTGCCGCTCCCGGGCAGGGGGGCGCAGCTCAAGAAGTTTGCGTACCCCTGGACTAGAGTACACTGTGGGAGTGTTGTAATCTGATATCCTTTCTCAGAGGAGCAACATTATTTGATCTGTGCATATGAGGTACTCTGGGTGTACGTAGAAGAATGAAGATGACACAATGGGGGAGATATATCAACTCAAATAAAGTGTGCTGTTGTGCACTCATTCCGTGTTTATTTTTTATTTTTGCGCTCTGTTGCGTCACATGTGCAACCCCTCCTTGCCCGGCTCCTAAGGAGTGTTACAGTGAGGTAGTGTAGGTATGGTGCCACAGGCTCTTTTACCATCTCAGGGTGCTGGCAGTCGGCTGGCTGGTAGTGTAAGTTCTCAGGGTGGTAATAAAGGGCACCAGGAACTTTTATACAAACAGGACAGGCTTTTTCTTGTATGTTACAGAGGCGTGGCTGGGCTCCTTATCACATTACTCCACCCTTGTTACTGGGCAGAGCAGAGGTGAGCTCCTTCTAGAATAGGGGCGGGCTTACATGGCAGTTGACTGAGTTGCAACAATATTTAAAAGGTCATCCTTTAGCAAGAACTCACCAGACATTAACCCCTGGTATGCCTTTAGTAACCCATAGGGGATTACACATGTATAAAGCTTGTTTGCTAAATTTACATCTGATGCTAATTTTTTAATTAAAGAAGTTTACGTCGCCCCATATTTGGTGGATTTGTTGGTGCAGAAAGGGGAAAATAAAGAATAGGCGCACAAGTTTATATGTCCCGTTATAATATGCGCATGTGGTAACTCCTATTGATCATCTCCAAATGGCAAACTGGTGCAAGTATTCGGTGTCTTTATATATTGACGCAAAAAGTCCAATGATGAAAAGGCTGCTTTTACGTTAAAGCTACCTTTATACATCTCCCCCACGGTGTATACAGTGTAGATAGGAGAGAAATGTGGCAGTTTTTTGTGCAGAATCAGTTTTACACACAAGATGGAGGCGCATGTATGAGAGCGTTGCAGTGTCAGCTCTCTGTGTGACCTTAGACATGTCACTATAACCTATAATCATAAGCGGTGATAGTTCATAAGTACAGCCATTCTGGCACTCAGTCACCAAAGGTGTCTTCCGACACTAGGTGTCCTATGGAATAGCACTGCTTGGTGAATACAGGCCTTTTCTCCTTGTGCCCCAGTCACCAAAATAAAGTTGTAAGCTACATGGGGATGGGACTCGTAGTGCCTGTAAAATTCTAGGTACAGCACTGTGTACAGGTATACCCCGGTTTAAGGACACTCACTTTAAGTACACTCGCGAGTAAGGACATATCTCCCAATAGGCAAACGACAGCTCGCGCATGCGCCTGTCAGCACGTCCTGAACAGAAATACCGGCTCCCCTACCTGTACCGAAGCTGTGCACAAGCAGGGAGACTATAGAGCCTGTTACAAATGTGTTATTTACATCAGTTATGCACGTATATGACGATTGCCGTACAGTACATGCATCGATAAGTGGGGAAAAGGTAGTGCTTCAATTTTAAGTACATTTTCGCTTTACATACACGTTATATGCGGGGTATGCCTGTACATAGTCAGTGCTATAAAATAAACTATTATTTGACTTTTAGTGTTCATGTGGCGACACTTGAGTGTATAAATTAAAAATCCCAAAACTGGCTGTTGGTGTTAAACTGAACTTTCATTCAGAATTTCGCTTGGTTTGATCTACCAAGGTACTAATATCAGCAATTCCACATGCTGGTTTAAACTGCAGTTGTGCAAATGTAAACCTTTTGCGCATTTTGAGGGCAGAGGATACACTCTGCACGTGAGCAGAGTAGGTTGCGAAGAAATGTTTTTTTTTTCTGCAAAAGACACATTTAATACATTTGATGATCTTCAGTCCGGTTACTGTGCATCGGGAAGTAATGCATTGTGGATTCAGCACAAACTACTTTGTCATTATAGCTCAGATGTCAGTACACGCCTTATCTAATGTAGACCTCATCTGTACAATACCATTCAGTTTATCTGTAATTATGCCACATGTTCCTGTCTTGAATTACTTGAGACACAATCTGTTTACTACAGTCGGGGATTGTCAGATGAAAAGGGTTCAGTGTAACAAGGCTGAAGTGGCCCAGCAGCATGTAATCCCCTGCGAGGTCAGGGAACATTCTTTGGGCTTTTCCCTCTTCTCTCATTCTCCCAGGCTGTCTGTTCCACGTGATCTCGTGGCACACAGTGAATATGGACAAGAATCTGCATAGTACAATCTCTCGTTTCACCTACAAATGTCATCTTATTTTATTTAAACTATAAATAGCTATATTTATTAAACATCTCTATATATTACATATGTTTATACATGGGATGTGTTGATGAGTAAATTATCTCGCATTACCAAATTTACCCCTGGTAACCTACTGTGAAACACCATACAGAACACGTGTTAAAAACAACTAGAGTAGAGGATTTAAACCCAGACACTTCTGTAACCCCCCTCTGGGTTACTAAAGGTATGCCAGGGGTTAATGTCTGGTGAGTTGTGGCAAGGCAGTGACCTTTAAGGTATTGCTGCAATTCAACCAACTGCCACGTAAGCCCCGCCCCTATTCAAGAAGGAGCCCACCCATGATTTTGCCCAGTAACAGGGGTGGAGTATATGATGAGCCCAACCACTCCCAGGTAACTATTGTGACCTCACTATGATGACATGTGAGGTCACCAGGTGGCATAAAGATGGAGGTATGGGGGTTGGGCCTCAGACCCCAGAAGGACCCAAGGAGTGCCTAAACAACATCAGGAGGACTCCCAAAGAAACAGGAGGGGGTCTCAATATCTATGTATGTATGTATGTATGTATGTATGTATGTATGTATGTATGTATGTATGTTGTCTTATGTCTAATAAGTGTGTAACTCTGTTTAGTTATGAGCCCTTATATTGTTTTGATAGATGGGGAAAGTGCTCCTAAGTAGATTGGGCCCCGTGAAGATCTGATGGGAAATCCATAGCAATACACTGGAGGAATGTGCGTGAGAGGTTCACAGAGTGGGATCCCTAAACCAGAGTTCCCCATAACTGTCACTAGCAAGGTTCTCTAAGGCCAACTTTGGAAGAAGTAAACACACCAGGTCACTAAAGAGAATAGCTGGGGTCTTGTATTAATGAGAGGTAGATGGGAACACCGATGGCATTACAACCCCAGGCAGAAAGTGCCTGCAGAGGACTCCAGGATGTCAGAGGTTATAGAAATGGATATTCCCCTTTGACTACGTACAAGACCAGAGTGATGTAAGGCATGTGTGTGCCTCCCTGTGGAGATGTATGGATTTCAGTGAAGAGAATGTAAGGCAGAGTTCAGGGTGGCTGCTACGTGACGTGCACGTCCGTCGCAAGTTCGGGTTGTTCGGTGGGAGTGTTCAAACTGAAAATTCCACCGGTGGTAAAGTGCAGCGTTGACGCTGCTACATTTTGCCGCTACAACCCGAAATGATATTTGGGGCGGCAGTCGCGCCACGTAAGCTGGTACAGCGAACCAGCTTCGTGACACGTTCGCCACGCCGCGACCCAACTCCTGCAGCCTGGGCACAGATCGCCGGGCTGCAGGAGCATGCAGGGGAGGTGCGCACGGACGCAAGCGTCCGTAGCAGCCACCCTGAACTTGGCCTAAGAGTAAAAGTCTGTCTTGTCAATAAAGCCTGCCCTGTTTGTATAAAAGTTCCTGGCACCCTTTATTACCACCCTGAGGGCTTACCCTACCAGCCAGCCTAATGCCAGCACCCTAAGAAGGTAAAGAGTCTGTGGCACCATACCTACACTACCTCATAGTAACACTCTTTAGGAGCCGGGCAAGGAGGGGTTACACTTCATAAAGTTGTGATATTGTCATGCATTTGGCTTTGAGTGAATCCTAATATAGAATAGTGTAATTATTATTACTGGGTCCAATCTATCAATATGTTTTCCCAGTGCTGTCTCCAACAATGGCTAGCACTGTGGGGTTCTACCAAGTATCTCTGGGGAAGAGCACCCCCTTGTATTTCCTGCAGATAGGGTGACAGATTACATTCTAAAACCTGAAAATATGCCCTTGACCTCACAGGTATACACACAGTGACCACAGTGACCTTTGTATCCCAACTCGTGAGTGCTTCACTAAGGTGGCATGGGAATATTCAGTGTGTAAATTATCTGTTTATACATCTAGACTGATTTTTTTTTTTTTTTTTTAGCTTCAATGCATTTTCGGTTCTTTTTTACAGTACTGCTTTCTATGTGGGTATTGTAATTGCAATTTTATAAGGTCCGAGACATATTTGATTAGAATGTAGGTTGGAGTTTTTTGTGCTGATCAGTTGAACATGTACAAAAGTTTGAAACGCATGAAAAGCTTGTGTTGAGCCTATAATCACTCATGCACTCTTTATCATTACCTAGGCACCAACAGGTTAAATCAGCCAGTTGGAATACAGTTTGTACAAGGGATTAAATGTAATTGAAGTCAATCTGCACTTTCCCCCGGGGTTGGAACTTGGCAACATTTATATATGCAGCTAGCCAGCAGTACAGAACAAGTGGAAGAAGAGAGGGAGAGAACATAGGTTAAGAAAAGGGCATTGATTGCGTTGTTACATAGTCGGAGATGAACAGACACATCCAGGCCATTAAAAAAGTTATGCTACTTCTGCTTTACTGGCTGTTCCATTCCAGTGCAATTGGTATGTAATGGTCTATGGGGGCACTAGTGAGTGGTATTATTGCCAGAGGGAACTAACGTGCATTTCTCTACAATGTGTTGATGACCTCGTCCCCCCTTTGTCCGCAAAGGGGTTAATCTTGTATTGAATCAATAGGTTGTTAGAATTACTGCATCCAATCAGTTTGTATATTTTAATGAGTGGTCTTTGTTGACCTATAAGGTGTAAATCTATACATATTATTGTTTGTTTTAAAGTTACCCAAATGCGTTATGTACAGTACTTGTCACGTCATCTCGAACCTGACCACCTACATTAAGTTACCCTCATTCAGTTCTATATTCCAAAACAATAATCTAATTATAGATTAAGAGGAGTATCTCAATCCTTTCTGCTACTAAAGGAACTGAGATACAGGTATACCCCGGTTTAAGGACACTCACTTTAAGTACACTCGTTAGTAAGGACACAAATTGCCCAATAGGCAAACGGCAGCTCGCGCATGCGCTTGTCAGCACGTCCTGAACAGCAATACCTGTTCCGAAGCTGTGTGCAAGCAGGGAGACTATAGAGCCTGTTACAAATGCGTTATTTACATCAGTTATGCACTTATATGACGATTGCAGTACAGTAGATGAATCGATAACTGGAAAAAAGGTAGTGCTTCACTTTACATACATGCTCTAGTCCCATTGCATACGTTAATGCGGGGTATGCTTGTACTTGGTTCAATCCACATTTATCTGGTGTAAGGGTAAGCCGCAGTATATGTGCAAGTGTTAATTATTCTGGTTCATGGCTGTTAATAAGGGGGGACAGCCGGGACAAGTACCCCAGGCCCAGCAGCAGTGGGAGGCCTGGACAGGAAGTTGAACCTAATATCCGCAACTTCTAGCTTTTCCCTTCAGTTCCTAGGCAGCAGGGCTGCAAGTCGGCCAACGTGGTCCCGTGCCCTCCGCCGGGCTTCCCCCCCTCCCCCTTTCCAGGTCCATACCTACTCTCCCTCCTCCAGGCCCTAACCTTCTCCCGCCCAAGACCCATACCTACTCTCCCCCTGCCCAGGTCCATACCTACTCCCTCCATTACCTTCTTCCCCTGTAGTTCCTTTTCCTCCACCCCATACTATCCCTCCATTACCTTCTTCTCCCCCTCATAGCTCTTTCCTCCTCTCACCCCATACTTTTCTTCCCAGGCCCATACCGACATCTTCGCCCCCCCCCCCCCCCCACCCAGTATATCTCCCGTGTGCTGGAGGTTTAAGAGAGGCCCTGCTCCTTTCAATTGTCCTGGACCCCAAAAATTCTGTTTGTGGCCCTGTTCGAGTACATGCATTTATGCCCCGTCCTTTATCAGACGTTCATATGAAAAATCACAGTTTGCAGGAATCTATGATCTGCAAACTTCTTTTGTTCGAGGGAGAAGGATTTCCACCTACAGTAGCAACAGCTAGTGTTTGTAATGGTTGTGCTCGCCACAAACCAAGATCGGACCGCGGGGCTGAGGTGGGGATATGAACGCACCGAGCTTAGACCGCAAAGCTGGGTTCGTATTGCGGATTCAGTCGTCGTGGGTAGCCAGGTTGGGGTTGGAGAAGGCAGGGTTAATGGTATCGAGGTCACAGGCTGGGGTCGGCATCAGGAAGGCTTCGGTGAAGAGCTTCAGCGTAGACGCTGCAGCGCAAGGGAAGGTCTCTGGGACAGGACACCTACAGTGCAGGTGCTCCAGCACAGGAGGTCCTCAGGAACAGGGAGGGCTTTGGAGTAGACACATCAGCGTAGATGCTGCAGCGTAATGAGGATGAAGTCTTAAAGTAAGAAGCTTCAGCACAGGTGCTTCAGCACAGGAAATGCCTCTGGACAGAGGAGGCTCCAGGACACACGAAGCTTCAGCACAGGAAGGCCAAGACGGGCCAAGCAGAGGTGATGGTGGCAAGTACAGTCACAGAAAGAAAGGATTATGCTCAGCCCCTTCCTGGGGGGGGGGGGGGCTGACCCTAAAGAGCATGGGCAGCCAAAAGGCACAGAGCTGCCTAGGAGGCAGCATGAAGCAGACTACAGTGTGAGTCCAGAACCACGTGATTCCAATTGCCAAGTACAGGGAGGGCTTTGCCTGGAAGCTCTATATCCTTGTAAGGGTGCGTTCCAGCCAAAGCCAGGACCGAAACCCTTACAGTGTTGAATGCAAGCCTTCTGAAGAAGGATCGTGGGCCGACTGAAAAGCTGCAAAATGCGGTAGCAGTCTGCTCACATGATCGAGCCTCATGTATGGTCCCTTGATGTCAGATTTTCCCGGGAGCTTGGTGAAATGATGCCAATCTGTTCCATAAACCAATAGTTATAAACGTAAAGGAGGAACATGGGATCGAATGTAGCATACAGATTACCAAATGCAATGTGTGATGCATATGAAAGGTGGAAATCCTGTAGACTTAGAAGCAAGTCGCCCAGATAAATAGGACAACAAAATCATGTGAGACAGAGACTAGCCAATACTCTCTTCCTTACCCTGGTAAAGGTGTAAGGAGCATTGGATAGGCTGAAAATCATGACTCGGTTGATAGAACTGACCCAAGCACCTGCATCTGAGGAGCCTCATGTGATTGGGATAAATAGGAATTGTGTGAATGGCATCTTACAGATCTATCTTTACATAGAAAGAATGGGGCTAAACTAAAGTGGAGGGGATGGCTAACCTTATATTCGGAATTTCTTGTACCTGACTAAGCAATTCAAACTTTACACGTTTTAGCACCGGTCAGAATGATCCGTCTGATTTAAGTACTTGGAGAAAGATGGCTTGCCCAGCTTGAGACAAAGGTCTGACAATCTATCCTGTCTGGTAACGTGAGAGACAAAAAGCATAAACGCGCTGCATGAACACAGTTAGAAACTGGAACTTTGCTCAGTAACTACTTCCTAACAGGGCTGTCCTTTTAAATGAAGTTGCCAGGAGCAAAAATTGAGGATCCAGCCACAGAGGGCGAGCAAGAGCAAAATCCCGAACCGGAATATGAAAACCCGGAAAGGATTTTGCCAAACCTCATACTGCCCTAGTCTATGGCCAGAGAGCGGGATGACTAGACAAGGGCTGTAAAAAAAAATTAAACTGTGAAAATTGAAATGGAACACTCCTTTGGATAAGAGACGAACCCAGTTTTACCATTCTGAGGACCCACATGTCTAAAGTCATCTCCTGCCATAGTGACAATCTCCATTTTAGTGACCAACCTTGGAGTAGAAAGGGAAAGGAAGATGAAATGTTCACCATGTGTTCGTGGTGAATGTGGCCTTGATGTAAGATTTCCTTTGCACGGCCCGTCTCGATGAATCACAGGTCGATCCATATGGTATGATGAGCCGACCCTGTCAAAGTTATGCCTCTGTTATGATAATTGGATTCCCTCTAAATGTCTGAGAAGGACTTCTGTGCATTATATTTGGCAGAGGGCTACTATGTGCGTAGTCTCCTGTTATTGTGCTGTGTTTTACCAATACATTACTGACATATTACACTATCGTGTCTTTTTGGTTTTATTCTATTTCATATGGTCCGTTACCCACGCGAGACAGGAGGGAGATTCCATCCTTTTGATGTATTCCGTACAAGTGCCTTGGGAGTGGGCTACGATGTGAGTAGCCTCATGTCCCTGCACGGTTTCCACAAAATTAAATAGTGAGATTCTATACTATCGTGTCCTTCCGGTTTTGTTTCTTATGGTCTGTCACCCTTGTTAGACAGGAGGGGGATTTAACTCTTGGATGTCTGGCCCCTAGTGTGAGCCACTATAGGATTCTTCCCCTGGGACACAACTAGCCAGACTCATTTCCATATATTTGTTCAGTGAATGCACACTTTTAAGTGTATTACACAAGCTGCAAGCAATTATCAGCATTACACCACTGTGCGTTGTTCTGTTTTTTCTTAATTTTATTGTATATATTTCCCGGTCTGCGCTCCCTGAAATTCCGTTCCATACCATTATATTTGGGTCCAAGTTTTTGGAACAGGTTAAGTCCAGACATACTGTATGAGGTCTTTAGGTTGGGGAACTCATGAGCCTGGGGATCTAAGTCAAACAAACACTTGAGTTTAACCATTGGGAACTACAGATATTGTTAATATAATTAAAGGTCTGATCTATAACTAAAGTGACCCTAGCTCCCTTAAGGAGGGCTTGTTTGGAAGATAACAGGACAGTTTCTGATAATTGGCGGCCCGCATAGCCCTCCCTCTCAACCTTGTTCAACATGAACAAAAGTGGACCAGTGAAGTGACCATGTCATCTTCCTGAGTAAGCCCATTGAATAAAGGTCATCCAGTAAAAAAAAAAAATGGAATATTGCTCTATAGCTATTCACAGATGTGTGATTCCTATGGTTAGCAATATTGTCAAAGAATGTCAAGTTCACCAAATCCCCCAAAAGCCAGAGATAGGGACTCCCACTTTAACAAGCCATGTTATTCTTTCTATAAAGTTAATTTGTTTTTCAGTCACAAACATAGTTGCTTTTGTGAGTTTCTCATTCTCTTTATAGGAACATCAATAATCTCAGTATTTTTTTCAGTGTTTGTTCATCTCCCAAAATAAAAGCAGTACTGTTCCCTGGCTTTTAGGCCTACTTTTGAAAAGTAGCTAACAGCATTTTATATGTAGTACTTTCACTCCGTTGCAATGCCAGTGTTCTTGCTAAAGAAGGAAAGGACCATGCTGATAATCGGCATTATTAGCTCACTCTTACATTTGCTCTGCAAATAAAATCATTTGTGTCAAAGCCACAACAAAAACGGCTACATGCAAGACGTTTCAAGATGTCTATAATGCATGTGGTGAAGTAACTTTTTTAGCCCAATTATAGTATACTGTAAGGACGTCTGTTTTTTCTGATTCTGTGGCCCTTTATACTTGGAGTCCTAAAGTTCCCAGTCCCATCTCGTGTTTTTTTACAGACATGCTCGGTATAAGAATTGCTTTTGCAGCAAAGTCGCAGATTCTACAGAGGATTTGCTGGGAACGCAGAAAAGCCCCTGAGGGAACTGTGTTCTTATTCTCTGCAGAGTTCACAGAGGCTGTGTCCTTGTCTCTCCACTGCCCTGTCACCACTGGATATTAAGCTGTTTCTTTTTGTAACCCCGAGGATTGTTCTGTGTTCTTTACTTTCTCGTCAGACTGCCTGATGTTAAAGACAAAAGTCAAACAATTCTCAGCGGTGCAAATCTCAAACGGCGTGTGCTAAGGAACAGATTATATTTTAGAAACATGGTTGATCTAAGAGAATTCATACATCTTAAACCTTTTTAAAATACCATTAATTACATGTTCCACAGGATTAAATTCACCTGAAATCAGAGAACTACTACTTTTTTTTTTTTTTTTACTAATAGGTCATGTAGGACGATGGTGCTCAACTCCAGTCCTCATTATCCCTCAACAGGTCAGGTTTTAAAGATATCCCAGCTTCAGCGCAGGTGGCTCAGTCTTCAACTGAGACACTGAATGAGCCACCTATGCTGAAGCTGGGCTATCCTTAAAACCTGACCTGTTCAGGGGCCATGAGGACTGAACTGAGCACCACTGATGTAGGATGAACAGATGACATGCAGTCTGCAAAGAAATAGTTAAACCATTTAAGCGCCAGGAAGGCCTGCAATGCAGGGCAAAAAATGGCACTTCAATTTTCTTTGGTCCTTAAGCGGTTAATAGATGGAACATTTTGTAGTCTTGTAACAATGACATCAATACACATCTTTTTAAATCTTTAATGCAGCATCAAAATCTGCGCCCGTACGATTTCTTTGTATGATTTCTGGTTCTAAAGTATTTGTACAAATCATAAGGGGTTAAAAAAAATAGAAAAAAACAATCCAAACACATTTTTATATGTAACTTGCAATTAAGGTCACACTATCAGCACTCATAGCACTCATAGCATGGAGTGTAAAAATGACAATATTCACAATATGACAATGAAAAATTCTCAATATTTTCCTTGGCATACAATAATAGATGCAACTAGCATTCCTATGTGGGTACAGTTCTTCCCACGTAAGCTAGCAACAGCACTATGCAGAAGGCTGGCAGCAGAGCTGATCCCGCATACAGCCATTCCTCCCCCCTCCCATTTCCCCCCTAGGAATTTAGGATTTCACATCAATTAGTCCTGCTCCGCTGGTTCTCTTTGTACATGTCCTCTCCCTACCGCACCCCCCTCCTTCTCTACCACCCTCCTTTGTATTCCCTTCCCTGGGGCCGCCTCACACTCCTGCTCCATGTGCACGGCTCACCGCAAACAAACCCCTCCCTCTTTCCAGAAGAGCGTGGCCCAGCCAGGGAAATCCACTCACGGGGAGCAGCTGCAGGAGCTGACATGTGCCGAGCAAAAAGAGGCGGGGGAGGGGTGAGGCTGATGCTGCAGCCGCCGCCGCCGCCTCCCACGGCTCGAACGATAGACCGGATTACCATACATGGGCTCATGCATGGCCAAGATAATCACCTGTCTGCAGATTACATGGGGAATACTCATCCCGTCCCTTAGTGTCTTGATCTTCTATAGGAGACAGCACTGCGGTGTGTAGGGCCTATCTATCCTGGAAATGAGGGCTAGAATATGTGCATCTCCTATCCCTGCTCCACAATGCAAAAACACTTGAATCCAGTCCAGATTCTCACTTCTGTACATTGAAGTCTATGAGAGCACTGGTGTGAAAAATCAGCAAAGGTTATCAGTAAAGAGACTGGTTTATGAAAGGACTTGGTCTGTAATCACTCATTTGTTTCTTTTAACCACTTTGTTACCAGAGGGGCCTGCAGCATATTACTTTGCTAATGCTTATTTTCGATCCATTTGAAGCTTCTGGCACAAAGATGTAGCTTTTTTTTCATGTATTCGCCAAATTTGAAAGTAATAAGGCACTCTCCCTAGTGAATTCTCTCAGATTCATGAGTATTCGTTGCAGGTTGTGATCCCTTTTTTAGTGGACCAAAATTAGAGTCCTTCTTTCTAATAGATAGCATACAGAGCTTTCTAAACCTTATACTTTAGGTTACTTTTTTTCAAGTGTATAAACATACGATTTTTTTGGGTGGGGACGCGGCGATTGTAACGGCATTTAAATTAAAGGCCAGGGGGACCGCGTGAGGCCTCTGCAAACTCACTGTGATTCAGCCGGCTTCGGGCAACGCAGCATCAAATGATGCCGCGGGGGTCACATGACCCTTTTTGAAGTGAAAACTCTTTGCGCGCACCTACTGTACCACACGAGACATTTCCCTGGCAGTAAATGGACTTCACGGTGACGGAAGTGATGTCACTACTTGCAACAGCATCAGTCACTAGAGAGGAGAAAGGCAGCGCTGGATTCCGCAGAGGGCACTCGGTGCGCATGTGCAGAGGGTGCTCGGTGCGCAGAGGGCTCCGGCACGCCTGGTGTGCATGCGCAGAGGGCCCTCGGCGCGCATGTGCAGAGAGCGCTCGTGCGCAGAGGCCTCCGTCACGCCTGGTGTGCATGCACAGAGGGCACTCGGCGCGCATGTGCAAAGGGCACTCAGTGTGCAGAGGGCGCCTGGCGTGCTTGCCCAGAGGCCTCGGGGGTCATGTGACATCACCTTGCCATGGGAAGCCAAGGTAAGTGAGTTGGTTACAGAGGCCTTGTGCCGCCCCCTCTCCCCGGAAAATCTCGAACGCCCCCCAGTTTGCGCTCCCCTGCATTAACCTACAGTTGTCAAATTTAGATTCAGAACCATGACCTCTTAATTCAATAAAATGTACAGCATAGCTTTCCACTGATATGGGGTAACACTGAACAAATCTCATTATTGGTAACTGCAATAAAAGCTTCTAGAATTCAGTATTACGTTGTGTAAATGCAGTTGGTGTGTTTATGAGGATAGAGGCACAGTGATGAACATGAGGATTTGTGTATATATCTGAGCAGGGAACGTCCTGTTTATATGGGTGTGGGTGGATTTAGTTGAGATAGTATATTGGATGTTCATGTGTGCTGTTCATGCATAGCGTGCGTGTGTGTGTTTCTGCCCGTGCAGTCTCCAATGGTATCCGCCTACACACGTGCATTCCCATGTCTCCCAGTAATGTGACAGCAGCCCAGCTGTTCATCCACATGCTGCAGCCTTGGTAATCATCAGGGACATTGGAATCTTAGCTGCACAGAACATGAGCGCCTATTCCAGGACCAATATTATTGTCTTTTCTCCTTTGTAATACTGTACATTATTTCCCCCACTGTTTTTCAAAGAGCAACGGTGATTTGTGAGCTGCAAGCTTTTTTTCCCTTTTTTAAAACTCTAGGTCTCATCCCATGCACGCTTTATCCGCCAACTCCGCTTTCCGCAAAATTACGTATTTGCCTTTTTGTTTTTTTCCCCCCACCATTTCTCTCCCACTTTCTCAATCTTCCCCCACTCCCGTCTCGCCACCGAATCTCTAATTCAATACCTTATGATGTCATCAATTCTTTCCGCCTCTCCTCACATGTCAACTGACTTTCTTTCGTCTTCTTTCTGTCTAAACGTTATAGCTATCTGACTTTCCATATCTGCCACCAGGCTATGTGCATTATGATGCCACCGAAGAACTGTATCTCACTAAGGGGCGGATAATTTTTTTTGTAATATAGTAAGATTCTTTTTTACAGAAATGCTGGCACGGACTCCGGTGTCCTATCTCTTTGTTAGAGTGCTGGGCGTTTAAATATTTGTTTAAACAGTAGTGACTACAGTAATGACCCAGCTTTTATGGCGGATTGGTGACAGAAAACGCATTAATCTCCTCACAATTATCATGCAAGCAGCATTCCTAATAAATTAGTTTTCACTACATGAAGCCTGTTGCTTGTCCCATAACAAGGTGCCAGAAATCCGTTCCCGTGAGCTCCCTCACATAAACAGACCTGTGTTTAGCCCTTTAGAGCAGGGGGGGGGGAGGGGGGGGCTCCAATCCTCAAGGGCCACCAACAGGTCAGGTTTTCAGGATATCCCTGCATGAGCACAGGTGGCTCAGTCATAATGATTCAGCCACCTGTGCTGAAGCAGGGATATTCTGAAAAGCTGACCTGCTAGTGGCTCTTGAGGACTGCAGTTAGCCACCCCTGCTTTAGACCTTGAGGCTTCTCTGCGTTTCTTTGCGATACATTTCTAGCACTAAAGGAATTATTTGATATTCTGGATATTTTATGTCTGCACGGACTCTGAAAAAGACACGTTTTAACCCCATCAGTTCCAGTTCAGCATGCCAATAGATCTAATATGACTAGTTACATGAATTTTGACAAATACAAAATTTTGCATGTAGTGCATTGTGATTTTCTTCGGCGCTGAAGAGGTTAATAGAGATGTAGAGGTGGTGGATGGATGTCTGTTTGCTGCTGACTTCTTAATGTGAAAGCGCTATACAGTATATTCCGAACCAGAGCCCCATCTCCTAGATCTCAGTGTTGTTGGCGTGGGAGTTACTGCATCAAGCAGAAGAGGATGGAAATAAAAATAGACCTGGCTTCCATTTTCAGAGCTTCGCCTGGATTTCACATGAATTGCTACCATGCAAGCTATAGAGCCGAAGCCGCTAACATTTTAAGTCAAACTAGACTGCATGGCACAGCTATTTGTTTGCTATACATACAGTAGGATTTGTTCCACTTTACCAAGGACACACTTTTCACAATTCATATCTGATATTACTGCTGACGTGAGTGAGCAGGCTGCTCAATGTTTTAAAGGTGCAATCCCACACAGTCAGCCAGTTGAATTTCTTGGGGGTCTCTGAATTTGAAGGGTTTGTCAACCAAGTGTTTTCTTTCCCCTTATGCCACCCTGTCCTTATCAGAGAGCCAATAAAGTTGTGGGGAGGAGGTGGGTCTGCGGCTGTACAAGCTTTTGTTAAACATGGTGACATCCCACAAAAGGGAACAACCAGAGGAAATGTCTGACTTAAAAAAAAAATGAAAAATACTTATAGGTGTCAGATTTGGGTACAAAAGGTATCAATTACCCAGATGAGACCCCTTAAACATGTCACTGGAATTAGATCACTTTGGTCTTATGACGCCCAAAAACCGTTGGAGTCTTACAGTCAGTATTGATTAGTTATTACTAGAGAGGCTTATGGAACTCAGAATTAGGTCCTCCTTTTAGAGGTTCGTAGTGAAGGCAAATGCATTGGCCTTAAAATAGTCTGGTTCAATTCACTGATCATGTATTTCCAACATAAATCGTGTAAAAAAAAAAAAAAAAAAAGTGTGGCGGCCTTGCTCTGTTTGGCTGTTTCACGCATTACCGGTTATGTGACCAGCAAAAGACCTGGCGTCTCCACACCGCCACATGAGATTTTTAGAGCCTTGTCTGGTTTCAGGCTGTGTGATTGGCCCTGCAAGGCTAAAAAAAAAATACCTGCAGAGGCCCTTGAAGTAGAGGAGAATCACATCCTCTTATGGATGGGATGTAGAGCGCATATATTTAATGATACTGAAGCCACTTTGTGCCACTAATCATTCTGACACTTTGTTAAAATGGTCTCTATTCAGATCCCACTGATGAGCTGTTTACGTCACAAATCTCATTGTCCTAACGGTGCTTCATATCCGAGGCGTTTACTGAGATGTTTAATATTATTGTTGCAGCCCTCTGCTGGAAAGACACGGCTGGTGTATGAGACTTAGGGGCTTATGCAGAGAGGATCGTGAGTTACTGGGAAAACGGCAATAAAATAGCCACAGATTTGGCATAAATTATGGCCGTATGCAGAAAGCACCTTTACCTTCTTTTAGCAGATGGTAGTCAAATTGCCAAGTTTTTCTGGCGACCTGGAACATGCCATATTATAGGGCAGAATGGCGCGTTCCAGCGCTTCGGTCCTTCTGGAATTGCACACTATATTAGCATGGCGAGTTCCAGGTTCTCGCCACGTGTTTGGTGACTTTTACACTTCAGAAAACTGTTCTGGCGGATTTAAAAAATCGCGCCATTTTCTCAGGAGTAAAAGGTTTTCTGGCGAGTTTTTTGGCCAGAAGATGGCGCAATTTCCATTTCGATCCTCTCTGCATAAGCCCCTTAGTCCTTGAATTATTTCCTATATAAATCCCAATATAGTTTTTTAATAACCTACAGATGTTGACAGCCTCCATCCATTTCTGTTTAAAACAATTTTTAACATGGGGCCTTGGAATGCATTGCATGTCCTTGTAGTTTTTTATCTGACTTGTTTTTACAGTATTCTAACTATTGATATATTGTGTTATTAATAAGAACTGGTTTTTTTTTTTACCTAAGGTGAAATGACTCCCGTATCCAGAGACAGCCCAAGTCCTGTGAACCCAGAAACTGTGGAAGTGATGATGAACTTTGACCCCGACCCTGCTGACCTTGCCTTGTCCAGTGTGCCAGGACATGAGACGTTCGACCCTAGAAAGCATCGATTTTCGGAAGAAGAGCTGAAACCTCAGCCTATTATGAAAAAAGCGAGAAAAATCCAGGTGCCGGACGCACAAAAGGTAAAGGAAAAGCTTTGGTAAAGACTAGGAAGGTGGTGTCCAAATGACTCTGATACCACAGCGAGGGAGCAAAGGCTATATTATTAAAGATGCTCATCCACGTAAAAACATTTGCTGGAGTTGCAATAAAGTGATGTTGCACCTCCACTACCGGTTTCAGGATTTATTTTTTTCATTTAATAGCTTTGTAAGTTTACTTTAGTGGAAATCAAAATGTAAAAAAAAAAAAAAAAAAATATGCAGTGCCAGTTGCTTTTGTTTAGGGAGAAGGAATAGATCAGCTTCTTGCAGTGGTCAAGGAGAAATCATCACCGGGGTGTCCACTTTAAGATTTACATGCATAAATGTTTACAGATCATTGGCCAAAAATAGAAGAGTACTGGACCATTTCACAGTGAAGAAAGTTCTAACGATAAAAGAGAAAAGCATTGTCTATTTCTAAAATGAACTGGATAAGTAGGAATACATCTTAAAGGAAAGGTATCACCGCAGTGTTGGTTCTTGACTACCTGTCTAATAGCCATTCAACTATTCTAGTTAGAAAAAAGGAACAGAACCCTTGATCATTACAATACACAAACTTCTATTTAGGACCATATCACCTTATGACCTTACTCAAGTTTCTGTATCTATATGGCAATCAGGAGTCGACTTAGATGGTTAGACCATTTGGACAGGTAGTTGTGTGCGCCTGTATTCACCTAAACTGGGACTAACAGATTTCAGTATTTAAATCTCCAAAGTGGTCCTTGGAACCTCCTGCAAATTCCAGGAAAAAAACTAAACTTGTTTAGGTTTTTAAATCTCTGAACAACATTTAGAAACCCTGACCTGGCTGTCCCGCTTCAGGTAATCTGGAGCATATGACAACTTTCACAAGGTTCAGGCTGTACAGACCACAGATGGCAAAGTTGTGCATTTTATGTTTGTTTGGTATTTCTGCATTATATAAAAAAAATTACTCCAAGAATTCTGTGTAATTGACGTCATATATTTATTCAAAATGTGTGCTGTTTATATATGGGCTTTTCTTTAATGACCCACAGGATGAGAAATACTGGAACCGGCGGTACAAAAACAACGAGGCTGCCAAACGCTCGCGAGACGCTCGCCGCCTGAAGGAGAACCAGATCACGGTGCGGGCTGCCTTTCTGGAGAAAGAGAACGCTGTTCTGCGTCAAGAGGTGGCCAAAATTCGCCAAGAACTCTCCCGCTACCGAAATATCCTCTCCAAATACGAAACACAGCATGGAGACTTGTAAAGATGTGAGCACGTGTGGAGCTGTCCCACAGGGTTGCACGAACTAACACAACTTCACAAGATTCTTCCCCCACAAACCCCTTTTTTTGTTTCCCCCCCCAAAAAACAACCTTTCTTCACTGATAAGTCAGACCAGATAGAGTGACCATGGGGGACATGTGAAGAGCAGGCTGCTGTACATCACTTTTTTGTTTGGCCTGCTCTCTTAGTCCCCACTCTCGGTATTCCACCAGGCCCTCTGTCTTTCCAAGAAAGCGGGTGCCGCACAGACTAATGCACAAGAAGGGGTATCACCAGCAATCGAAGCAAAGGAGGAAAAGGAAGCCAAGAGCTGATTTTGCCATAGGTTCACCGGCACTATCGAATACACCAGCTAGCACGTAATGGCTCATTACTTGGTTTGAAATATTCCTTGCACACGCTTCTCGAGTAGCATTGTATTTCTCTGGTTTGTTTCTTTTTTGTTGTTGTTGCAGGGAAGAGGGTGAAGGGTGGAACATGGTATGGTAAAAAAAAAAACCTGAAACGGTCAACAAAAATAGATATGTACTCTTTTGGAACAATTCAGAAGAGATTCTGCGAAAACAAGTTCAAATCGCACAGCGGTTTGGGAATTCAGCAAATCTCTTAAAGAAGTGGAGTTGAGAGTGGGGAATGTGCTACTAAGGTATTACAATTCTTAATGCCTTACGGGATTGTGGTCAGGAAACCGTGTCTCCCACTTTGAGGCTGTCCACTCATGTGGCATACCTCCAGACCTCTTCTGAGTGCTGTCCGTACAGAAGAAAGCCATGGACGGGCTCTTGTATTTAGAACAGAATTTACTGACAAATTATATTTGGTTTGTGTTATTTAAGGGTGCAAAACTACAAAAAATTGAAACACTCAAACTGAATAATACTAAGGGAATATTCACTATAGTGTTATAGCCATACCACTTGTTAACGCCATTCAAATAATTACACTCTAGCGAATATGGGAAATACTCCTCTGTGGCTGCACATGCATGCAGGGAAAAGTGGGCGTTGAAGTGAGAAACGTGCCTATTCTTCACTTTAACATGTACTTCATTTCCACATGTACAAGTGAGCATAATCAAACTGTTACAGTACTTTCTCATTTCAAAATCACCAATTACCATGATGTAATGAATATAATTTAATGTCAATCACAGAAGATGTATTATTATTGTGCAGTAACTCCTAAGTCCCAGAAGAGAGAACTTGTTCATTGTTGAGGTACTTGATTGTGTTCTAAAAACGTTGATGTTCTCAGTAGAGATGGACGAATCTGTCGAAATTCGGTTCGTGTTCTTTTTTTTTTTTTTTTTTTTTTTTTTTTTTTTAATTGCTGGGAAAATGCACAAAAAAAAAAAAAAAAAACATAGAAAGTGCAATTTGTTTTCCTTTTTTTGCTTGTAAAGTTCAAAACTTTCGCCTGTAAGAGAATCCTCAGTGCGAATTCTAGTTTGCAAGCAAAAGTTCTCTGTGTGAATTTGCACATTTTCACCTGCAAGTAAAACGTCTCCGTGCTTTTTTGCGGTCATTTTTGCATTTTTGAGGATCCAGTTGTTTTTTTTTCTAGATACACAAAGAAGCTAGTATTGTGGGGTTTTTTTTTTGGTTTTTTTCAAACTCGACCAAGTTTTTGACTATTCAAAAATGGGCAATCCGCCATCGGCAAAATTTTAATTTTGGCACAAAATTCGCCCATCTCTAGTTTTTTTTTCAGGGCAAACGGAAGATCATTCATTGTCAATTCACCAGAGCTCATTGGTACGGCCCCATTTTGCCCTCCTTTGGTTGGTGGATTGGAATTGCAAAATGGTATCGATTTTTGTTGCAAACTCCATTAAAACCTTTTGAGATCTGTCTCTAGGTTTAAAGCATACATCCAACTAAAACTCCTGCGTCAGAAAGGACCATCAAACAGTAATGTGTATTACTGTATCCCTGTTTGGCCTAGGTTACACTTTTACAAATGCAAGAAATAGCTCTGGAAATAGGACGGCTCCCATTGTCTGAGTATGCTATATATTTCCAAATTGTAACAAATACCAAAATTGCACCATTCACCTACATGAACAAAAGAGCTTTGCATGTAGGTGATGGTGTCACGCTGTAATTGTGCCTGTGCCTCTCAGACTTTTCTAGCCCTTGTGCAAGAATGCAACCAACATATACACCCCACTGTTTTTGGTCACTTGAAATAGATCATTGGTCACATCTCTAAGGCTCCTACAATCGCAGGGTTCCACAGCTCATATTCAAGATACACAGAAGTATTTTCTAGAATGAAAAAAAAAAAATGTATATAATGGGTTTATTATATGAAAATATGTCTAAGAGAATTCCAAAGCAATATATAAAATATTGATGTCACTTACAGTTCATATGGACGTGGCTTCGCCAGTTAATTAATGTTCTACGTTAAACTTGCATTGCTTTGAAGAGTACAGAAATGCACTTTTGTTAACCGATGGTCTGAGACTGGTTGTTTACGGGTTATGAAATCTCGAAAGAGTTGATTTATAGATTTTTTTTTAAAACTCGGTGGTTTTGAAATGCAAAAATTCGGCTCCATTTTTGCATTTTCAGGATGTATAGTGTTGCAATCCTGAAATCACCCCCTGCATTAGTAGCCATAGGGCAGCAAAGCACAAGTCAGTGACTCGTTCTGCCCCTGCTGTTTTACTCTATATCATACAGCCATAATTGATGATCAAACTACCTAATGACTTGTCTGAGTTGAAGATATTCGTTTCAGGAATGAATTGCTCGCCTGGATAATGTGTGTTCAATGGAGGAGTACATCCCCCACCCCACCTGAGATGCAGCTTTTTATTCACCTTATTTTTCCCCACCAGCTTAATATGTTTCTCATTTGCTGGTCCCTTTCTTTGCTTCCCTGTTTTTGTCTTGTTTTCTGGGCAGGAGAAAGAGAGTTCGTAGGTGGGAAGTAGGAAGGTGGGAGGGGAATTTGGCTGCCTACAAGGGAGGAGATGGGATATAAAGGAACACATCGACAATTTCTTAAGTGTATCCCACCAGCTAAAACCTTTTTATATTAACCCACTCACTGCCAAGTGCATTGCTTTTAAATAAGGATTGTCTGCCGTTCCGTTTCATTGAGAAGTTATATACACAAGTGCATGCGTTCTCTCTCTTTAGGATATCTTAAGAAGGACTGTTTTTAACCCAAATCAGGACTCTTCTTTGGATGCCTCATCAGAAATAAGTTTGTTATGGCAGTTGAGGGTAAATGAGATGTCTCTTCCCCTTCTACAGTCTGTACCTAAGTGGTCAGCTCCCCCCCCCCCCCCCCCCCTCTCCTACTTATAACCCTCTTTGTGAGAGGGAGTTATTTGGATGGAAGTAAAAAGTATGCTATGTTTGTAATTTGCACTAGTTTATAATGGATACAGAGTAATAATTTGGTATTTCTGTGTTTTTAACCTTTCAAATGACGATTAATTGAATATGCCTTTTAAAGAAAAAAAAATCCTCTGTGTTTTACAGTTGTTTTCTATATTCTCAGAAGTTTCAGATCTGCTTGTGTTTTGAGAAGTCACCAGAAAAAAACCGTTAGAACCAGGCGCTTACATGCCGAGGGTCTGTAACACTTTGCAATACATTACACACTCATACATCACTTAACGGGTTAAATAAAAATGTATTCACCTCATGTAATATACGTACTGGTCACAAGGTGTCACCAGATCACTGAAACTCAAGCTCAATCATTACATTCTATCAATAAGACATTGCAGGAGTTGACCTTTGTGGATAATCTGGTGAAATGAAGAACAGCAGCAATCCAAAATATTGGCATTTAAAAAAAAAAATTCTATTCCTTTTAACGTTTTTTTTTTTTAAATAACAAGTATGGTGAACAAATGTGTGTGCGCTCTCCAGGAAAGGGACCCCTGTCGTTTTTTCATCATATCGTCTATATTTCTCGCTCAATCCCCATGAAAATGTGCACAATTGTAGGTCTGTTATGTAGATTAGCACTATATAACGAGCACCATGTAGACAATCAACTGGTATTCACTAAATTGATGTCAACTAGTACAGAGCTAGTACAGAGGTACACGGCGGTAGGTTCATGTTCATTAAACAAATGAAATTGTTTTTCCTTCTTACTGTAGCCAGTAAATGTGTTAAACTGTTGTAATCTTATCTCAAACACTAAGATTACTGTAAAGTTTGAGTTACAAAGTGTGTGTTTAAAATATCCTCCCAGTGAAACGCACGGCCGAAGACGAAAACGCCACAGTCATAATCGATAACGCGTTGGTCCAGCTGCTCCCACTCCTGAACGATGCAAATTAGTTTTTTCAATCCTCCTAGCGACCATCGTTTATCAGAAAAATATTTTATTTAAGTGTTTTGGACCATAATTTTTGCTCTGTCTCAAGCACTTTATAACGTGCTTATCTTGTCCGCTAAACACCATTATCTAACTATGCATTAGATGAAGTCATCATGCTGCCACCAATTCCAAAGAATATTTATTAAATTATCAAATAATTCTTAAAATCTAGTGTAACAGACCTGTAATTGCTCAAATATTTCATGAAAATTGAGTGATTTGTCTGTAAGATATGACTGAAAATAAAGGGGGGGTGTGTGTGTGTTTGTAAATATTCTGCAGCACGGTACAGTGGGGGCACAGAGTTATGTATATTACATAAACAGAATGACATACCAAATAGGGACAAACATGCACAAACAGATACAGAAGCTCACAAGAGCTTACAATCTAGAGAATATATGTCCCTTATGCAATCGTATACATACAGCCCATACTTCTGGATGCCTTATTGTATGGTAGTATGCTAAATTGATTGAGCAGAAAGAAATCCCTTGTATATCTAATATTGAGTATTGATAGGCCAATAGATATTCATGCAAGAGCTTAAAAATACGGCCGTTTCCCTCATCTGAATATTGTATGCTCTTCACATGCAACACAAAGCAATGTGTTTTATACTTTACTGAAACGAAATGACAAAACTCATTCCCAGCTACACAATATAGCAGATTTTCTGGGACAGCAAAAAGCCAAGATATATTGGACCCTTTACCATTTGTAAAGCAAAATGAAAACTGACTTCTGAAAGCCTTTCACTTCCCGAAAGCAATGTTTTGGAATACCTTTCAAACCTCTTGTTAATTGACTTGGTCACTTTGGCATAGGCTCTTCTCTCTCTGCTGTTCCATATAAGACTTGTATATACACATGCATGCTTTTTATTTTCTATGGAAGGAGTGAATGTTTTTAGCCCGAACCGGGATGAATATCTCATCAGAAATAAGCTTGTTATTTGGTTTGTCTTTTTCTAAAATTGCCAAATTATGGTTATATTTAGCACAAGAAAATATATGTAGAGAAAAGAACAAAATATATATATAAAATATAAATGTATAGATATATTTATTTTATCATCCAAAAATACATTTGTAAGCAATAAAGGTCACAGCAGTGTATGTGGGTCTTGTTATCCTTGGAGCATTTTGTAATGCCCTTTGGATTAATGCTTGTCTTTCATCCTTGCTGTATTTTTGCTCATACTGCTGAGACAGATATTGTGCAGCAGACTGCAGGTAAAAGTCCCATCCTGGGTGTATTGCAGCACTGTCAAGTTCAGTAATGCTTCTTTGATTTGTATATTGATGTTTTCCCATGATCACTGCAGCTCCTGAATCAATTTTAGACATTACTATAGTCTCCCTCACCCTCATAAAAGTATCGCACCACCTACTCCCTTTCCTTCCTTTGTTACTACAACGTTCAAGTAATCTTTGATTTGCTCACATGACACTATATATTTTTGCTTTGCTCACATGTGGTGCTACTCGAAATATAGAACTGCAGAGCCAGTGCTACCATTATTAGTTGGATAAAGGTTTTTTTTTTATCACGTACCCAACTCTCGCAGTGTGTTGAAGGATGCAGCTGTTAAGATATCCTTTGCACTGTGCTAATATTTGAATACTGAAACACCATGTCAGTGTAAAATGCTTTTGAAAAAAGGAAGGGATTTAGTCTTGTACAACACCTGTATTAATAGATTTGTTGAATTTTTGACATGTTTCTGTAGAACAATGTTCTTACGTGTGTATTCTAAATTCAACTTTAAAAAAATTGTAAACTATAGTAATAGTCCCACCTAATTAAATGTTTGTGTTAAGGACACAAATTATTGCAAATGTTAGTTAAAAGCACATGGACCATCATGTATTGAAATTGATGGGTGATTATTGAAAGATACTTATGAAACGGTATTTTTGCTGCAAATATCCATATTTTATATTTACTATGATGCACTCCTCCTAAATATATATGTGCAGGCAATGGTGGGATGAGGGATATATGGCAGGCTCGTACTTTTAAACTTTGGTGCAACTTAAAGATTGCTTTCAATGGTAATACTGAGCATGTATTGCAGGGGTGACCAACTGCAGTCCTCAAGGACCACCAACAGCCCCGGTATTTGAGCCCCCTATGCTGAAGCAAGGATATCCCTGTCATTCTGATTAAGCCACCTGTGCTGAAGCAGAGCTATCCGTAATACCTGGCCTGTTAGTGGCTCTTGAGGACAGGAGTTGGTCACCCCTGAATCTATTGGCTTCAAGACAGGGTTGAAACCATTTTTGTGACAACAAACAGACGTAAAAAAAAAACCCTGTTTCTACACTCGCTACAGCCCTCATTTGCCCTCAGAATGTATCTTTGATGTTGCACAAACGTAAGCAGAGTTTTTTTTTCCCCATCGCTGATTTATAACCATGTGAATGCTATTGTGAGTAGCACCGGCCTCCCAATGCGCTGTGACTGCTTCTTTTCAGGTACAAATTTGTAGGATAGAAACCGTAAACAGGCTGTAAAGGCAGATCTTTAATCCCAGGTGGTAATAGATCAAGGACCTTTCCAACACCGCAACCATGTGATCACTTGTGTAGCGATCACATGCTTGCAACCTGACCTCTACGTCAGGAACGGAGGCGTTTACAGCTCCCCAATGTTTTTGAGGCCAGGGTGGTAATTTGTAAAGGGGGTCGGCAAAGTAAATATGTACGTTTCACAACTTTCCCAGGGGGTTTCTTTTTATTTATCTATTTATTTTCCTCATAACTAATGACAATCACAACATTCAAAAGGCCAACTCATTCCTTCGGCCAAATGCAAAGAGGCACAAAAGCTGCTCTTTTAGGAAACGGATTATCTGCGCATTGGCGTAAGAATTGGAAAATAAAAAGCATGGAATGTTTGGTAGTTCTACCAATATATTTTTGCAACATTTGTACTCGGTCACTTTGAACACAAACAAACCAACACTTGAAGATTAAGTGTGTTTATCAAGAAACGTATCTTATTGTAAAGATGTTCTATTTTTGTATGGATGGGAAAGCTAGCCAGAGACAAAGTGAATCAGAAGTGGCTGTTATTTTTGAACCAGATCGGAAAGCACTATGGAAATATACTTCAGCTATATATATATTCTATTCTAATATATATTCTGTATATTTATCATGTATATAATTTGTTCATTGATTATAAATGGTACAAACTGGGATTGGCTGCTCCATTCCTCTCAGATATTTAACAACGCCAATTTAATGGTAACCCAACTCCTGCAGACTACACTTACTACTAAGGTAACCAGTAAATGGGGCTCAGAGACATGCACTTTCAAAATTGTGTAATAACGTTTGAAAAAAAAAAAAAAAAAGTTGCAAACTGAATCTCACTAAAAGGGCCTATTAATTAAATAGGGCCTACTAATTAAACCGCAAGAATGTAATTTCTGAGCATATTTATTAAACAGTTCTTGCATGTTCAACCGCGTGAAAATGGTTGAAAATTGGTAACAAGTGCAAAATCAGAATATGGTAACCGCCCTTTTTTTCTGCATCAAATTGCATTGCGATTTTGGCCAATTTGAGTAAAACATCTTACATGAATAGGTCCCACTGATAGGCCCAAGTATGTCTTTTTTTTTTTTTTTTTTTTTCAATTGCCAGCATTCTCTTGCGATTTACTGCATTATGATTTATAGAAGTCTTTATATCAAAAGGAAGCACCTTGATATGTTGGTATATCGATGTATGCTACATTCTAAAAGTTATGTTCTTATTGGCATATTGTATGTTATAGCAATAACATGCATCATTTTCCGTAATGACAATTTTGAGTATCTAGTGTGGTGGAAAAGACAAAGATTGTGATTGACTAAATACTAAGCTTCCAAGTATTAGCAACAATGACTTCTGTACTGTTAAATTTGCACTGTTATTTGTGATATGCTAATACTTCTGAGGGGGATAATTTATAGTACTCCCTTTACCATACAGTAACTGGGAGTAAAGTAATGTTAACCATGTGAAGGCAGTCAAGTAATGTCTTCTCGGAAGTGTGTTAAACAATAATCGGCACTGGAAAGGCCTATAAAACATAATGCAATAGATATCTCTAGCACTGAGCAGTGGAAGAATGCACTTATAACTTAGTATTAATGGGTATTTATAAATCTTTGCAATTTTGTAAAAAATAAAAAAAAATGATAGTAAAGGGGAGAAGGAAATTTGTACTTCTTCTGAATAAATTAATTTTAAACCCTGCAACAAAAAAATGAAAGGGGGAAAAAAAAACCCCCAAGGAAAATGTCCTTTTTTCCAGTCTTAAAATTAAAGCTAACTTATGGGTAAAACTAAAGTGATTTTTACAGTCCTTTCAAAGAGTATATTTTGATATAGAGCCACAACCCCATCAAATGTATGAATTGTTGTGTACGGCAGGCTTCGTCAGAGTTAATCCACTGATATAAATAAACGGGTTTTGCACAATATAGGTGTATAAAGGTGGATGGTTGATTTCTTTTGTATTCTGAGACTTCTTTCCTTTGTGTCCAGCACTGTTGCCTGGCTGTTGTAGTTCTTTGAGCACAGACCCCAAAACTCAATAGTATTCTTAAAAAAATGTATTTTTGAAACAAATTCAATATTCCAGATATGCTTGAGATAAAAAAAATAAATTAAAAAAAAAAAAACTTGGTATGTATGTAATATTTTTTTTTATTATTATTATTACCATTTTTCTTTTTATTGGTCGGAATCTGTTTTAATGGAGATTTTTAAAAGCTGTTTACAATTGTAAAGAAAAAAAGAAATACAATAAAAAACTATAAATGCATTTCTGTCTCCCTGTCTTATGGTTTTGTATTGTGATCTTGGGCCCAAGGAAGAAAATAATATTAATAAGTTGTTATCAAATGGGTCTATAATGTATTCAGTTTTTCATCAAAGACACTTGGGATGTGGAAATGTTTTAGAAAAGCCAGTGATGAGGTTTTAACAGTGGGGCATCAAAGGGGATAAGAGCAAAGGAGTAGGACCAGAAATTGATCCAAGATCGATCTGTGTTAGGTGTATTCCATAGTACAGTAGACAGAAAAAAACTACTGATGGTAGATTTGTCATGAACGGCACACCTGTGGGCAGGTGACAAGGGATAATACATACACCTATCTAGCTGATCCAATTTTCACTTCTGCAAGGTTCCTTAAATGAATAAGATCTCCCCTCAACCTGTCACAAATATATCTTAACTCGCTGCCAGCTCCAAGGAGATATCAAAATTCACTTGCAGAGTCTTTGGTCCCTGTATACTAAACCAAATGTATAATTGGTGCACAAAAATCTTTTGTAGCAAAATGTAATTACTCTCTTCAAAACGTTGGAAGATTAAAGTCATTTTAGATTTAATATACCAAAATAGTAGTGCGCTTCAGTTACAGAAAAAGATTTTTTTTAAAACATACAGTAGAATACATGCAGACGTTTCACAAAATAAAAAGATAAACAGACCGAAATCCTATGTTACAACATAAACGTATATGATTTCTTCCAAAGAGGTAGTTGGAGCATGATAGATGAGAATTCACGTGTCTGACATCAGAGCAAATCTCTTGTTAAATTCTAATTTCATATTCCAAATGCAGGGTTTATATCCTAAATTCCCTTAATTGAAACACAACATAAGCCCACCTTCTGGACGTATCCTTAACTCCTTCCTCAATCTGTAATGACACCTCTATTGCTTAAGAAACAAAAGAAATTTTGAGTTAAAAAAAAAAATGCATGAATATTTAAAATGTCCAATAGCTTTATCCCTGTAGCTCCTAGAATAATGTGATTTCATATGAATATATTCGGGTGAGTTTGCCGCATGTAAAGAGACTATTTTTTGACTGACTTACTCCTAAGTATGAGTGACAAATGGATATCTGACTTGCATTCTCACAATCAATCATTAATTGTTTTTTATATCATTTAATTTGTCTAATCGCCTGTTACAAACATTCATCTGTAATTCTCGTGAATCGTTGTTAGACCCATGATATTTAATTTTTAGTACATTCAAACCATTCTGCGGACTACCTTCCTGGTCACACCCTCTGATATTCCCAGACCAGCAAAGAATGTCTTTACAGTTATATTGAAAGGTTTGTTATTTATTTCTACTGTCGAATCGATTTGTGTCATCACAATTTCCTAAAACCAGGTTTTGACCCAGATAACCTCATTTCTAGATACAAACAAAACAAGGCATGGTCAGTGGCTTGACCTACCATAAAAACAGTACATGTATTTTTAAGCTGCAACTGGAAACTCAAATTAACCTCTGGTGTGCCAGATTTATTACAATCCTGAATATCTTCTGGCATTATCATTACAGTAGATCGTGAACAGTGGCCTTCTTTTAAATCGCAATGCATTCCTCGATCGCTTTGGCCTGCATATATCTTGGGCTAGTATTATATTATAGTTTGACCATATACTGTACATAGAACAGTTGATGCTAAAATAACCACACCTTCCCCTCCCTTTGGATCCTCCTCCCCCACATTCACCACCTCAGAGACAACGGAGCCAGGCAGTGAGAGACGGAAGTGGCGGTGGCTCTGTGACCACTATTCAATATGCTGTGAAGCTACTTCTCCACGTCAGGGAAGCTTTGAGTTATATTGAAACTAATGGGTTTTTGATTATGAGAAACTGCCTTTATAGAATATTATTGAATCTTTTCTGCAGGACTAATACTTCTACTTAAATCCTTCCTTATCAAGACACCCAGGATATCCCTATTGAGGTAAGCCCATCTGAATAACATGCTGTGGTAAAACTCAAAACTTTTCACTGTTAGATCTGTATCTCAAGAGTTTTACAGGAGTTTCTGCTGCACACAGAAATAAAACATTGGTTTATATAAACATTTTCATTTTTTTTTTTTTATTATTATTATGCAAAGACAAAATGGCGGCACAAAGTTTCTGGGGACAAACCCCTTTGTCAGGTGAAGAGTATAGTGATGTATGTATAACATATAATACATGTTTCAGCTGAAAATCAGCTGCCCTGGTAAAGAGGGAGCATTGATATGGATGGTGGAAAGTGAGTCAGATATAAATAAGCTTTTGAATTGATAAACAACCCCACCTCCCGTCCTCCCGAATTTAATTCCAGAAAAAGTTAATGCAGTCACCCTAATTATCATATAGTGACTTTGATCGGATAGCAAAGTGCCTTCGTTATACACAATACTTGTACTGTATCATAAGAAAAGATTGCAAATCAATCCATATTATACAGAGTAAAAGGATTATCATCTCTCTGAAGGTTGCATTAAACTATTGGTGACACTGGCTTCATTGCTTGTATTTATCATTTTTATTTCAATGATCACTAACTGAGTCTTTATATATAGAGTGTTATATATTCCTTCTGCTGTAGCGGAGTCTGGACAGACGGACACCCACATACCTAATTTCCACGCCACTTCCACTCTGGTTTATTAAAGTATGCACATTTACAAACATTACAAAACACGCATACAATACCGCATCCATGCCTAAATAAATGGTAGCCAAAAGCTAGAAGTGAGCATAAAATATACTAAATGCTAGTGGTGCTCCACGGATAAAGGCAATATATAAACGACAAAAAAGATTCCCAAAGGGAGCACATGGGTGTACCAAGAACAATGATAATCTATTTATTGATAGAACAAAAAAAACAAGGGAGAAAGTGTTAAAAGGAGGGGGACTCCTACACAATTCCTTAAAGGGACACGGCAATGCTACAGGACTCTGAAGTGTATCAAACTCTGCTAACGTCCCCACCTAACAAAGTGACATAAGGTGAAAACAAAATCACAGATAGTGACTGGATACTTTTAACGACCTCTCATACACGTGTAGTTGTAAGGAATCGGGGAACACGTCCCATGCGGCGTGTTCCCTCCTTACCTGCTGCAGCGCACCTCCCCACTCTGGTTACACGGTGCACGCGCACCCCCAGCTCTTCACTTTGTGCCACAGAGCTTGGCTCCACCCCCGGTCGCATCGCGCGTCTGTCACACGTGGAGCGCGCACGTGATGGCGTGCACCGCTCCTCAGCTGCGTGGCAAGTATTCCTAATTGCCCACTTGTCTCCTGCAGCCTATCCTAGCCTCCGCAGAGGCCGCACCTCCGCTCCACCTCCCTTGCTATTGGTTCCTGTTTACTTTAAAATACTTTCACCTTGCTGAGCATAACCTGTGTAGCCTTGTGTTCCAGCGTTTGCTGTCCCTTGCCATGTTCCTGTGTTTTTCTCTGCTGCTTTCCTGTGTACCGACCTGGCTTGACTTTAGGACCCTCTCTGGATAACGACCCTGGCTTGACTATTGGACCCCCTCTGGATAAAGACCCCGGCTTGCCTCTGACTACCCGCACCTCTCCAGTCCTGACCACGGCTATCGGATATACTACCACTCTCCCGGCTCCAACCCCAGGCCACGGCACAACGGACATTGACCATCCCGCTGACTCGGCCCCTGGATTCCGACAAGTATCTTAACTAACCCGATCTCTCCAACCCAGACCCACCTATGCTGACTATCCACTCTCCAGGTGCGCCTCGGCTACTGTAGGGTGCGCAGTCTTGTACTTTCCCACCTCAGTACCGGGGTCCCGCCTTGTTCGTATTGAGCGCACTGTAGAAAGCTACAAACATGCACACAAGATGATGATTGTGTACTGGGACACAAAATAGCAGAATTGCTGACAAGAAAATTTTTTCTCAAAAAGGTAAACAATGAGACACTCGTAAGTGATATGTCCATAAACAGCATGCAGTAAATGCTGAGTAGCCTGTCTCAATAAGTACAGCGTCCGGATATAGTATATAATATAAAGTCCATGATACATCACCGCTGTGAAATAGCATATGAGCTCATGTAAGTCCCTTCAGTAGGAAGAGGGGTCCCCCAGCCAGGCTCCCACTCCAACGCGCGTTTCGACGCTTGTCTTCGGGGAGTAGAGATGACATTTGAACAGCAGACGTTTAAATAGCAGATCAAAACTTCATTTTGCGCCAAAAGCGGCACTTCCAAGTGGTTTATTCAATCGAAACTAATGTCAAACAGCTGATCCCTATTATCCTCGGCGACTCAGCCAATGGTGTTACAGGGGGCGGAATTACCAACATATCAGGAGCATATTAGGTAATCACGTCACTCGGTGTCCTCACGTTGGTTACCTTAGCGATCCAACACTACATTGTTAACCAATGAAATACCAGCTGGATCGTAGTCCCATCCTGATAGTCAAAATGAAAATAAAGCCCAAAGTAGTCATAGTAACGGAACACTCTGGGTACAGCGAATATAATAGAATGGTGAAGATTTTGTCTTTCACTGCAAATCCACTGGACATCCAGATAAGGCAGGAATCACACACAAGATCGTCATATTGTAGTGATGTATTAGCTGTAAAGGCTTCACTCCATGGCCACGGGACATCCAGGTGGGACCACAGTCATAACGTAGTCGTTTTGCTGCCAACGTTGGAGTCGCAGTGCAACGCCATGCTGTCATGGTTCAAATATCAACGCAATCGCCATACTGCCAGAAACCTCTGATAGTTGATACTGGATGATATATACAGTATATATATTATGTGACAAACGGCTTACTCCGGGACTCCGTCGTTTGTCCGGGACTGTTTAGAACACGGTCTTTTAGGGTAGGTTAAATGATGAGGCGTCACGTACTGTTCCTTTAAACAGGCTATGCCTGGTTTATTCAGTCCCAGGCACTGAGACTGCCACAGTGCATACAACAGAAAACAGATCAAAACAAAAGCTGCTCACCTGAGCGATAACTTAACTTAGATATCCCTGACTCAGGGTTGGACGTGGCTTTTCCACTTCCAACATCAAAACACGGTACTTTTGCAGTCTTACACAAATGAACAGAAAGATTGAACCTGTTTGGGGAAGAGGCTTCTCCCCTCTGTAGTTCAGCAGCCTTCCAGCCTCCTGGCTCTTGTGGGGAGACCAGAGCAAACAGGAAATCAGTCTTTCATACCTGATTCCTAATTAGCATGACAGGTGACAGAAATCAGGCAGCAGACAAACTCTGGTCTGGATCTCTCATCCCTCAGTTCCAGCGCTTGCCAAACTGTGGGATGGAGTGTATGTATTATAAGGCTGCACTCCCAGGCCAAACAGGATAGAAACTGTCTAGTATCCTGGAAGCCCTATATACGGAATTTATTACCATCCCCTGGTTTCTGTCACATATCCTCCCCCCCAGCTCAGACCTCGAGGGATGAGCGACCATGGATATTAGGGAGTGCATCCTTGACAACCCGTCAGCATTGCCATGTTTGTGCCCTGACCTGTGTTCCACAGAAAATTTAAAGGGTTGTAGGCTTAGGAACCACCTGGTCACTCTAGCATTCTTTTCCCTGTTTTGACACATCCAGGTAAGGGGTGCATGATCTGTGACCAACCGGAATTTTCTCCCCAACAGGTAGTATTTGAGCGTCTCTACAGCCCACTTTATTGCGAGACACTCTTTCTCTACTATGGAGTAATTTTTCTCCTGGGGATTTAGTTTCCTACTTAAATAAAGGATGGGGTGCTCCTCACCTTGAGACTCCTGGGAGAGTACCGCCCCCAGCCCAACCTCAGATGCGTCGGTTTGGACTACGAACTCTTTGGAGAAGTCAGGTGTGACCAACACTGGTTGGGCACAGAGAGCTTCTTTCAGGCTTCTAAAGGCCTGTTCGGTTTCGGGGGACCACTTTACCATTAGCGGTCCTCTTGCTTTTGTGAGGTCAGTTAGTGGGGTTGCCTTAGTTGCAAAATTGGGAATAAACCTTCTATAGTACCCAATTAACCCCAAAAAAGTCCTTACTTGTTTTTTTGTAACTGGTCTTGGCCAATTTTGTATCGCCTCCACTTTGAGTGTTTGGGGTTTGAGTAAACCTCTGCCAATAGAATATCCCAGATACTTGGCCTCCTCCAGACCAATAGTGCATTTAGCGGGGTTAGCAGTTAGTCCAGCAGACCGGACTGCGTCAAGCACAGCTTGGACCTTTGGAAGGTGGGATTGCCAATCTTCACTATGGATTACCACATCATCCAGGTAGGCGGCAGCATACCGAGCATGTGGTTTTAAAATTTTATCCATCATTCTTTGGAATGTGGCGGGAGCTCCATGTAAGCCAAAAGGCAACACCTTATACTGAAAGAGGCCGTCTGGGGTTGAGAAGGCTGTCTTTTCTTTTGCCCTTTCTGTGAGGGGAACCTGCCAGTACCCTTTTGTTAGGTCTAGGGTTGTGAGATATCGGGCTTTGCCCAGTCTCTCTACAAGTTCATCTACCCTGGGCATAGGATAAGTATCAAATTTTGACACCGCGTTTAGTTTCCGGTAGTCATTACAAAACCTTGTTGTACCATCTGGCTTTGGGACTAAGACTATAGGGCTGTTCCACCCACTTTGGGATTCCTCAATTACACCTAGTTTTAGCATTTTTTTAACCTCTAAACTTATAGCCTTTCTTTTGGCCTCTGGGATTCGGTACGGTTTAAGGTTAACTCGGACCCCTGGTTCAGAGACTAGGTCATGTTCAATTACGCTAGTTCTACCTGGCCGTATAGAGAAGATTTCTTTGTTTCTTCTCACTAAATTCTGAACCTCTCGTTTCTGATGAACAGACAGGGTTTCAGCTATGCTAACCTCTGGGTCAGTTTCTTGATTCTCTGACGGACCTGGGGGTACTAGGGTTAACAAGACTTCTCTATCTTTCCAGGGCTTGAGTAGGTTTATATGGTAAATTTGCTCAGGTTTCCTCCTACCTGGCTGTCTTACCTTATAATTTACTTCTCCCACTCTTTCCAAGACCTCATATGGCCCATGCCATTTAGCAAGGAATTTACTCTCCACGGTGGGAACCAGAACTAGTACCCTATCACCTGGAAAAAAAATTCTGACCCTAGCACCCTTATTATACGTATTCCTCTGTGCTTCTTGAGCTTTCTCCATGTGTTCCCTCACTATGGGTAGGACTGCAGCAATGCGGTCCTGCATCTGGGCAACATGCTCTATTACACTTCTGTAAGGGGTAACCTCGTGTTCCCAAGTCTCTTTGGCTATATCCAGTAAGCCCCTTGGGTGTCGGCCATACAATAGTTCAAACGGGGAGAAGCCTGTGGATGATTGGGGAACTTCCCGAATGGCAAATAACAGGTACGGTAACAAACAATCCCAGTTTTTCCCATCTTTATCAACCGCCCGCCGTAACATGCTCTTTAAGGTTTTATTGAACCTTTCCACTAAACCATCTGTTTGTGGATGATAGACTGAGGTTCTGAGATGCTTGATTTTTAGGAGTTTACATAGCTCTTTTGTTACTTGGGACATAAATGGTGTTCCCTGGTCAGATAGAATCTCTTTAGGAATCCCGACCCGGGAAAACAGAACTACTAACTCTTTTGCTATGTTTTTAGCTGAGGTGCTACGTAGGGGAACTGCCTCCGGATATCGGGTGGCATAATCTAATATTACCAATATATGCTGATGTCCCCTAGCAGACTTTATTAGGGGTCCTACTAGATCCATAGCAATCCGGTCAAATGGTACCTCTATTATGGGAAGGGGTACCAATGGGCTGCGGTACGCCTTGAACGGGGCGGTGATCTGACATTCTGGGCATGAGGAACAATAATTCGTAATTTCTGCCAGAACCCCAGGCCAATAGAAGCTTCGGAGAACCTTTTCTTTTGTCTTTTCCACCCCTAGGTGTCCCCCCAATGGATGACTATGTGCGAGGTGTAATACTACGTTACGGAATGTCCGTGGTACCAACAATTGTTTAGTTGTAACTGATTTCCTTTTATCAACCCGATATACTAGGTCGTTCTCTACCTCGAAGTAGGGGTAAGCAAGTGACCTATCTGGTTGGCCAGGAGTACTATTCTGGTCCCGTATATTTCCCCTTGCTACCGCTAATGTGGGGTCTTCCCACTGGGCCTTCTTAAAACTCCCAGGACTGACCTCTAGGTCAGCGAGGGTCTTATCCGGTTCTGGGGTGGTAAGTGTCTGCTCAACATCTTGATTTGGGGTATTCCCTACCAAAGTAGTGATGGGGAAGGGAATTTTACAGCACTCCTCCTTTTCCCCCTTCTTATTTGGGCCCTCGTCAACCTCCATTTCTGAAAAAGGGAAAGGATTTGTTTCTTCTAATACTTCGTTATGGTCCGCTATTGAACTCTGGGCGCTATTCTGAGCGGGGGACCACATTTTTAGAAAATGGGGAAAGTCGGTCCCTATTAACACATCATGTGCCAGTTTGGGTACAATACCCACCTTGAAATCTAAAGAACCAAACTCTGTTTCAAAAAAAACATCAACAGTGGAATATTCATGATTATCCCCATGTATACAACAAATTGCCACTCTTTGTGAACTGTTTCCCTGTTTCTTCTTAATGGGCAAGAGGTATTCGGACACTAGTGTGACCATGCTCCCAGAGTCAAGAAGTGCCCGAACCCTCTTACCATTAACCTTTACAAATGCCCACAGATGGTTATTCAAGGGGTCCTCTGGGCTAGGGCCCATACATTGGGACAACAGCGAATAAGGTTCCACGCTGTTGCATTGCATGGGCTCATCATTTAGTGGGCAGATTTTTGCTGTGTGGCCCCTCTCATGACAATTTACACATTTAGGTACATAGTCTGTGTCCCACTTAGAGCCTTTTCCCGGCTCCCCATGTTGGCTATTGCCCTTAGTGTGCGAACCACTGTTGCTGGTGCTGCGTGAAGGTGGTCGCCGCTCTTCAGCGCCCCTTAACCCCGGTACCCTTTTACCGTCTCTGGAAGAGTCCTGGAACCTCGGGTAGTGGGGTTGCTCCACGACTGTGGGTTGCGGGTGCTCTTCTGCTGCATTGTACCTTTCTACGAGGGCCACAAGCTCATCCGCATTGTGGGGGTCACTCCGACTGACCCAACGGCGTAAGGCAGAGGGAAGTTTCCTCAAGAACTGGTCCATGACCAACCGTTCCACGATGTGGCTGGCTGAGTTGATCTCGGGTTGTAGCCACTTCCGGGCGAGGTGGATGAGGTCATACATCTGGCTTCGGGTGGCTTTATCCATCGTGAAGGACCATGCGTGAAACCTTTGGGCGCGAACAGCCGTGGTTACGCCGAGGCGGGCGAGGATCTCGAACTTCAATTTTGCATAGACGTTAGCTTCGGCTGGCTCTAGATCAAAGTAAGCCTTCTGGGGTTCGCCGCTTAGGAAGGGTGCGATTAGACCAGCCCACTCAGCTTCTGGCCATCCCTCTCTCTGTGCCGTGCGTTCAAACGTGAGAAGATAGGCTTCCACATCATCCGAGGGTCCCATCTTCTGAAGGTAGTGGCTTGCCCTGGTCATTTTCGGAACTGGGGCTGCCGCTGCCAGTGGAAGGTTACTGATAGTCCCCCTCAGGATCTCGAGTTCCTGCTGTAAGCCCTGAGCGAACCGCTGTTGCTCCTCTCTCAGCAAGCGGTTTGTCTCTTGCTGGTTTGCAATCGCGTTTTGCAGGGCTTCATTTGTCTGTTGCTGGTTTGCATTCGCCTGTTGCTGGTTTGCATTCGCCTGTTGCTGGTTTGCATTAATCTCTTGCTGGGCTATTAGCAGCTGTTGCTGGGCTGCATTCGTCTGCTGCTGGTTTGCATTAGTTTCTTGCTGGGCTATTAACAGCTGTTGCTGGGTTTCATTCGCGTCTTTCTGGGCAGCGACATTGCGTACCAGCGCACCCACCACGTCTTCCATCTTGTTTGCAGAGGATGAAAAAAACTTTTTTTTTTTTTTTTCTTTCAAAGTTCTTCAACCCGCAGACCCCCTAGTGCTCTGCCCGCATTCTCCACCATATGTGACAAACGGCTTACTCCGGGACTCCGTCGTTTGTCCGGGACTGTTTAGAACACGGTCTTTTAGGGTAGGTTAAATGATGAGGCGTCACGTACTGTTCCTTTAAACAGGCTATGCCTGGTTTATTCAGTCCCAGGCACTGAGACTGCCACAGTGCATACAACAGAAAACAGATCAAAACAAAAGCTGCTCACCTGAGCGATAACTTAACTTAGATATCCCTGACTCAGGGTTGGACGTGGCTTTTCCACTTCCAACATCAAAACACGGTACTTTTGCAGTCTTACACAAATGAACAGAAAGATTGAACCTGTTTGGGGAAGAGGCTTCTCCCCTCTGTAGTTCAGCAGCCTTCCAGCCTCCTGGCTCTTGTGGGGAGACCAGAGCAAACAGGAAATCAGTCTTTCATACCTGATTCCTAATTAGCATGACAGGTGACAGAAATCAGGCAGCAGACAAACTCTGGTCTGGATCTCTCATCCCTCAGTTCCAGCGCTTGCCAAACTGTGGGATGGAGTGTATGTATTATAAGGCTGCACTCCCAGGCCAAACAGGATAGAAACTGTCTAGTATCCTGGAAGCCCTATATACGGAATTTATTACCATCCCCTGGTTTCTGTCACAATAAGAACTATTAAAAATATAAATAAAGACAAAGGGAAAAGGGGGAGATATTGAATCAATGAATATGCAAATAAGGAAAAAGAGAAAAAATAATACATTTTTAAAGAAACATTGCAAAACTTAAATAATCATTGAGACCTTGAGGTACCATGATCTCTAACTGAACTATCCACCTGCATTCTATCTGTAACAGTGAGCTCTCGAGGACCGCTCCGCGGATACCAATAGAGACCCTGTCAAAGGCAAACACAGATAAGACAGCAGGATCTGACCCATGATGTTTCAAACAAAATATCTTGCTACTGTTATCTTCTTGAACACATCCAGGTCATGTTGCCAATTTTTAATATTGCGAGTTCTAAGATTCTAAACCTGACCTCCCTCGTGCTCTTCCCTATATAAATCAAACCACATGGGCAGATTAGGTAATAAATAACACCTTTTGATTTACAGTTAAGAAATGGGAATATGTTAAAGCTACGTGTACCTGTGGAATTAGAGTCTGTTTGCCACATAAATTTACAAGCTGAGCAGCTACTATGTCTAAAAAAAAACAAAACCCTTTTTAGCAAAAGTAGAAAGGAAAGTAGATCAGACCTGAGGGTCATAATGACTATGGATTAGTTTATCTCGCAAATTAGGCGAGTTTAGCCTAGCCTGAGGTAGTGCAACACAACTAAGACACACTTGCGATACATGTAGATGTGCACTGGCATACTTTATTGCATCAAAATGGCGACTGCCCAGCAGAGTAGCACCATGTGCGATTGCAGAGAAAAAGTAAAGATGGCGACAAGTGATGATGTCCTGCGCGATGCGGAGAGCCCGAAATGGCGGTCCGCGCCAGAGATGGGAAGCGCACGTGCTGTGCGGACAGCGGAGGAACCGTGTGCGGAGACGCCTATAATGAGTAGACTATGGAGTGGCGCGAAAGCTGTGGCCGCGCCTTTATTGTCCTGCCTGAATTCCCGGGGTGCAACCCAGGAGGATAGCTGTGAGGACATTGCAATTATGTGTGAGAAGGCGGATGGAGTATCTGATTGCCAGGCGGTGACTACAACTCAAGTCTCCACTGCTGCTAGTAGGGATTGCACAGCGATCCAAAATGGTGGCTCCCGCTTCCCTGGGCCGAGAGTGGTGCGAAAAAGAGAACCCCACCCTGATTGGGGAAGTGGAGCGAAAGCCGTGGCCGCGCCCTCCTGGGATGTGACAGACTCAGAGCCGATTCTGGGTCATGACGTGAAGCTGTGGGACCCTTCTCTAATCTCCACCAGAGGGAGGGGTCCCTGCATCTGCCAATGGAAGTCTGAACTGACTGAGGGAGGAGCTGGATATGCGCTTCCTGTCCCTCAGTTGCGAAGAGCTGGTGAGCAAGAGAGACTGTTGTGCCGTGTGTCTCCCTTACCCAGTGCAACTACTAGTTGTGCCATGGCGGACTTTGACATATACCCCTACCAACTTCCAGGAGGCTTCCTGGTAGTGAAGACGGGTGGTCGAGAGATTCTTCCGTGTCTATGTATGTAGTGTAGAGTATGTATGTAGTGTGCGGAGAAGCCAGTACAATGGCGAGATGCCCTCAATGCGGCATCCACTACTTGTGGGCCGTGGAGCCGTTCGTGCCTGGGCACGCGGAGGCGGGAGGAGATACAGCAATGCTGACGGCTGGGGCCTTGCCAAAAATCAAGAAAGAGGAGGTCGATCCCGGAGAATGGGGATCGCTACTAATGATGGTGCCCAAGAAGGATGGTGCTGAGGCCTGCAACTGCAGCGAGAACCTGGAATCTCGCTGTCGGTCCCCTGCGGAGGTACCCTTACTGTCATCGGTATCCTCCTCGTCGGACGATGAGAACGGAAGCCGTGCATCGGTGGTGATGCGCCTACCGGCGGGCCACTACAGTGGTGCTGAAAAGAAGGAAGAGCTACTTACCAGTGACCTCGAGCTGTTGAGTATAGAAATTCCCCGACAGCACGCGCTGGTGCGGCCGGAGCAGCGGAAGAGTCCCACGGCCGTGGTGACTCCCAGCGTGTCGGAGGAAGAGGATCCCATCGCACACCAGCGGAGTGGTGATGTACCCTCTTACCTTCCACAGGCTCCGATGGAGGCGGCCGAAGAGAAAGGCCTGACCAAGGCGCAAGTGGAGCTGAGGGGCGACGTCGAACATCCGGTGATGGACGTTGAGATGGAGGAGGAAGTTCAGGTGGGGGACCCCACCCAAGATGGCGCTACCTCGCGAGAGGATGATGACGTCACTTCCGGTAGCCACAGCGGAGCCGACTGGAAGCATCCGTCATCGCAGCTGATCAGTACCAGCCTGTCCCAGGAAGAAATGGACAGTTATCGGCAAGCGGTGAAGAATCGGGGCAACAAGAAGAGTCTTGAGCCTGCTCTGCCCAAAGTCACAACGGGTCATGGCATAGTCAAGTTGTTAATTACGCTGCCGCAACGTAAGAACACTTCCCTTTGCCATTCCCTTTGCCCAAGGCCACTGCCCCTATCCCTGCCCCTGTCACATCTCCCTCGGGGTCCCAATCGAGCCAAGGGTGGTCTGGGGAGTCACGGGACACGTCGGAGGAACGGCCTGGGTCGGCCATGGACTGGGGGGACTGTTTTACGTCTCATGAGGGGTCGGGGAGGGAAGTAGTACCTGCTGTGACACCCCCGAAAATGAATCCCACAAATTATACCCATATTGTAAGGGGAAGGCCAAAACGTTATGGGACTGCCACCCGTTCAAGTACTACATCTGGTGTCTCTTCTGGTGGAGAGACTGAAGGGCCTGAGACTGCGTTAGTAGTAAAGAAGTAGTCCTCGGAAGCATAGCACCAAGTGGTGGGCTCCATTGTATGAGGGGTATTCTGAGTGGTTGGACCGCACTAGGTTCATCTTGATGCGAGGAGATGTAGTTGATCACTGGTGGGATGTGGGTGAATACTCGGCTGGGGAAAGCCACAAGGAGTTAGTGAGGAGGTGGGATGAAATCCAAAAGGGAATAGTCATCCCAAAGGGGTCCTCTATATTGTATGATCTCATTGCCCCTGAAGAACCACTGTCATGGGTACTGCCAGGTAAAGCAGGGAATAAGAGGCTGGTGAAGATAAGCAGGGCTGAGAGGGCCATAGTAGCGAGATATAAGCAATCTCATGGATTGGAGTATCCTTATGTTCCAGAGCCCCTAATGCAGGAGATTGAGGATAATCGGGGTACCTGGCTAAGGGAAGTAGTGGAGGACTACCTTAAGTCAAAGTCTAGTTACTCTGAACACCGAACAGAGGCTAGGATATGTTATCTGATGCGGGTTTGGAGTGTCGGGCGAAACATTTTCATGCATAAGATGGAGTATAGACCAGAAAATGGGCCACCTAGATCATACAGTATTACAATTGTTGATCACAACGGGCGAGAGGTAAAGAAGCCTGACCCCAGACATTACTATTGAAGTTTGGATTCTCCTTGGGAGTAATCTTAGTAGTACACTGTCTGTGGTAATATGAGGTTCTGAATACAGTAATGCAGTTATGGTGATTCGGCATTATGTTGAATTATGTATGGTGTGTGCCAATGTATATTTGTATTGATGATACTGTTGTTCCCTGTATGTTTTGCAGTTGCTTGTTTGAAGGAAGGCCCCGCAAATTTAGGACCAAGTGGGGACCATTGGATTCACCAGAGGGAGATTGTAGCCCTGTGTAATTTTGGGGTTACATGCCTCTCTCCTCCTGTGCAATAATCCCTGTTAAAAGGGCAGGTTTGCCAGGAGTAATCATGCGGTTTGCCCTCATCCCCAGTGATGTGTATTGTGTAGTGAAGGAAGTGACATCATGCTCTGTAGCCACTTACAGTGACACAGGGGTGGTTTCTACTGGAGCTATATAGTATGCAACACTTCCTGAATTTAGTATGTGTGAGTGTCTCATCCCACCTGAATGAGACTGTCTGACCCAACACACTGCCAGGGCTCTGGCAAGAAGGACTGTGGCCCTCCCCTAGGGGAGAGGTGGACAGACTATTCCCCTTACTCTATTAGAGAGTAAGGGAAGAGCAAGGACAGCTTCTAGGCCCTGACTAGGAGTGGTGTCCAGGGACTTCCTTGAAGTGGGCAACCTTTATCATGAGCGGCTAGAGACCGGCCGCAAAGATGGGCAGTCTGCCACTAATTATGTTAATAAAGAATGTCCAACATGAAAGAACCTTCTTGCCTGAGAGTGGAGTCATTCAGGGAGAAGCTGCACCCAGAGCTTCTCTTTCAGAGACTCCTCCCTGCTGTCGTGGGGACCTGGAAGAGATGGAGGCGCTATACCAGAAGTGAGTAGTTCTCAGCATTACCTCATGAGTCAGTCCTGATGTAATTCCCCATATCACCGCGGAAGGCTCAGGAGTCCTGTAAGCCAGCAGGTGCACCACACTAGATTACATGTAACATGGGGCAGTTTCCTCACGTAAGGGGCCAATGTGAGGTTGGGGGGGGGGCACCGTTACACATAAATAAGGGATTTGGTATATTCTATCTGCTAAAAGTCACTGTCTGATAATTAGGGTGACATCATGGACTCGTACTGGTGCAAAACTGGGGAAGTGGGTGAGCGGTTTGACCCCCAAAATGTTATGAAACCATTTTGGTTTCACATACGACAAACTTTATAAACCGTCATTTTCTTGGATCAGGGCCAGCTTGATGGCGTTGCCATCACACAGAAGCCCTGCGCTCTTCCCCACAATAATAAAGCCGATTGCAGGGGGAGAGCACGGGGCCTCTGTGTTTCTAACCTGTCCAGCTGCCTATCCTTTAAACTTCCCGTTATTATGATGTCACATGGCACTGCATTGACATGACAAAGTGATGGCACCATGACGTCATGACTTTGCGTTGTTTGAGGTCCCGCGCCGGACCATGTAAGAGACCTAGCGAAAGCCCCTGCACCAAGTCCCGCAAAAGAATAAGCCGGCTCTGCGTGTGAGCAGGGCTGGATCTCCCACTAGGCCTGATTGGTCAGGGACTAGAGCGGCAAATTTCCGTTTTTTTGTTTTTTTTTAAATTCCCTCCGTGTTTGAAAGACCATAAAATTGTGCTGGTCGGTGGCGTCTCTTCCTACAGCGTCCCGTCATCATGGTGTCGCAACTTCAAATGGCGCCACGTTGCCCGGGCAACGTGACGCTACAACGTCATGATGCTGAGTCAGCTGAGATGTTACAGATTAGAGTTCCACATTATACAGGGATATACCAATTAAGTATACATGGGAAGAATGTTGATCCAGGGAATAATCCGATTGCCAATTCTTGGAGTCAGGAAGGAATTTACTTTTCCCCTTATGAGATATATCATCCAATGATAACACTGGGTTTTTTTGTTTGCCTTCCTCTGGATCAATAAGGAAGTATAGATATAGGATAAAGTATCTGTTGTCTAAATTTAGCATAGGATGAACTTGATGGACGTCTGTCTTTTTACAACCTCATCTACTATGTAACTATGTATCTGAGGAATCTATGCAAATACTGTACTATACCCGAGTGCACAGAGAACTTGTTTTAAAAGTTCTCGAGAAAAGAGCATTTGAATATGGTTCTCTGTGGTGTGACTTGCTTAAAACAAGAAAAGAAAACTAAAGTAAATTATCACGAATTACACGAAAATTATGCTTTAAACAGTATGCAGTTCACAGAATGAATGGACCATCGTGATTGCCACCTGTTGGACAATTATTATTATTGCATGTAACAATGTTTAATGCTGGAATCCCTACAACAAATTGCTAAACAAATTCATTTTGGCAATTACATTATTCTAAGAAAAGTGGCCTTCGGGTTGTGTTTGCGCCTTCATCAAGTTATATAAATATTTACATCTCAAATTGAAAATCTCAATTACATCAATCCACAAGTAAATAGAGAATAAAAGCATGACGTTCATTCAACAGTGATAAGCGTAACGTAAAATTAATATTAACACTGTCATTAACATATTGTGTACAATAGGTACTGCTGTGCAAAGTTCCAACATTTCCATCACTGGCAGAAGGTGAAAATATTTTAAGCTTGTGTGCCAGTCAAAAACGATAAGTTTAACATGAAATTGGAGCAGCAGAGATGCTTCAAGTATATTGTTTGTGCACACTACATAACCCTTTCACTGCCAGTGATCAGCAACGCATCATCACAGACACTGACAGCAAAAGGTTTAAGCATGATTCAATTTAAATTGCTTGTCCCAGAATCATATAAACATGATCTATGACAATAGCACATTTATGTTTGGAATCATTTGTTTGTAACATGATTTCTTGTAAAATATAACATTTTCCACCCGTTAATTCCTCCATGCAATATTGAAGTTTCATTTCCACATAACTAGGTACACCGTGTGCAATAGGCTTGCTTTGTACTCACATGAATGTAGACAACACGTGATGTCTGGGATATAGATATTGCTGACAATGAGAAAGACCTGACCACACACTTGTTCCTTAAGAGTCCTGTAATGTACACTCAACCAGCTTCGGTTTGCAAGACATTATACAAGTTAAAAGGATATACCAAGAAATGAAAACGGGAGTGCTCCAGGGGCCTGAGAGGTCTCTACAGTCTACAATACTCTGCAGGCCCTTCCAGTAGGAAGTTAATGCACAGCCATTAATTGACTCAACACATTTCCCTGTAGCTGTTAAGGTTTTATTTGTTCGGCAGTGAGATGTTAAATAATTCAAATTGTGGTAATATATGCATTTAAAACAAAAAAAACCCCAAAAAAATGGTTTTCTGAAACCCATAAGCATTTTAATAATTTTTGTTAAAAATCTGTATCAATTGTTCACATTATAACCGAACAATTATTCCACTAGCATCCCTTTTTCGTATGAAGACACCTTGTGTTGAGCCCTCTCACACCACAGTTATAGTGGCTACTTGTGTTGGTCCCTTGCCAGAGATTAAGGTATGCCCAGCAGACAAAGATGAACATGGCAAACAAAGTAGAAAGAATTCTTTTTTTCTTCTACAAAAATAAAATCGGAATGTACTCTGCTTCCTTAGGAAAAATGAATCACCCTTAAAGTTAAACTTTTGCTTATTCATTTCCTGCAAAAGATGAATTACATAGGATCCAAAAACACTCATCAGATGTTAAAAGTGCTATACTAATCTGTTTAACTAATGTTGGCACCAGAATAACTTTAGAAACAACCAAGTAATAAAAAAAATAAAAAAAATAGCGAGGATTGACAAATGATTTTTGTACACAAAGGGGGGAAATTCATTAAACTGATTACTCCTTACCATTAATGTTGATAGCCATTGACTAGCAGTCACAGCTACCACACTTTAATGTCCCCCAGTCTTCAAACAAAGTAGTATATAAACGATTGTATGAAGTCTTCAAAGCACTGGGTTACCATTGAAACATTAAAAGTTAATATAAAACGTGTAAATCGTACTTAAAAAAAAAATGTATAAGTGTACCAGTTATCTTCATTAAACATGCCACTCCCATTAGTGACAATTGGATGGACAAAGACTTCAAAATTAAATCATTTATAAACTGCAATACTAACTATGTAGTGTATTATCTAAAAATCTGGTTGTGACAAGGGATATGTGGGCAGAACGATAAGACCCCTTAAACAAAGAATAATGAAGCATGTTTGCTCCATCAAAAAGGGAGACAATACACACCCAGTATCCAGACATTTCACGCAACGTCCCAGCGGTGGAATCGGCAGCTTGAACTTTTTAAGATATACAGGTAGAACATGTCCTGATGCCTACTAGAGAAGGGACAGACTCAATATATTAAATACGCATGAAATGTACTGGATCTTCAAACTGGGGTCTCTCTTACCATCCGGTATCAATACCGATTGGGAGTTGCAACATTTCCTTTGACTTACATCCAAAGAGTAGCTAAAGAAAACAGGCATGATTATCTGAGAAATTATCGCTCAGGAATTTCAGTGCTCCTCTGAAACATTGTCACATTTGTCACTGCATTTATTCAAGGTGTTCATTATGACATGTTCATGTGGTGAATTGTTATGTACAGTTTTTAGAATCTAAGATGTTTAACAATTATTTCCATATACATAAATTATACCATTTTTTTTTGTCTATTATAGACATTCAATTATGGGTTCACTCTATCCCATGATATGTTGCATTGAACTTGGAGTCATCATCAAGCTTCGTTATGAAGTTCCAAAATAGATCGTATGTTTCATCTGGAAATCTGCATATCGTTTATCAGTTTGATATCTCATCCATTTGTGCAAATTCCTTGCACCTGGTTATATAAATGAATATAAAACATCATGTTTGTTATTTACATATGGATGGTCAAATTAGGTTGCAATATGAGAAATAGATTTATTTCATTAAAACAAGGTCTAATTATGCTACAGGGTTATACCTTATGATCATTTTTTTTAGTTGATCAAGATATCTGTTCTTGCTGTATCTATAATAATAGCATGTTCTTGTATAGTGCTGCTAGATGTACGCAGCGCTTTACAGACATTTTGCAGGCACAGGTCACTGCCCTGTGGAGCTTACAATATATGTTTTTTTTTGTGCCCAAGGTCACAAGGAGCCGACACCGGGAATTGAACCAGACTCCCCTGAAACCTCTGATGTGTGTATCACTTACACAGGCCGTGTAAGATATATATATATATATATATATATATATATATATATATATAGATATATATATATTTTTTTTAATTATTATTATTTTTTTTTTTTTTTACACTTCTCCCTTTACTACCCTCCTTGGAACATACAGTAAGTGCATTGACTGTGGTGGATAACCGGTGTGCTCTTATGTGCATACAATTAGCAGCCTATCCACCATTGTGTATTGATGATTTATAATCATTTTATTAATTTCTTAATCCTGTGCACTCCTATTTTGTCTTTTTGTACTTGCTTTTAAGGATCCTGGATTGAGCCCAGTGGGGTTGAGCAGCAGGAGCCTGTTTACCCCTGTGTGTCTTCAACATTTTTGGGACTGGCTCAAGGTAGCATCAGCCGCTTCTAGTTCAATTTATACTCGCCGTATTTAGAGTTTGCGCCCTAGTATCCTTCGCCTGTGTATAGAGAGGAACATGGCAGAGCTGCACTGGGATCTATATAAGGCAACCACAGACACGAATGCTTTAAACAATTTGACGCAAGTATGCTGGTACAGTCTGACAAAGCAGTCACGCCCATGGTTAACCATTGTTAATGTGAGGGACCCAAGATATGTAATGCTGCATTATTTGTCATAGTAAGTGTTTATATTTTGTGCACAAAGGGTGGCAGAAAAAGACAAGCGAGACATGGAAGCATTGCATGCCGCATTTATTGCATAGATCTAAAGATTTAAGAAATCAACATAAATTAACTCCTTGGCATCTCACATCTGAGCTTTCCATTAAATAAAAAGTAAAAAAAAAAAACGCGAAATATCAGTGTTAGCTTATTTACTAACTCAGTAGTTACAACCTCCATCTTCTTCAATGTGTTTGACCCTCAATAAGGGAAGAATAGGGGGATTCAAAGGCACACAGACATCTAGTGAAGCAAGTGGGCTACGAGTTTGCACGGCTTTATGAATGAGACCCATGGAGTGCAAGAGAAGAACATAGGACCAGGTCAGTGCATAGGACTACATTACATTACCGGGCTATTATTAAAACCCTTAAGGACATAGTTGTTAATAAAAAGGATCCAGTTAAGTATAATTGGTTACAGATGGGCATAGCAATGTAATTCATACAAAATAAACAGTACCCCAAAAGGAATGTTACAGGTAAAAATACAATTAAACAATTACTATAACGTACGCATGCCTTTATTGCTTAAATTCTGAGAGGGCGAACATTAAACAAACGGAACAGGTTACACCAGTGATCAACTCATCCTCAAGACCCCCTCCCCAACAGGTCAGGTTTTGAGGATATCCCCGCCTCAGCAGTTGGCTCAGTCTGACTGGAGTTGAGAACCCCTGGGTTACATGAATGAGAACAGGATTAAAAAAATGAGGATACACACTGACTACATTTTTCAAAGCGGTTTGGTCAGCTTATTAATTTGCAGATGTTACTTTTGGACAAGTTAGGAAAGTGCGTTTTTGAATAATTGGTTGTGCTATGCAATCTGATTTGTTGTTAGCAAGTGAATTCACTCACAGATAATAGGTAAGCAAAACAAAGAAAACTGACTCCTCTGAGATCACATGGAAAACAGGACTCCCCTGAGACTTGTTTCAGCATGGCCAAACGTGTGTGTGTGTGTGTGTGTGTGTGTGTGTGTGTGTGTGTGTGTGTGTGTGTGTGTGTGTGTGTGTGTGTGTGTGTGTGTGTGTTTGTGTGTGTGTGTACTGCAGGGAGGTGCTCAATATACATTCAGACAAATAAAACATTTTATATTTCAGTGCACAGAAATGCAAATAACTACAAATGATGATTGTTTAAATTCTATTTCTAGCTCATATTAGATTCAAAATCATAATTTCTTAAGAAAAGCGAGTAATTTTTTTCCATTAGCAAAAACCTAAAAATTATAAATCAGATAATTTCTTTGGAGTGCTAGACCACAATAAAACATTCAAAACTCTGTAGTCATTAAGTGCTTAATGAAAGGAGTTAAAAGTTTTTTTCAAAGAGACATCAGGAATTGTACCTTAAATACATCAGTCCTCAAGCAAAGAGCCAAAGTCAGTCATTTGACCAATTATATTGCAAACACTCCAAAGTTTGTAATGAAATGCAGTCACCATGTGTGAGAATTTAGCAGTACACACACACTAATGATTCAACTGCCACAGAGCCCTGTGCTAACAAACCTGAGAAAATGCAACGTGACAGTCAGTCAAAATTATGAAAAATAATATTTTATCTATATTACAGAACTACTGGAGGATTTCATATCATGGAGAAAAAGGAACTGTTTCCCCCCCACCCCCGCCATCTTCCATTGAGATGAGGGAAGCTTTCTCTGGGAGAAAATAAAAAAATAACACATCCTACCTCTGATTGGTGCCAGATATATGGGAGGGGGGGGGGGGGTTCCACTATGGATGGATGTCATGCGACAAATCGTTACCAAGCAGCATCACTGGCCACTGCAGTCTAAATCAGGGGGGGGGGGGGGGGACTTAACTACAGTCCTCAAGCCCCTTCCCACAGGTCAGGTTTTCAGGATATCCCTGCTTCAGATAGGGTTGCCAGGTGTCCGGTATTGAACTGGACTGTCCTGTACTTGGATACTCCAGTAAAAAATGAGAGGTACTGTAATACTGGACATATATGTGTCCAGTATTTCCTCCCTGGACATAGTGACCTGATGCACCTTTCACCATTGAGTCCAGTATTTTTGGAGAAGCCACCTGGCAACCCTAGCTTCAGAACAGGTGGTTCAATCAGAGGTTCAGTCACTGAACCAGCTGTGCTGAAGCAGGGATATCCTGAAAACCTGACCTGTTGGTAGGGGCTTGAGGACTGCAATTGAGCACCAGTGGTCTAAAGAATCTTGTTTTTACATTCTGGATCCTGTGTCGGATTGTTTGTTAATCATTACTCACGTAAATGGCTTTAAAATGCAAACACAGGGACTGTTAATCTTTTCAGCATAGTTGAAGCCAAATCTAGCACTCACCTGTAAAATGAATCCCAAATACGCCATGGTTTCACACTACCCATCCCCCACCCACTTGCAGCTGAGCCGCACTGCAATCTTGAATGTACTCTTCTGCAGCTGTGGCCCATTACTCAGGCAGAAAAATGGTGACTTTTAGTGGGCTTATTCTATATTGGGCCGTGCTGACTGCAAGCGGTCCGATCGGCCACTTCTACTGATATAGAATAAGCCCCCCCTAAGTCTCTGATCCTGTTCATACAACTTTACGAATGAACGTGCTGCTATTAGAAGATACAACACTAATTAGGTGGCAGCTTAAAGAAAATAAGGGTTTCCTGGGACACAATGTACAAGACAAACAGGTTCCTTAGGCACAAACAGGGTTAGATGTGGACAGAAGTTTTTTGCCTTAAAATGTACATTTTTTTTTTTTTAAACAGACATTTTCTTGTAGCGACTTATAAGCTCCAAAAGTGCCGATCTAGCTTTTTGGTATAACCCAAAACATGAATAATTCAAAGAACCCAGAAAGTTAAGATATCAGAAATAGTTCCTTTAACAATTCTGCAATTCTGAAATTGTTAAAGGAAGCATTTCTGATCTCTTAATCGTCAGGGAACTTTGAATTATTCATGTTTTGGGTTATAACCAAAAGCTAAAAAAAAAAAAAAAAAATATCAAGATTTCATGTGAACCAACTACATTACTGCATGTGTTGGTCTACTCCATAAATACGATGCGACTGGCTCCCTGAAGTCCGTTTTTAAAACGATTAATGTATGATCTTTCACTACTTGTGAGATGGTAACATTTTAGTGTTTCCTTCTCCAGTAATGCCGTGTAGCCCCATAAACCGCTTCCTTGGCTATACCACTTAAGTATTACTTGCTGAAGATTTGACCAATTCAGATATAAGTAGTAACTGGTACAGTACTTTAGCGCTTTTGAAAAAGCACAGGAAAAAAAAATGGCAGCTCGTAATGCGTTCTGTTTTTTTCCTATTTTGCAAACGTTTCCAGACACTGTCAAAAGAATGCATTCATTTCCCTCTTTTACAAGGAAACAGGTGCTTCCAGCAGCAGCTTAAGATAAAATACTCTTTGGAAAGTGTTTCTCCAAGTCTCAAGAGGCATAGGACTCTCTCAATGGGGCACGATTAAAGCAGGCAGTCTGCATATCGAAAATATCTTTGCATACAACATATATCGTCATAATGATTTTGTCTTTTTACATATTATATACACTTAAAAGCATATCCAATTTGTGGTTGTGGATTGATTCTCTGAATATGTTTGTGACAAATAAATCTGAAACGGACTTTAAGGGATCACTTCATAGCAGTTTTTGTTAGACAGATGTGCCCAGGTAAAGCAAGCTACATTTGCACAAATATACAGTATTAGTTTAAAATCACACTGTACAGCACAGGAAGAGGGGGAGGGGCGTCTTGATAGCTCATGTGGAAGGTTGTGCAGAAAAAGCACTTTTCTGATCTCCCGTCTTTTTGTAAAGCTAATTTAGCGGTACACGTTTTTCCAACAAAATCTCCATGACACCTGACACCCCCAAACCTTAAAATGATCAGCTGCACCACACTCCATCATGAGGCCTCCTCAGTCCCTCACTAAGAAGCCACGTCACCTTTTATTTCAGCATTTCCCAATATTCCTCTCTCAATTGGAATATATATATATATATATATATATATATATATATATATGTCCCCTGCATTTTACTACATTGTGGAATATGTTGGGGGCTAACTAAATGGAGTTAGAAATAAGATGCACCTCACGGTTCACAGCAGAGAGCAGATATTTCTGACCCAGCCCCTAAAAATAGACATCCACAACTCTGGTGCATGGATGCACAGAAACATAGGAATAATTGAATCTTTGAAGATGTCACATGTAAGCAAGTTTAGCCATTTGGGTTCTCAATCATCAAATACGGCTGCAATGAAACACAAAAGAAAAAAGGCACCTGCAAACAACGGGACCCCAAACTGTTCAGTGCTGTACAGTACAGATTTGAGGTAAAGTTTTTGCTTAGTGCTAAAACACAAACACGTCTGTCGCAATCACATGCCTTTGCGTCATCATTACGTGTGTGTAACGTTTGCGTTTAATTGCATCAAAACATGCCTTCAATTTTTTTTTCTTTTTTCTTTTGGGGGACGGACCTCAGTCCGCAACAACGGAGCCCAGGAGAAGGAAACTCTGCAGCACAAGGACAGTGGAAACCATCTAAATGTGGTGTTCATATACTGTATGTGCGGCAGTGTTCTTCCCACTCAAGGAGACAACGGCACTTTCTACATATGCAGTTTGCAATTAATTTGGTCATTTACTTTCCCAAGATTGTTCACGTGTACAAAGAAACATTAGCCAACAAGGAGCAACGTTCCCACATTAGTGAAAAGGTATAACAGCTGTACTATAACATGCAATAATCCCAATGTCTATTACCAAAGCAGTAAGTTACTAGTCAAAGCATCCAGCTAGGGAGGAGAGGAGCTGGATTCACAGTGGCTGTACTTTGGCCAAAAATTAAATATTATTCCTACTGCACGTACATATTAGAGGTATTATGTGCAGGACTTTTCTGAAAAGACAAAGCTCCCTGCATAAGCTATTCTCAGTGACAAGATGAAAAGTCTTCCACAACACTTGTATTATGCAGATTTGTCTGACTAGAGATGTACAATTGTCTTCGCTTTTCCCTTTCCTTCATTTTGCCTTTGTGTGAAATTTTTACTTCAGTTTATACTTGCTCAGTAATGCACAAAAATGCAACATTTTCACCAGATCACCAATTAAGGTCTTCCGCCACAAGGCTGTGAAAATGGCCGTGTCAAGGGCCATGTGACCTAATGCCCCTTTGCTGGAATTTGCAAATGTACATAAACGTTTAATGCCCATCAAATTCAGTGCGAACGTTGGAGATTTTGAAAGGAAAGAAAAACTGCAGATTTTGCCTGGTTTGCGAAGTTGGAGTGAAAAATGTGCACGTCTCTAACCCTGATGGACAGACAAATGTACATAAAAAAAAAAAAATCAGGTTGTTCTTAAATCATAAATAAAAGTCTATTCAATACTATCATCTTTTAGGAACACAGAACAAAAATAATTTAATGCATCATTACATTCTATTTCACAAGTTCCCTCAATAATCTTCTTGCCAAGTCAGTGTTTAGACAGAAGGAAATGCCATTTCTGGTCTGCAGAAGTAATGCACGCACATTAAAACTGCTTGCTTATCCATGCTACACATGGATAGGCGAGGACTGGTATTTGAAGGCAAGTGAAATTTACTTATGACATTACACAACCTTTCCAACTAATTTAATTTCCAATTTCTCACCCCACAACTCCCAATGGTTGTTTCTGTGATAAGTACGTGAGGCCGTTTAAAAGATAAAACAAGGATATGTGAATTGGTGTGTATGTCAGCACTTCACTTACAGTACACTGCCAACACAAGCGCAAGAGGTTTCCCATCGGTTTGTGGCAACATTCAGAAAAACAAGTTATACACCAGGTTTGTTCGTTCTACAAGGAATGCATACTTTGGAAAATATGTCGAGTCCCTGATGCTTCAGGTCAGGTTCTTCTACTCCATAAATGATTAGGATACTCATGTGAACATCAAGCGGTCTGTTCATAACTAGAGTTGAGTACTATTGAACGTGACTGAGGAACTATGGTCCTACTTCAGTGGCCCTTCTAAAGTAAAGCTTGGGTTTTTCTTTCTGCTCTTACTCAAAACAGCAAAGAGAGAACTTAGGAGGAGCACAACCATAACATGTGTCCAACGGTGACTGGTACCAGGAATAGTTAGGAACATATGTTACAATTACAATCGCCTTTTGCTGTCATTTATGCCGACTCTCACCCAGAGCTATACTGAATATTTGGAATATTAGAATGACAGCCACAAGGAAACTGGACTCAATGTTATATTGCACAATACAGTCTTGCACTAAAGAGATCTTTAGAAATTAGTCATACGGACTCTATGGGATCCAGTGATGAGGTTGCTAAGTCCATTGTGTATCTGAGCCTGAATAGGACCATATTCCACACGCTCCCCATCCACAGTAATAATTCCCTTTCGTGTGAGAGGTTCCAAACGGAAGGCTCGAACAGGCACATGAATGAGGTATGGACATTGTGTCTCAAAGTGTGTCCCTTTCTCCATGGCCAAGAAGAGACGCACAAGGGCTGCCCGAGAAATCCCTGCTTTCACGAAAAAAAGGTGGATTAAACCATCGTCAAAGAAAGAAAATGGAGCTGTGAGCAGGTCAGCCCCCAGATGGCTCTGATAAATGGCCAGCACTAGTACAAAGTCTTCTTCCACAGTTACCCATGTCTTGGGTACTGGATGCTCCATTGGAGCTAGAAGATCATCCTTGGGTCCATTTACCTGGTGATGCGTCTGAGGCTCCATGTCATTGGGTAGCACATGATTATGCTGCAAAGGGTCATCAGTTACAGAGTCAAAAGTGAAGCTGGAGGAGTGCAAGGCTGTTGGGGAGCTTGGTGATGGTGAAGTCTCAAAGCTAGGCAACTCATTGGTGTCAAGTGAAGCAGAGCTGCGCTTATACATGACGTTGCGCTCCTCACACAGTCCTATATCAGAAATAGTACGGTGTAATTGAGCACGATGAAATGGTACAAGGCTCCCATTGGGAGCCAGGGTGATACTCCGTGAGATGGGACGGTGGGCATCCAGCACTGGTAAATAAGAAAGGCGGCCTCGGTATGTGCGCAGTGAGGCCACCCTTACCATAGTGCCGACTGTAAAACGAGCAGAACCCATGTGTCGGTACTTCTCACTTTCTATGTCCACATCAGAGATGAAGCCCCATGCAACACTTAGGAACGAGAAAGAACGTATTCCAGAGCAGCTTGTCACAGACACCAGGTCCATAGGCACCACTGTACCACGGCATAGTAGCAAGATACAGTTAAGTAGCAGCTCAGATCCCATTGCCTGCTCAAACCTGTAAGTTATATATGAAAGAAGAAACAATGAAACATGGAAGCGGAAAACCTTCCCAACAAATATAAGCTGCAAGGGACATCTCAACTAAGAAATATAGGAATGTTTAAACTATAAAAGCTTACATCATAACATTTCATTCATGTAAACAAACTTAATTGTTGATCTGGAACACATTGAAAATATTATTGCAATATTTGAGATATAGCTAGCTCAGGGATCTGCACATGGTCAGGTACACACACACACACACACACAGACACAGACACACAGACACACACACACACACAGACACACAGACACACAGACACACAGACACACAGACACACAGACACACAGACACACAGACCTTATTTATAGTCCTTTACTTACCCGGCATTATAGTTGATGGATCCAGCCAAGGCATTTCCTGACCCACAGGGAATAATTCCAACGGGCATCTTTATTGCATCTTCCCAATCAGGTCGTTCCATCAAGCCGTTAATTACCTGAATAGAGTTAACATTGAAATGCTTTAGGATGGAAATGTAAAGTAAATAATAGAGAGGATAAACAAGGAGTTAAAATTGAAAAAGCTTCAAGAATCCTGGTTTTAAAACATATGGTTGAGCCGACTCATTAGGGATTGCGTAATAAAATCTACAGGAAACAAATCTTGGCCAAGAAATATTATCCGATGTATCGAAGATAAAAACAGCAAATACACAGCATCTTCATTATCAGAAGAAAGCTTGCTGGGTGCAAAATGTTACAATACCAGCTCTCTAGATTGATTCCTTGGTTTCTCCGTATGGCTATATTAAAGAACAGATGATGGATTAAATGTGTCTAAGATATGATATTCCTCCAAGAAAGGATGAGAACATTATCTCTGTTTGCATGTGAAAAATCCTTTATCGAAGGATCTCCAGAATAATTTTTTGCCCAGTGAATGTTGGCTGCAACAAATTCGATTTTTATAGCATTGATTTCCTCAGTGTGCCTGGAATTTTATCTTTTCTTAATATGTTGTTTGACAGGAGCAGGTAAAATCCCTCACCCTTCCAGTGCAATTCATTAAGTCACCTTGAAACACATTTTGTATCTCATTGCCTTTTTTGGTGGGCGGACACTTATCTGCCTCTTTTTTAATAGACAAAAATAAACAAATTAAAAATCTATCGCCTTCAGTTTGGTTTTTTTTTTTGCAAAGAAAAATATCCGAGGCAAATACACTAATCATAGTTGTCAGTCAGAAATCATTGATATATAACCCTCATTGGGTGCATTTGTCATACACCGACAATGCTCTCACTGGTGACCGGTACCAGAAACAATAAGATGCAAAAATGACAAAGTTTCCATCTGCTTTTTGTGTCACCTAGCTTGACTCTCATCCAAAGCCGTACTGAATACAAAGTGCAATTAAGGACTGCAAGGAAACCAAAGTAGGTGTTCTAATACAGTCTAGCACTGCAGAAATAGAAAGCGGCCATGCCGACTAAGGATGAGGAGACAAAAAGTATATGCAAGAGACATGCAAGTGTTAAGTACGTACAACAACAGACAGGGGTGCCCAATGCTACATCCAATTGACAAAACATATATGGTAATAAGTATAACGTTTAAATACTTCAATAATAATTACTTGGTTATTTAATTAAACCCTTCGGCCAAAGCGTCAAGGTATAACCAATAATGCAGGTCCTGAACCCTTCCCTTTACTATACCAGGAAGGTCTTGTTCTTGTAGCAAAGTGAAAAGACCACCCAAGTTAAAAAGGTGAGGAGTGAGTTCTGGGGGGAGGTGCCACCTACCTCCATACAACTGTTACCAGTCAGAAATTGATAAACACACATTCCCAGCTAGCTCAAACTCCTACACCCACCACATCATGAATATATATGTAAAAAAAAAAAGAGCGTGGCAAATGTATACATGTGTGTTAAGTGCGGTCATTCCCAGTACTCCTGACATCCCTGCTGCTTTAACTCCACTATTTGCATACGAGTTTGCTCTTTGGAACATGAAATAAAGGATCTCAATTACACCAATTTGAGGATTCAGCCTAGGTATTTTATTAGAGCGACGAGTATCCCTTTGCAGATTTCTTTGTCAAGACATTAAAGGTCACTGCTATAAAGCGAGTGATGGTTATCCGTTGGAAAAGATTCCAGCTATAATAAACTGTGGAAAGATCAGGCTAAAAGTTGATGCTGCATAACTAGAGAATTAACCTTCTCCAAGATGAACTGTTGCGACATGAGGAGTTTTTCTTGCCTTGCATCTGCTATACCAGAATGCCTCTTTTAGCCTAGTCTGCACGGGAAAGGCTTAAAAGTATCACCACGACACAATTTCTAATCATGTAGGCTCATTTTAAATCACATTTGAAAGGAAGAAGGGAAGTGGAACCTATGCCATATAGGGTCATTACATTGTACATACACGTGGAAGGACGAGCAGTCCTGTGCAGTACAGATTCCAAGTTGTGAAAAATAATTATGCCCATAAAATGTTTTGTTTAAAAAAAATTAAAATTTTTCCTAAATGCCATTATAAGAATGTTTCATTTTGTTTATTTGTTTTCCGTCAGTGCAACGCATCGCTTAAATGTTATTACGTATTACCTATAGGAAAATCTTAATAACTTAACTGAAGACCTTCCTTTTACTTGATAAATCAACAACGAAATAGCTTAAAAAAAATAAAACCTAAAAGAAATGCAACACAAAATAACCTGAGAAAATAATATTTTAGGATCATCCCCTGAAAAGTCAATTATGTTAGTCTGAACAAGGCTAGATCTATGGATTTTTAATAGTCAGAACATTCCTGCAAACACAACACAACACAAAACACAAGACTTGTATTGATCCTCATTAAATGACGTTCTTGAATTAACTTGTGGGTTTATGTCAATATGCTCTGGCAGTTTATCAGCAGAAAGGCTAATGGAAATTACCTCATAGAGAAGTCCATCTCCGGAGATGACAACTATACCGTCCCACTCTGCCAGATTGATCCCCTGTACTAGCTCTCGAGCGTGGTTGTGTCTCTCTAAAAAAAGGGACAGATGCAAAAGAAAGTAAGATTAGACTGTCTGACCTTTAACACCCTCTGCATCTATCTGGAATGAGGAAGAAAAAAAATAAAATATGGAGAATATACACTTTAAGTGGCAAATTTAGAAGACAGTGCATACCGGTCTGTATAAGGTTATAGCTGATATCGGCCTCTGTGATCATGGGCAGAATGTGCGCGTGGCACTGCTGCAGGGCATTGCCCCGCCCTCCGAACGGATTTAGCAACAGCATCAACCGTCGGGCTCTGGGCAGGAGACCAGGAACAAATTCTGTGCGAGGAGATGGAAAAGTACGTACAGTAGGTGTGCAAGGCAAGCCCACCCAGAATCTAGCAGTGCACAATAAATCAGAGCGAGTGACAACACACTGCCCAACATTCCCATACTCAAAGACTTAGAGGACTTAATATTGATTCGGAGGTCAGCACTGACGTCAGTCTTTGTTCCTTGGATTGAATTTACATTAGAAACCAGAAAAAGTGTCTACAATACAGCAAGGTCAAACACCTTGAAATCTGACTCCTTGGAGACCAGCTGCTTGGCTAATTGGGTGGAAAAATATAATTGAAAACATTCAAAATAAGGGAAGCACTTGCATTAATACTACAGTCAAACTATAATAATGTAATCAGTTTAAAGAGGCAGTCCAAGCAGCTTAAAGTATATATTTGTGTTTCAATATATACAGCCTTTGATTACCTTTATTGAAAACGAATTACCTAAGCTGCCGACCAATTAGTTCTCCTGTGATCGATCAGCAAAATCCTGATTCTCAGGGTTCACTAAATGGCTGCCTTTCAGTTTCAAAATCAATCCTTCAGTGTAATTCAGCAGCTATAATGTATTCTTATATTACTACGGTAACATTATCTATTGTTACAGTTTGCAGCTCAAACTGCTGGGAAAATTGGCAACAACTGATCCCATACAGGACACCTACAAGCTCATATTGAACCCCCAAAATAACCACAACATATATATAAGCATATAAAAGTGTCACAACTGATCCCAAACAGGTGTTACAAAAATCTTGTAATGCTGGGAAAGTGTACTAAAACTTTCTATAGAACAAATAAAAAATGGAATTAAGAGTTGAATAATAATAATAATAAAGTAGTAAGTATTACCTAATACAGCATAAAGTTTTTGGGTGCAGCACCTTCTATCAATGGTTTAAATACTAGTCAGCATGGGAAACAAACACTGTCAAAAACGCCCCCCTCCCTCTCCTGATAGGAACAGATGGCACGCACACGCATTAATATGATGTCACTGCGCTGGCAACGGCTCCAACGCTCTACCATTGTTTTCATTTAAAAGAGCGCCTAACTTTCGTGATAAATTGATTTGTGCAGATTTGGTGTCCTCTAAATCTAAGGGTAGTATTTTCTTGGGGCGCATACATAAGGGTACTTTTCCCTGTTTGCATTGTTCTTGCCGATAATAATATAACAAGGGAACATTTTTAAATCACCATAGGACTGGAAAGGCTATTCCTATTAGGGGCTACTTCCAATATGCATAAGTACACAGTTTACACTTTGAAATGCCCTTGTCGCCTGCTTTACGTGGGCAAAACTTCTTGAAAATTCTAAATTAGAATTACTGAACAAAAGGAAGGTTGAGAGGTCACCTGTGAAATTTTCTCATTCTGATATCATTGTACTTTATTCCAATTGATGTGTAGTGTCTTTCTTGTCTAGGTGGTTGAGGGTTTTCCACCTTAGACAGTTGCCCCGATTGCATTAGTACTGTATTATCTTAAAGTTGTTGCTGGATGTTCCTTTCAAAAAAATCCCCTTCTTCCATGCCCATGTAATGTAAAATTAAGGTGGACTTTCATCTGGATCCTGGTTGCTAGGGGCAGGAGGGAAAGGGGGGGAGGAGGGAGAGAGCCAGGACAATTGTCCCGGGCCCGGAGGCTGCGGGAGGCCCGGCCGGCGCAGAGATGGGCCTGACCTATTGCCGGGCCACCCCCGCAGCAGGTCTCTCCCCTCTGCTGTTGCGGCCTCCTCTGTAGGCCCCGCCCTGAGCTAGAAATTTGGCACTGGACTGCACCCCTCCACCCGCGTGCGTGAAGGGGATGCAATGTGCAGGGGAGAGATGTGAAGTGCAAGGGGGGGGAAGGGGTCTCGCAAGGCCTCTGACACTGGGGGTGGATGGGAGGTATGGAGAGAGGGGTGGGTGGTTGAGAGATAGAGGGGGGAGTCTTGCAAGGCCACCGAAACTGGGGTGTGGGGGCCCAGGGGAAAGCAGTCTGCGGCACTGTCTGTCCCCCAAGCAGTGTATTCTAAATGCTGCTGCCAGACTTCTTCACCCCACCCACCACACTTCTTCTACTTCCCCACTTAGCACTAGATTGGCTATCCATGCCCTCCTACAGTGTAAAATTCCAGACATTTGTGCACACCTTCAAAACTATACAGAAAACTGCCCCTCTCTACGCAGTGATAAGAGTCCTCATAATATATTTAAAAAAAGTTAATCCTGTATTGGCCACCTGGGTGGGCCCGCTGCTGGATAGGGCAGTTTACGGCGGTGTTCCGGCTCCACTCTAGCCCTACTCACAAAGTAATCTACATCGCACCATCTTCCCGATTACGTCTACCCAATCCCGCCTCCAAGACTTCTCCAATACCATCACTCAGACCGTATGTATGTCTTTATTTATATAGCGCCATTAATGTACATAGCGCTTCACAGTAGTAATCCACGTGACAATCATATAAGTAACAAACAACAGATCATGGGAATAAGTGCTTCAGACATAAAAGTAACATTGTGGGAGAGGACTCCCTGCTCCGAAGAGCTTACAATCTAATTGGTAGGGAGAACGTACAGAGACAGTAGGAAGGTGTTCTGGTAAGTGTGCCTGCAGTGAGCCAAGCTTTATGTATCGTGTATAGTATTAGCCACTGTGCTACTCATACGCTTCTTTAAGCAAGTGTGTCTTAAGGTGGGTCTTAAAAGGTGGATAGAGATGGTGCTAGTCAGGTACTGAGGGGAAGGGCATTCCAGAGGCGTGGGCAGTCAGCGAGAAAGGTTTAAGGCGGGAGAGGGCTTTAGATACAAAGGGGGTAGAGAGAAGACATTCTTGAGCAGAACGCAAGAGTTGGGATGGTGCACAGCGAGAAATTAGGGCTGAGATGTAAGGAGGAGCAGAAGAGTGTAAAACTTTAAAAGTGAGGAGAATTGTGCATGAGATGCGGGATTTGATTGAAAGCCAGTAGAGGGATTTCAGCAGTGGAGACGCTGAGACAGATTTAGGAAAGAGTAGAGTGATTCTGGCAGCAGCGTTAAGGATAGATAGATTGTAGGGCAGACAGGTGAGTGGCAGGAAGGCCAGACAGAAGGTTACAGTAATCGAGACGGGAGAGAATGAGGGCCCGAATCAACATTTTAGCAGTCGAGTAACAGAGGAAAGGGCGTATCTTTGTAATATTGCGGAGGAAAAAGCGACAGGTTTTAGATACGTTTTGAATGTGAGAGAGGAGTCGAGTGTGACCCATAGGCAGCGTGCTTGTGCTACTGGGTGAATGGCGGTAATTCAAACAGTAATGTGGAAGGAGGTAGTAGGGCCAGGTTTGAGAGGAAGTATAAGGAGCTCTATTTTTGCCATGTTAAGTTTTAATCAGCACAGGGCCATCCAGCATGATATCGCAGAGAGATATTCAGAAACTTTGGTCTGTACAGCTGGTGTAAGATCAGGGGTTGAAAAGTAAATTTGTGTGTCGTCAGCATAGATTTGATATTTAAACCCAAGAGATGTGGTTAGGTCACCTAGAGAAGGTGTGTACAGAGAAAAGAGAAGGAGGTCCCAGGACAGAGGCCCTGGGGTAGCCCCACAGAGAGATCAGTAGAGGAGGAGGTGTTAGCAAGAGTGACACTGAAAGTACGATGGGAGAGGTAAGAGGAGATCCAGGATAGAGCTTTGTTACGAATACCAAGAGTATGGAGGATGTGGAGAAGAGGGTGGTCCACGGTGTCAAATGCTGCAGAGAGGTCAAGTAATATGAGCAGAGTGTAATGACCTCTGACTTTGGAAGCATGGAGGTCAGTAGTTATTTTAGGGAGGGCTGTTTCAGTGGAGTGAGCAGTATGGAAGCCAGATTGTAGAGGGTCTAGGAGAGAATAGTTGTTGAGAAAATGGAGCAAACGAGTGAATACAAGACGTTCAAGGAGTTTGGAGGCAAAAGGCAGGAGGGAGGCAGGTCAATAGTTATAAAGACACGTAAGGGTCAAGCTTCCTGTTTTTGAGTAATGGTATAACTGTTGCATGTTTGAAGGAGGAGGGAAAAGGTACCAGAGTAGAGGGAAGAGTTAAAAATCTGTGTGAGCATAGGGAATATAGTAGGAGCAAGAGGTTTTAGGAGATGGGACCATATACACATTTAATATTACCCTAAAAACACACTTTCAAGAACCACTCCACTGGATATATACAGTAAGTTATTGTTTTCTGATGGTGAAAATCTTACAAATCAGAGTTCCGTGAAGTATATTTACCAAAGCAAGATAATAATAATAATAATAATAGCATGTTCTTGTATAGCGCTGCTAGTTGTACGCAGCGCTTTACAGAGACATTTTGCAGGCATAGGTCCCTGCCCCGTGGAGCTTACAATCTATGTTTTTGGTGCCTGAGGCACAGGGAGATAAAGTGACTTGCCCAATGTCACAAGGAGCCAACACCGGAAATTGAACCAGGTTCCCCTGCTTCAAACTCTCAGTGCCAGTCAGTGTCGTTACTCACTGAGCCACTCCCTCTGCCAAATGCGATGTTGCGTCAATTTTGTCACAGTCATACATAGTGTACAACTCTGTAGGCCATGGATGCAACAGAGTTCTGTAGATTGAAGTTGAAATGTTCTCCGCATTGTAGCATAGTAATTGGAATTTAGGAAGGAGATTGGCACTTAGAAACATTGACCACAGTTTTTCTATATCTGTTCTTGTACAGATAACATGGTTAGGCAATTTGTAATAATACCCGAGTACTGAACAAGAGATTACCTATCTTACTTGAAACCAAGACCGAGGTGACCATTATTGCACTTGAATGGCTATTCAAGTGAATAGCCATTAAAGAGCGATAACGGCTATGGTACATCTGTGTAGCAGAGAGAGCCGTGTTTAATATGAATTGGAACATTCCAAGATTGGCTGAAAGCAGCATTTTCGACCTGAACCCATTAGAGAATAGACTATATTTTAAGCCCTGTGATGATGCACAAACCTGCAAAGTTACATGCAAAACAGCACAGAAGCCAGGAAATGTTTTTTTATTTTTTAAAGTATGACAGTACATTTCTGTACATCATTTTAAATATGCAAATGATCATTTCAGCAGATGCTCCAATAGAGAGCACATTGTATTTGTTCCCTTGATGGCAAATTAGTTCACCAAATAAATCTGTAGCTCTGATTATTATTTATATGTCAACTGTGTTTATGCAGTGATGTGTGACGGAGGGGAGTGCGCCTGCCACCATATCTCAGATATTGTGCTAAATATCAAACGTCATTCCTTGATGAGCAGGTTACCTTGCACTTCAACCTCGGTCTTGGTTTCAAGTAAGATAGGTAATCTCTTGTTAGCCAGTACTCGGGTATTTTTACAACTTGCCCAATCATGTTATCTCTACAAGAACAGATACAGTTTTTCTATATCTGGTCAAAGTTTCTAAGTGCCAATATCCTTCCTAAATCCTAATTTCTCTGCTACAATGCGGAGAAAATTTCAACTTCAATCTACAGAACTCTGTTGCATCCATGGTCTACAGAGTTGTATGTATGACTGTGACAAAATTGACGCAACATCGCATTTTAATTCCAAGGGAAATTCAGATCCATTATTTAGCAATAATTCAAACTAGCGAGCGCAGGTTATAACCCCTCTTCAGGTAGATAGTGAGAAAAACAAAGCACTACAGTACTCACCAAACTAGAAAAAATGCAGTTTAAGCAGTGGGTACCCATGAATAAACGATTTATTGGATCCAAGTGGGACAGCTACAGTGGGGTACTCTACAGTGGCCATTTTTTTTAATTACTTGTCAATGTAATTAACATTCTTAGAAAATGTAAAAAAATAAAATAAATATAAAACCCTTAAGGTAAAAAGTTACTCATTTGATAGCTGTTAAAATGGAAAACTTTGGTTTTACTAGTTCCTCTGGGTTTCTAATCTTATCTGGCTCATAATTACTTCACAAACTAGAAAAGAAAGGAGAAGTTAAGATGTAAAGTACCAGTAAATTTCAATGCTTACATACATGCTTATCATGAGACTACAGAAAGGCTGTAAAATCTCTCCAGGGTATTTGGTTATTGTGTAGGCTTGAAACGCCTTCATTTAACCTATTAAAACACGTCACTGCCATTGGATGACCAATTGTGGTAGGTACTGTCCCTCATTGTAATACTATTAGAAATCTCACGTAGTTTCTTACCCGGTTCACTGCCAATGGGAAGTCCATGTACCAGACACTTTATTGCAGTCGCCCACTTTTCAGCCACAGCTTGGTTCTTTTCGTACTCTGATGCTTCATCCACCCGAAATGTACGAACCAACCTCTGGCGGGTTCGGCTAGAGCCCATGGTGACCTTCTTCTTCTTTAGTGGATAGGAGTAGATTGAGAAATAAGCAAAACTGTCTGTGGAGCTGCGATTACGTAGTGTGTGACATCCCACCATGTCGAGAAGTGGCAGCACTGTCCGTTGGTCATCCTCCGGCTTCGGCACTAGTCGCTGAATGTGAAGCCCCGTACGGGTCAGACTAAGTGCGTAGCGAATACCTTTGGATGGGTAGACTCCAAATTCTCCATGGAGGAGGGTGTCTGACACCTGCCACTGTTCCAGAGACATTTTTAAGGCAGTGGGACGGGTTTCCGGTTATTGCTTTTAAAGTCCAATCAATGACATGAACAAATGCATAAAATGTGGTTGCTTGATGCATAAAAGGTATAGAGCAAGATCTAGTCAACTAAAAGAACACCTCTGTTTGAAACACATACTGTAATTTCAATGTCTATTTTCTATAGTTTCTAAGTAGGCATATTTTAAACAAAGTGGCATTACAAAATGCAGTCTCAATAATAACGCACATCAACGTACAACATTGTTCCACTTGACAGATGGATACGCTGTACTTTAACTTGTTGTGCAGTGTATGCCCTCCAAAGATTGGTTATCCATTTACTTGTAGAAGAAAACACAAACTGGATGTCTGGTAACCGAGTCTTTAAACTTACGTCAAAGACTTAAAAAATAATAATAATATTACTACTACTTTCTGATTCCATTTACTACCACTTTTGGAGACAGAAGGGGAAAAAAAATAAATGAAGAATCCAGACCTCCCGAGTTACAATTTCAGTGAGATGTACTTTCTTGTGTTGACAAGTCTCTTGAACTGTAAGAAAGCAAAAGAAACATGGTTAGGAAAAGTGTACAACGTGCTAACTGTATTTTGTGGTTTGGGAAAGGATGAAAGGTAATAAGACAAATCATTGCATTAGTAATTCCATACAATAATGATGGATGCACATTGTGTTTCCCCATAATGAGCAGGCAATAGGTCTGTGTGTCACTTTCCTGATGTAGCTGAAGAAATGTAGAGCTATAAACTGGATAGAAATTACCAAATAATTTAATGCGCGCCCCCCCCCCCGTTTATCGGTTTGATAAATGATGGCACCATAATTGTTTCGCAAACCAATGACGAAAACAAACAATTTACCTCTGGTTTTGGAGGACTGACAAAGTTGGATCATCTAACGATAAAGATGGTAAAAAAATAAAATAAAATAAAAACCTCCAAAGCTTGTTTCCCATGGAAATATTAATAGGATTTAAAAATGCTCACCAAGTATTTTTAACCTATTTTATTTAAATCAATTAAACAAGCCAGTGTCATTAGATCACTTTAATCTGAGAAGGGACTGCCCACTTAAATAAAAGGTATGGTTAAGGTGTGTAAATAGAAATAGCATTTATACTCTGTAGCCCATCCTTTAACATTGTTTAAATAGCAAACTTCATAAAAAGGAATAACTTCAAACACCAGCACTGACTGTACAGGCTCTGTATGGAAATGTTTGTCTTTATCTGGGTGACAGATGTAGAGCAGTGATTTAAGCTTTTAAGAATTGGGGATGCCTTTATAGGGGCAGACCCAGCTGGTTGCCATTTTTAAAATAAAAATACTTATTCCCAACTGTGTTTGTTCTTAAAACCGGATGCTTCAATCATTTGAAATAATCATTTGAAATATAAAGTGTCAGGGACGGTAAAATGGAGCTTTCCCCAAAGCCCAGTGCAGTCAATAGTTTTTTTTTTTTTTTAAAAGAGCAATATATATTACTATTATAGTAGCTAATATGGTGTAGGTTTCTGGGGGGATTGGAGTTAGAGAGGCCAGCAACACTGTTCTGCAATGGCAACAAAGGAATTGTGAATGTATAGTAAGCCCTACCACCTTTACAATGCATTTTATAGTGCTGCAATTAGGCATCCTTTTTCTATATGATCTAACAATGGGTTGGGGGGGGAGCGAATCTTCAGTTTCTTGAAATGTAAAATATCCATCATGAACAAATTTGTTTGCAACATTGTGTGATTGCGTGCAACCCTTCCCAGGAGGAACAGGCTGAAAAATCAAGATTTAGAATAAGTAAACCGTCTTTTTTTTTTGTTTTAAGCGATGGGGGGATAAGGAGAAGAGGGAGTGAATGGTGGAACCTTAGGAAAATTACAATTATGTATCTAATCAACAGATCTGTCAACACATGACCCGGGAATCTGCTTTCCAACAATGCAACAAGCTCGGGTAGCACTAAAGCAATAGATTTCAACCTTCAGCCCTCACACTTTAGGGCACTGCTCTGCCAGTAATGCACGATAATCTGCACCAGCAACAACCACGAGTAGATTGGCATAGAAAAAATTACATTACACAACAGCTACCTGTGCAGGTGGCTTAGTAAGCGCCAGCAAACTTAAGTGAAAGGGCACACACACACACACTAAGCGCTGATGCTTTAAAATGTAAAATTCTTTGTTAGATCCTCAGTCCAAGAAATGATGTATAGGTCAGCAGCATATGACTGTGCAATGCGGCTGTAATCTGACTCACACTGTGTCACAAGCGATCAATTGTTCTCCTTCCCCAGTCTGACACAGATTTCACAGGCAGAAGCAGGGATTGACCACAGTTTGGCAGACAGCAGAATAACTATTTTGTCAGACAGGATGAGACTTTACCAAGAATGAAGCGTAAGCGCAAGAACTGCTCATCAAGTGAATTCATTGATCTACATACAATACACGGAGAGAAAGCGACCCCTTTTTACCATTGGTGGAAATCCTGTGACCTACACGGTCAGCCTGCCGACCACTAACCTATTTACTGCCTGATGAGTCAGGAACACATTGTTACATCATACACAACCTTGGTGGCAGCGAAAGGGTTAACTACATCCCTACTCACCATACTAATATGGTCAACTAGATGCTATGCTAAAAGGAAAACATTTATCATATTGCCAGTTTCCCCTATTGAGGTGTTAGGTTAAGATGTTTCTTTCTTACTGCAATCATGAGCATTGATCAAATTAATCCTGTGGCACATAAATAATTAACTAATCTGAAGTCCATTTGTGTAGAATGACCACTACTACTTCATACTCCATCAGAAACATCACACAAGTGTATCCACATCTAGGGTTTGTCATACTGCGGAGAAACTTATACTCCGGACCCTATCTCTGGGCTCGTCAACTTGTTCTCCAAAGGGCAAATGGACCAGTTCAGAAGGGCCACAAGCCGATTGTAATATTATATACGCTTCAAGTCTTTAAATATTCTATATTTCAAGCATTTATAACATATACACACACACACACACACACACACCAGTGAATTTTAGTGTGATAACATTAGCAGAAGCAAGGGGGCAGTTTATACTAGTTGATTAGGCAGCTAAACGTTCAAGGGCCACATCAAGGCCCTTCTCAGGCTACAGTTGAAGAGCCCTTCCGTATAGAATATGATGGGAAGGTATAAGCTCCACTTACTGTAGCTGAAGGTGGCATATTGCTAGACAAAACATCTGGCTGTTAGTAGAGAGGTTGCGGTATGTGCCCTTCTCATGAGAGTTATATGTGGCACTAAGGAATGAAATAAACGTAATCCAAATCTTAGTGCTAAAGAAATACCCATATAGTACAGTGCCTTGTCAAGATGAGGAACAGAGTGTTTTCATCTCTGGATTTGTATGGTGTATCTTACAGGCATGATCACATATCGAAGTGTTTAAGGGCTATTTGATATTACTGACAGCGGAGAAGAATATATATATATATATATATATATATATATATATATATATATTTCACAGCTTAAATGTCACTATTGACTTGTTAATGGATATAGATCAATTATGATTAATCTAATCTATATAGACTATTTTGATGCTTAATATATATATATATATATATATATATATATATATTTTCATATATATCAATGTACATATGTGGGATTAATCTGTTATCCCTCTATTTCAAATCAAATATATACAAATACGTGGTTATGCTCCATTTCTTTATCTTTTATTATTTAAAATCACATGTTAAAGTATATATAATGTTATGGAGCATCAATAATAGTTTTTCATCAACTCTAGTATAGATATTGTCAAGAGATATAGACATTCAGGTGCGTTTGTTATTAACTCCCCCCCCACCACCACCACCACATTCTCCTTTTAAGAATTGTTGCAATATCAGCACCTGCTAAAAAGAAATGTTGATAAGATATATTATGATTCTTTTGTACCAGAAACTTTGACCATCTCCCGCAAACAGAAATACCAGTTAGATATTAGGTACTGAAACCCTTACATGCTGTGAATCTACTTTCCAATGCTGAAGAAGGGATCAGCTCTATTCAAATGAATGGGACACACTCTTCTCCAGAATAAAAAGCAGCTTCGCTGGATATCGAGCAGTTTTGCTCTCTGCTTAACTTTAGTACTTACCATGTTTTCTATGCAGGTGGAAGTTGTCATAGGAAGTTCGCTCTCTCCATGTCCCATAAAGAAAAAAACTGCAATGTCAAACCACTGGAGCACTCACACCAAGAATAACAGGTAATAACGCCATTAATGTTATACATATACAGTACTATTCTTCGGAAGCAGCTGCTGCTTTTGCTCTATGGATCTCTATGGGGAGTTGCACTATGTATGGGGATCACAGTCTTCTTGTGGGATTTCAATGAACTGTAAGGCAACGATTAAGAAGAAACAAAAAAAGAGAGAATGGTGAAATAATGCAAAATGTGGGACAAGTACGTTAGGCAGAGGGTGAAGGGTAGAGATAAGGACGCCTCGCAGGGTGGCGCTACTGCTGCTGCATGTAACCGCGTCTTGCTGCCACGGCTGTAACTAAACTCTGCCGAACAGGAAGTGATCGGTACATGCAACACAAGGCGCAGAGCTAAGCTTTATGACAGGCATGTGCGAACAGCCAATCACTTCCACTCCCCACCTAAACACCCGACCAATAAGCGCTCGCTAATTCAAAGGGGGCGTTTGTTTTCCCGAGGGTTGCCAGGGGTGCAGAATGCGCCGGCTCTGGAAGCTCGCGACAATTCGAAGGCAATCTCGGTTATGGATTGCATTGGTCTTCCTGCTCATTACTGGGCAGTGAACAGAGAATGACAGTCTGGTTTGAAGCATGTAGCTGCCATGTTTGTTATGGGCAGAGTTAGTTACAATGAGGTGCAGAAACCGGCTATTTATGCGTTCCTGAGCCTCCCTTCAACTGCCCTCCCCCGCCGCAGGAAACATAATTAACTAATGCATGTGGTTATATATACACACTAAATGAGCAATGTCATTATAATTAGGCTTATGTATGAACTAAACTTAGAGCAGTAAGTAGAGTACTACTGTGAAGCGCTATGTACATTAATGGCGCTATATAAAGACATACAATACAGTATAACTGTCCAGAAGCACAGTGTGATAATGATGCAGCCATGGGTCTGTACTCCTATTTGCTGCGCCTTTGCTATAATAAAGATGCGAGGAAATGCGGGCATGGATCATCTTCTCATACTTAAGCTGGTCGTTGGCAGGCATGTTAGCTGTTCACATGTTAATAATGTCCTGTTTTATATAAGAGGGCAGACCGCCGCAGACCAGTCTCCATGAACCAAAGGCAGTCAGATTTGGGGTTTATACGAGCTAAAAATCGAATTTTAATTTAAAAAAAGTGCTGACTTTTATCAATTAGTCCAATGAAGTGTATGCGATTTGTTTTGCTTAAAACGTGATGAAAAATCACAGGAACGTACAGAACGGAGTTGTTCTGAATAAGTCCTCCACTAATCACTCACCATAGAGTTCTGACGACAGAGCGGCTCTTCGAGTGTGTGACAACTTCCTGTTCCCGTGTGCTTCCCATAAGCCTTTGCGGCAGCGCCCAGCTCCTTCCTTTCCTCCCCGAGAAGCCGCTGCTGCCACAGCCGCCATCATGGTGAGAAATTTGGTTCCTTTACAATCCGCTGCCATCGCGCTCGCGCCCCTTGCACGCCCCGGTTTAGAAGCCGTGGCCGGTATCCTGCGGCTGTAGGACGCCGGTCGGGGCGAGTATTGGGAGCGATGCCGAGATACATATTAGTTAAAGGGATGTACGTTCTCGGGCCTGCTGTGCTTGACACTGGTCACGTTTCACTCTGTTACTTTCTTGCTCAGTAACTCTCTAAATGTGCCAGGATCTTTGACATAAGGGTGCCTCGGCTATGGAAAGCACCCCTTGCAGGGCAAGAGGGAACAGCAGAGTAATGTGTTGCAGGCCCCTCCGGCCTTCAGTAGGATCATCTTTTCTGTTCACGTAGTTTATGTAAATTCATAAAGCTGTTTCAATCTCTTTAAACATTTAATATCTGTCTTTGCTATATGGATCCCCCCCTGAACATGTAATCTGCCGTTGACCCCTTTTTTGGGGGTTGACTTCCTGCACATGCTTTTTTAAGTCTAAAGTAGAGACATGTCGGTGTCTGCTGCATTACACATCACTTCATCCCTCTATCAAGACTTCTCATTTTCTGTATTCTTACTTTATTGTGTAGTTTGTAAGCTCGTCTGTCTTGACACTTTACATTTGTCAATTTTATAGTTTGATGTGTTTGCACAGATTTGCTTTATCATAAAATACCGTTTTAGAGCAGTATAATACTTTTTTCTTTTGAGGGCCACGAATAGCGAGTATGTTGTATTTTATTTAGAAAATGTTTTGCCAGAAAGTAATTCATTGAGTTACCTTTCGTTTTCAAGTATACCCTGGACACATCTATCACAATACATGGTTACAGGCAGTCCTCAGTTATCCAACGGAATCCGTTCTGGAAGTAGCGTTGGATAGTGAAACAGTTGTAAAGTGAGTCCCATGTTAATCAGTGGCGGTGAGCGTTGGATAACGCAGTCGAAACAAATGGTCCGTAGGGTTGCATTGTAAAGCGTTGGATATGTCATTCGCTGTAAAGTGAAACGTTGGATAACGAGGACTACCTGTATATAAAATGAACAATGGTTATACATTCAATTTGCAGACATTTCATGGACAGTTGGAGATAATAATTATGGGTGTATGTAGCAGTTACAGACGGGATTAATAGTGTTGGAAGACGGAGGCTAGGCCTGCAATATATATTGGTTTATATAAAGTTTTATATAAAGCGACAGCAGTTCACCTGAGTCGCAGATACAGTATTCATCATTATTAACTGAAGTTGGGGCATAAAGAAATACATGCTTGCACATCACTGAACTTCCCACTAATATTACATAGAAACAGCTCCCCACTCACCCAAAAGCCAAATATTTACAGTTCTTTTCATATAAAAAGTTAGTCGTGGGATAGTCGTGAGAAAATGTTAATTACTGTATTATGCAGAACCTTTTTTATATACAATAACCGGTCTCATGCGGCCTAATGTTCTTGTTAGCACAGTGGTGCAACGTACACTTTAACCCAGGCTTTGATCTTGGCAAGGATTCTTTTAAGAAGACCACTTCAGTAAGGGACAGTCTGCTTAAACAAAAGTATATTTGCCAACCGTATAATGCTTGTCAAGATTTGATTGATTCAGTTCATTTTTTGGAGGGGGCAGCAGATGCTGAAATTAAACAATTTGATATGTGCAATGGTAACAAATGTACTTTAGTGCAGGAGGGTGCAAACTTTTTTTCCGTGCGCCCCCCTGCTGGCGGTCACCTCACCCCCGCGCCTTCACATACCTTGGCTCTGGCGTCATGACGTCACGTTGCCATAGCAACATGGCCTAGCGGCATCATTTGCCGCCACGGCGACGCATATGGAACCAAGGAAAGTAAAGGTTTACAGAGGCCCTGCCGCTCCCCCGGTACTTAATTTAAATGCCTTCGGGAAGCACGCGGGGCCTCTGTAAACCGTACAGATGCTTTAGTGCAATCCTCTTGACATGTATACAAAGTGTACTGATTATCTTAATTGGTAAACTACCAGCAAAAATAAATGTCAAATAAAAAAGTAATTTACATTTTTATTTTTTTTTAAACAGGGAGTAGATATCCGTCACAACAAGGACCGCAAGGTGCGACGAAAGGAGCCCAAGAGCCAGGATATCTATCTGAGGCTTCTGGTTAAGGTCAGTAATTAGTTGTTGTTTCTAACCTCCCTTTTATGGGCATTTGAGCAGAAGATTTAAAGCCGTGTTCTATGTTTAAAAAATAAAAAAAAGCCATTCCCCAGGTTGGAGGTAGGGGATCTCTGTAGCTGAACCATGTTCATTACAGTTCCAGGGACCCTCTGCAGCCAAGGATATTTTACCTCCAGTAGGTGCTGCTGGTACTTTATGGAGTTTTAAATCCATGAATGATGTTGTGGCTTCACGGGAGATTTAAGCTTCCATATTGTTCACCCTGCTTGGAATGCCACTGGCAGCAACTGCAGTGGTAAATATAGGCGGAGCCACACATTTACGATTTCTCATATTAGTTTATACCCATCTGGCACTTAGGGGAAAGAAGCCCTCTCTAATTTTGTCTCTTCCTCCTATGCAGCTATACCGTTTCTTGGCTCGTCGTACCAACTCAAACTTCAACAAAGTGGTGCTGAGACGTCTTTTTATGAGCCGCACCAACAGGCCACCCCTCGCTCTGTCCCGTCTGGTAAGTAACAATGTTGACTCCAGAAACAAGGAAATGATGCAGCCTTACATTTTATTAATTGGGTAAATGTTCTACACTTCTACAGTCATAGCATTCTACTGTAGATTTCTATCCGACACTTATTTATGATTTGGTACCATGTTACTGTTTTCCTTGGCTACGGCCCCAGTGCACTCGTGGCGGCGCTCGTTCCCTGCATCAGCGCAACCTGATGGACTTAAGGCAACTCGCGTCAGGGGAGTGCGGCCATGACGTCACGCGGCTTGTTTGCCTTCATTGGCTGAACCGCTGCTGTGACGTGGCCAATGCTCGCCGCCGCGCCAAAAGACACAAATCTTGTCTTTTGGCAAAGGCGATCACGCGCACATGCCAACGGGACTGCCCCTTAGAGGGCTGTACCATGTGTGTGGAGTGCACGCCGTCGCACGTGCAGCCGGAACCGTGTCCCAGTCATCTAGTAAAGAGTTTAAGGTATCCCCTTTATCGGGATCGCAGCCTGGAAAGCTCACGGGTTCTTCTCAGAAACCCAAACAAATATATACTTGAGTGAAAGACTTGGTTTTGCTTGACACCAAATTCTTTGTAGAAGAGATATCAAGATGTCCTTGGTCTTCAAGTGCAGTTATTCTTTTTGGGTTAAAAAAGGACTGTGTGAGCAACTGAAGATATTATCAGATGTATGAATCATACTACAGAGGAACATAGCGCAGTATGTCTGGTCTCCCACAGAAAATATTAGATATCTATAGTGTGAGTAGACACTTGTAAGAGATATATAGATGGCTCTTACAAGTATATACATATTCTCGCGCTCTCTCTCGCTCACAGCAGGTGTCTTATTCTCCTGTTACATTCAATTGTATTCAAAATGATGTTGCTCATAAATCCCAATAAATGAAAGAAATATACATATGGTATAAAATCCTCTACCAATTTAATCTGCATGCTCGACCCAAAATGAAACGTTACAAAGCTTCTAGTGTTTCGGTGCCTTTTTATAATGCCGTCTGCAGCATGTGTGGATTTGCGTTGTCGGCGTCTCCAGATCACAATCCCACTGTTGTGGGACCATTTCCATGCGTCATAAGCACCCAAAGCATTTGATCTTCAGATCCAGGATACATTGAGCTTGAAAAGTTTGTTGCACAGCTACGCATAAACTCAGCATTGTATATGGCTCGGTTATTCATTATTTACAACCACGTTTGATAGCCTTATAATAATCCTGATTTGTAGAGTATGATTCTGCTATTTTGGTGGCTCTAGTGGGTGAAGCATGACTGAGTACATATTGTTTCTTCATAAGAAAAATATTAGTAACCGCTTTGCTGCTCTAAGCCAACTTCTTACATGGCAAAAGTGCTCAACTTGGTCTTGGTGGGAGTGAGCAGTGGAATTAGACAGACGTAGCATGAAATCTAATGACTGACACATCACCTTTTTTAGGTACCAACCAACACGTTGGCTTTTGAGAAATACAGATCTGATTTGTGAGCTATTCAAGTGAGCTTTAAACACCTATGTCTCATTTAGCACTCCAGCTGGTCATGTCACTTAACGATCATATAATTAAAGCAACTGAAACGAGGTTATCTTACATCTTAGGCTATGTCCCTGGTGGTCACGGCAGGCGTGCGTGTGTGTGGTGCTGTGACACATATGCTAGCAGGGAAGACACAGATTTTTGTCTTCCTGTGCCGCCACGTGGTCGGCGTGCAGCCAATTACAGGGCAGATATGCCCCATCATGGCTGCGCCCGCTCCACTAGAGCTACCCTACAGACCGCCGATCGCGGCTGTAGTCTCTGCACGCGCTGCTATGCCGCCAGGCGCACGTACGGCAGGGAGGACTGGGGCCGTAGCCTGAGGTGCTATATTGCTACATAGTGCCAGGGGTAACTTGTAAAAGTTTTAATGTTACCATTTGGTTCAGGTGAAAAGATTTAGAAGCTTTAATTTTTTTTTCAGGAATATTTTGAGCCTGCTGCTTAAATTAAATTTTCTAAATTAGTTAATTTTCTGATTGCTGACAGATTCGTAAGCTGAATAAGCCTGGCCGGGAAAACAAAACTGCAGTGGTGGTGGGATGCATCACAGACGATGTCCGGATCCAAGACATCCCTAAACTTAAGGTAAAGACAACATCAACTACATAACTAAACCAAGGATTTGCAGGCTCAGTGAATGCAAGCAGTTCTGGCAGCAGGGGATCCCCGGAGCTGAAATGAATGGGGTTCAGCTCCGGAGACTACCTGCTTCAATTCCATGTTTTCAAAAAATGGGGGCAAAACACTACTTGGATTGCGGCTTTAAAACTTCTATTATAAGACTTTTTTTTTTTTTTTCTATTCCCATAAAAATAGAAAAAACTATTGATGGGCATCTATGTAATGTGGGTGAACTTTTTGACAACTTCTGCTAAATAAAGAAGGTGGGAAAAATGATTGTTTCTAGCAATTGGTGGTTTAGTGTATTGTTACTTATGACCTCCAAAGCTGTTGAAGTGGCCATGTAGTCTTTGCTTTCTAAAATTGTCCTTTGATAAATCTTAAATATCTCACTAGCAGAATTTATGATTACCAACTGCTGTACTTATACAGCATGTATGGCAAATGAAAAATACCACTCGCATGTCTCAGACAGATCTGCAACTCTGCCATCTCTTATGGCATCTCATGCTTCCACTGCTGCAGGGATTCTGGGTAATGATATGCGAATGCGCATGGCGCACACAGGATTTACAGGCATACCCCGCTTTAACATACGCAATGGGACAGGAGCATGTATGTAAAGCGAAAATGTACTTAAAGTGAAGCACTACCCTTTTTCCACTTTACAATGCATGTACTGTACTGCAAACATCATATATATGCATAACTGATGTAAATAATGCATTTGTAAGTGCTGACAGATACAACATGGATGAATGGAAAATTATTTTAAAAATATGTAGGAAGGATGGAGGGGGCATATCTTCTACTGTACAGTATTTTTACTGAAAGGGCATGAAGGTGAGGTGCATTTATTTGACTGACTGATATATTGTTGGGACTTTGATTTGTGACTTTGGTGAAAACAATACAGTACAATACTGTACTGTACAGTGTTTTACAATGCTGTGCTTCCTTAGGCCGTGCGTATAGTGCCCGCGACCGGCGACCTCACCCATCCCCGCTAGTGAAAGTTATATTTCGCTTTGTGGCGGCGTCGCGGGCTCCCGGGCATTTGATTTGTTGAGGGGCTGTCACATGAGGTGACAGCCCTTGAAAAATCAAATATTCCCGGCTTCCAAAGTCCGCTCTGTCGCATTGCCGCTGTCGCGCTTACTATAAGCGCACGCGACGGCGGCAATGTGTTTGTTTTTGGGCGGCATCGCCGGCACTATACACACGGTCTTACTCAGGTCCTTGATCAGCTTGGCTTACACGCATGCACTCCCTCAATCTCTCACTCAGGCACGCGCACACACACACACTCAGTCACGCACGCACACTCGGTCGCGCACGCACACAAGCACAGAATGCAGTAGAAGAGCACCTCCTCCCCCGTAGCCTATAACTCGCATGCAAAGTTCCGTTCTACAACAGCAGCAGGCTAGAGCGAGATGGTAGGAGGGAAGAGGAAAGCAGAGGGAGAAGAGCCAGGAGCTGCAGTGCGAGCGGAATCACTGCTATAGTTGCTGATTGATGGCGCGCCCGATCTCCCCGTTCCCCCTTACCCCTTACCTGCACTCCGGCTCAGTTAGGGACCACAATGAAGGAGGTTGCAGTATTGATGAGGTGCGCACGCAAGCCGCCCCCTGGTGTCCGTACTCGCGAAGCACGCGTACGTACACTGGGGTACGGTGCAGCTAAAAATAAATGTACGTACTTGCGAGTGTACGTAAAGCGGGTGTACGTAAAACGGGGTATGCCTGTATACACTTTAAAATTCAGTTTGCCTGGTTCAAAAACTAAACTTCACCACACATCAAAATAAAATAGATCTGGTAATGCCAAACCTATAATTATATCTGGAACTTAAAAGTATGTTTTTGTTCTTTTCCATGCTGTGTTTATTGTTGGTGTGGATTCACCCACCATGAACTACTGCGTACGACTGCTTGTATCACTAGTAATGTTTACAACGGTTTGGTATAAAACTGAACTGTGATACTGGGATTGCATTTTAAAGTTGCAGGAATTTTTTTGTGCCGTCTTAGGTGTGTGCTCTTAAAGTGTCCAGCGGAGCTCGTAACCGTATTCTGAAGTCTGGAGGACAGATCTTGACATTTGATCAACTGGCCCTTGCTGCCCCTAAAGGCCAGAACACTGTTCTGCTGTCAGGTAATGTTTGCTCTTATTTAGTTGAATTTGTGAAAATGAACCAATGTCGGTGACCTGTTTAAGGTATCAAGTCTAGGCACATTTTTAACAAAGATCAGACACCTACAAGTATTTAGATATATATTTTTGAAAGTGAGGTTGTATGCATGGGAAGTAGATATGGAAGAGGTTTGATTTCTTCTAATTACTTTTGTTTGATCGCTATGGTTTATGATCACTGTGCCGGACTGGTATTTGCACAGGTAAGCCCCCCCTTCTCCTCCCTCTATTGCCGCACTCAAAATAATCTACCGTTAGGGTTGATTGACAAGAACTTGCCCATTCAGAGGCTGCATGGAAGAGAACTCATTAATTTGCAGAGAACTAAAACTGCAATGTTTGCTTTAAATGTGACTGATTAAGGAAGGCAGTTTTTTCAAAGCCTGGTTTGCAAACTAACAAGACTTGTACATCTGGAGGGCACAGTGTATCCCTCACAAATACAGGGCAATTTAAAAAAGAGGACCCTCCTTTGTATTACAAATTCTTTAGGAAATGTCATAATGGCCAATTACTGCAGCACAACATTTTGGGAAGTAGCCAAATAACTGTGTGTGTGTGTGTGTATACTGCTTTTATTCAGATTTTTGTATTTTTTTATTCTGTATTGGTTTTATTACTATTTACTGTGCTACCACATTTATTTATTTTGTGTTTGGGAAGCGCCGAATAGTCCAATTTATTTTCCCAATTCTGGATATTCCTAAAACCATGGGTGGCCACTAGTCCCTGAGGAGGTTTCAGAACCACTGCTGCATCAAGAGGTTACAGTTTACATCCAGTTTTCAGAGAAGGTTTTGAACAAAAGTTTGGAATTTTACAAAGTGGATAATTGAAAAGAGAAAACAAATGCAGCTGAATGAGTGATCAAACTTAATTGGAGGTGGGAGGGTAACAGATAATGGATTTGCGCCCAAAGGGGCTTTTGCATGGGGATGAGATTGAAGCAGAAAGTTTGTTTAACATAAAAGGTGGGTGGTGTTACCCAGCTTCTGTTCAGGTTTCAGATTTTTCCATACAGGTTCCAGAAACTCTGATTTTCAAATTCCATTGATGGATTTAAAAACTTGGGCTGCCATAATATTGTGTTCTCGCTGTAGTTGAAGGGAAATAATTTAACGTGGTTCAGCTTGAAAAGGATGGGGTTTGGAGGATACACATCCAAAAAGACGATTCATCTCTATTAAAGCAGCAGTTCAAGAAATATCCTACGTGTGTATAAATAAATCAGTTCTGTACTATGAGAAAAAAATTGTAGCATTTAATTTTTTTTTTTTAATGTTTCTAATGTAGGAAGCATTTCCAAAGTGACAGCCCCTTCCCCTTCTGATAAGATCTGGCTCTTGAGCCCCGCCCTCTCTCTAGCAGTGCACCAATTGTATCTAGTAACTGCCCAGTCATCATATTCCAGGACTACATTGCCCACAAAGCTGTGCAAGAACTGAATGAAATAACCCTGAGCAAGCGATCGATTACAGGAGAACGGATCGATCTGCAGCTTAGCTAATCACTTGTCAGTGTGCAGATTGTATTGATGCACATATTGAATGGGAACTTTTTTTTTTTTTAACAGCAGCTTGAACTGCAGCTTTACAAACGAGTGCGAGAGCATTGCTATGAATCTGAACATATAAAGGGGATGTTATATCACGGTTAAAGAACATGTCAATATCAACTTATTGCAAGAATGATTAAAATGTCACTAACACTTTATTTTCTTTATTAGGACCACGCAAGGGTCGACAGGTGTACAGACACTTTGGCAAAGCACCTGGTACTCCACACAGCCACACAAAGTAAGTTGATTGATTGGATTTTATATACTATAGTAACAGTGAAATTACCTACTGCTTATCCCATTTGCTGCCAGGAAGCAGAGGGTTTAACCCAGGCCTGCACAACACGCGGCATGCGGCCCGCCTGCACTCACTGTGCGGCCCGTGGCGGCTTTCCGCTTCCCCCCCCCCTCCCAAGTCCGCTCTTCCCCTCTGGTTCCCCCACGAGCCAGGGCAGCAGCGCGCTCTAGCATTGAGGCACTTCCATGCCTGCTGCTCTGCCGCCTCCACAGCAAACCGAGGTGGGGGGGTTGTGTGTCATTGGAGGGCGATGTGAGTTGCAGGGGAGGGCGAGAGGGTGAGGTGCAGGGGAGAGCGAAAGGGTGAGGTGCAGGGGAGGGCGAGAGGGTGAGGTGCGGGAGAGGGTGAGGTGCGGGGGAGGGGGAGAGAGGGTGAGGTGCGGGGGAGGGAGAGAGAGGGTGAGGTGCGGGGAGGAATGTGTGGTGTGCAGGGGGATATTGGGTGTGGGTGAGGGGGAGAGATGGGGGTATGAGAAATAGATGGGGAGTATCGCAAAGGTTGATAGTGAGGGATGCTGGGGCAGAGATGATGATTTTACCTGTGCGGCCCCAAAAAAAAATTTCTTGGAGCAGTTCGGCCCTTTTCACTTTACGGGTTGTGCAGGCCTGGTTTAACCCGTTTGCTGCTGTAATTATCTCCAGAGCTTCGAAAGCCAAGTGCTGTGGTCTTCAATTTCAATTTTATAATGCTTTTTACCAGGAATTATAGGCTAAAACTGGTAAATTCCAGGCATTGTTGAAATCCCTGCTCTGATTGGATAATGCCCAGAATTTTAACCAATCCATGATGGCCTGGAATTTGTGTCACCCAGCCAAGTTTTTCAGCCATTCAGCTCATTCGCAAAGAGTGAGATCAGCACTCAGACAGGGGAGGTGATTGGACAGGAGGCAGCAGCAAGGCAGAGTCCTCACCCACCCTGCCTGCAGAGTGTAAATGGGGCAGCAGAGTGTTTTATTGGTGCGTGTCTGTCTTCTGTTGGTGTGTGTTTTGTGGGTGTAGAGGGGGCAGAAGAGTCTGTTGTGTTGGTGTTTGCTGTGGGTATAGAGGGGGGCGGGGCTGCAGTGTGTTGGTGGGTGTAGAGGGGGCTGCTGGTGTGTTTTGTGGATGTAGAGGTGGCAGAGTGTGGTGCTGTCTGCAGTTTGTGTTTTTCTTTGTGGGTGCAGGGTGGCTACAGTGTTTTGTGGGTGCAGTGTTGTGTCTGCAGTGTGGGTTTACAGGTGGGCTGCAGTGGGTGTAGCGGGGCTGCTGGTGTGTGTTTTGTGGATGTAGAGGGGGCAGCAGTCTGTTTTTGTTGCTGTGGGTGTAGAGGGTGGAAGAGAGCTGCAGTGTGTTTGTGTCTGCAGTTTTGTGGGGTTACCGGGGGGTGTAGAGGAGGGCTGCACTGTTGTTGTGGGTGTAGTGGGGGGCTGGTGTGTATGTGTCCTTTTAATAAACTTGCAGTAAAAGCAAAATAATGTAGACAATCATGCTGATAAAAATCAATGACTACAAAAGTGTCTGTTATGAAAAATGTAGGTTTTTTTTTATTTTTTACATTTAGCTTATATTGAGTTACCTCTTTTTGAATGTCATGGGCAGAGTTATACTAATTTAATGCAACTATGTATTAACAAGATTACATTGACAGACCTTTCATGGACAGTTGAAGATGATATTATATGGGCCTAATGTAACAAGACAGGTTAAAATTGTGTTAGAATAGGCCTGCAATGTGTTGAGAAGTCTTGACCCAACCCAGTAACCAAGCAGCAAACGGATGACACCCTCTGGGCTAATGCAGATGTAGCCTAAAGGGGTTCTGAATGAATTAATCTGGGCTTTGAAATTCTTGTCTATTCAAACACTGCACAGGTGGGACTAACAAAACACAGCAGCACGTAATCCCAGATGTTATCCCTTAGTACATGTTTCTGTACAGTGGGGGAGCAAGTCTTGGGGAACCCTTTCAGATGTTTGTCTTTGGGGTGATCCATACATAGGCTGAAGTATTAACCTTAAACAGCAGTAACTGCTCAGTGGTTAAGCCCATTAACCTCTGCCAGTTTGCTATGAACAGTACAATTGTCATGTTAGGTGAAAAATAAGTCTAGGTGTATACATGCATTGTTGTATTAGATAAGTATATTTATTTTTGCGTTCTTATACGCACATGATCACGACATTTCCTGTACTGAGATGGCCACTTTCTAGATCTTATACTTGATCATTACGACACATACATTTTGTTCTATAACAATGCTGTATGTGGTTGTTTCATTTGTGAACACTTGCTTGGCCTGATGAGTTGGAAGCTTCCCAAGCCATTTTTCCTGTTAATGACAAAGTTTGACATTAATATAAGTGGGCAGATGCCGTCAGTTATATAGTAACAGCAGCTTTTTGGCGTAGGAGATAGACTTACATAAAGTTATTAAAAACATTACCTAAATGGTAAGAATAGGATCATATAAGCTTCAAATGACCCGTTTTTAGATCTTTAATGTTATGTATGAAACAAAATGGTCAATGGTGTTTAAAAGCGAAAGATCTGTGCACTTAACTTCTTTTGCCTAAAATCCTTGTTCTGTTGTCATTTTTAAATGTATATATATATTTTTTTGTTTTCTAGGCCCTACATTCGCTCTAAGGGTAGAAAGTTTGAGCGTGCCAGAGGACGCAGAGCCAGCAGAGGATACAAGAACTAAAATCACTGTCAATGCTTTCTACGCAATAAAGTTGTTCAAACTTCAAATACGTTTCAAATACGTTTCAAAAAATGTTTATAACATGGCACAAATGCAGTTCTGATACTTTACATTTATAAGCTAAGACTTGCCATCGACTTCTGCCTCCTAATATGTAATGTTGCAGGCCTGTCAGACAGGAACATGTACCCACAAAGGGTATTTTTATTTGTGGCTTCCTAAAAGATGTCTATGCTAGAATCTTGGAAGCTGCTGACAAAAGGGATAACATGCAGACACTGGGGAGAAAAGTGAAACTTACATTGGACAATTACAGGTTAAACTGATCCCATCGGCAAGAAAAATAAACACCTGGGGAGGGAATGTCGTGTGTGTGGGGGCAATATCTAGTTCTCGCTTTAACATTTGTATTATGTATATTTTATTGCTGGTTAATTTCTTAAAATGAAGTTTGTACATTAGGTGCAATAATGGAACTACTGTACTAGACATGCTCAACATGCAATAACTTTAAAATAAACACAAGGGCAGAATACCCATATAGAATGGAAGAACACTTTGAAACAGTTTGCTTTCAGTGGTACAAGAAATACTGCGTTTGAGTTTATAGTGCAAATATATTTTACTGTGCTGCAAAATAGACATAAATATGGAATAGTAGGTATTGCAGTATGGAACACAAGTCCACCAGAGACCATTCATTAGAAGCACAACACCCATACAGAGAATTCATCGTGGTAAGTGTTCTATGACAATCCCATGGGATCATGCAGCAGGCATGCCAAGTAGCAGCAAATGATCCAAGCCCGATCCACCTGAACTTCCATACTTTGGGGGTACACACCTTTCAAAAAGCGAAAATTGAGAGCTTTATCAATGACACTCAAAAGGCTGAGAACCTTCCTGCTAATTTCCTGCTGCTGGTGTGTTAGCTGGATTGGGATATTCTGCAGGAAAGGAGGTAAACTTAATGGTGAACATATTCTCCCAGTCAGCTCTTCTTGTGGCTGCCCATCCATTACCTTTGTAGCTACTCCAAAGGGTAAGCTAGATGAAAAAGTGATAAAACCATTGGAAGAGGCTATGGCATATCCACGTCTTACGTAATGGTTTCTACAAGGGTGAGTAGAGGCAGGTTTAGTGCGATCCTTTGCCTGAACTTCAAAGAACAGGTCTGTACAGTCCATAACAATTAAGGTGAGGCCCTGATACTGCACAATTCTTTTGGGTTCAAAAAGATCCAAGTATCTCGAGTTGTACAGGATGGGGATCTGGAAATAAGAGCACATAAGTTAGATACATATCTTCCTACTATATACAGGAAACTTGAATAGGTACCACTCAAATAAACATGGTTTCAATGGTCTGAGCTTAGATCACCCAGTAAATGACATGCCTTTATTGCTTGTAATATCTTTCCATTGAGCAACTAATCTAGTTAAAGCAGAAAAACTAAATTTCTTTCCCCCCCCCCCCCCCTTTTTTTTTTTTTAATTAATGTAAAGCATGTCTATATAGCGAAATTAACAAACGTAGCACTTCACAGCAGTAATATGTTACAATCTCAAACAACAATGGGAAAAAGTGCTCAGACAAAAGTAACATTTAGGAAAAGGAGTCCCTGCTCTGAAGAGCTTACAATCAAATTGGTAGGTAGGAAGAACTTACAGAGACAGGAGTGAGTGAAAGGGGCCAAGGTTTTTGTATGATGTGTTAATTATCAGCCATGGTGCTACCCATATGCTTCATTAAGTAGGTGTATTTATGAGATGGGTTTTAAAGGTGTATAGAGAGGGTGCTAGTCAGATATTGAGGAGAAGGGCATTCCGGAGGTGTGGGACAGACGGTGAGAAAGGTTTAAGGCAGGGGAGAGAGCTTTAGATACAAAAGGTGTAGAGAGAAGACATCCTTGAGCAGAACGCAAGAGTCGGGCTGGTGTATAGTGAGAAATTAGGGCTGAGATGTAAGGAGGAGCAGAAGAGTGTAAAGCTTTAAAAGTGAGGAGAATTGAGTGTGTGATACGGGATTTGATAGGAAGACAGGAGAGTGATTTCAGCATTGGAGATGCCGAGGCAGATTTTGGAAATAGTGATTTGGGCAGCAGCATTTAGGATAGATTGTAGGTGAGGCAGGAAGGCCAGACAGCAGGAGGTTACAGTAGTCGAGACGGGAGAGAATGAGGGTCTGTGTCAAAGTTTTTGCAGTCGAGCAACAGTGGAAAGGACGTATCTTGGTAATGCGGAGGAAAACAATGACAGGTTTTAGCTGCCTTTTGAATGTGAGAGAGGAGTCGAATATGACACTTAGGCAGCGTGCTTGGGCTACTGGGTGAATGATAGTACTTCCAACAGTAATGTGGACGGAGGTAGTAGGGCCAGGTTTGAGAGGAAGTATGAGGAGCTCTGTTTTTGCCATGTTAAGTTAGTCAATTTCAAATATTGTCTGTCTCCAAATCCTCCCCTGCTGTGTCATAATTTAATTCAGCTTTCACACATGGGCAAGACAACACCCCATCATAGAAAACCATTTGCTTTAACGTCCCTCACGTGCTAATTAAGTTAGTTGGGCCAGCCAGGTGACTTTGTAAAAGTAAAACTTACAGCAGCCATAGCTGCCTGCAGCTATGCTCTTAAGCAGAAATGATTTTAAGTAGAAATGTTTAAAGTAGTGATGAAGTTTAAAAAAGTGGAACCGTGGACAATACCTACTGCTCCGATTCCTGCATTTGATCTACGCTGGAAAGGAGGATATCATCCCATACTACACATCTCAGCACTTAACGCTTGCTGTGATGCCACCTTTACTTTTTATATTTGCTGTGACATCACTTCTTTTCAAATTATGTTCTTCCTTCCTCCTTATGTCTCTAACGCTATTCATATATCTTCATCTCCTTCACCACTTCTCAGTTCACATGGACTTTCTTATCTGCACCCTCTGACAACCCACAGCTATACCCCCTGCACTAAAACACACCCCAACAAAATCATCCTCACACATTCTCTTTCTACCCATGCTTCTCCTCCTTGCTTCTGGGGATATCTCTCCCAATCCTGGTCCCTGCCTTATTTCAACTTGCTCTCGTCCTCGCCTCCCACATGCAACTTCTACTCCTGGTGTCAACCCCTCCAACCTTATACCCATCCCCTGCAACCCTCCTCTCTCCCATGCTCCTGTGCCCTTTGGAATGCTCGCTCCCTTTCCAACAAGTTCCTCTCTGTGCATGATTTCTTTCTCTCTAACTCTCTGCTATTTGCTATAACTGAGACCTGGCTCACTCAGTCTGACTCTGCTCTGGAAGCTGCCCTCTCCTATGGCGGCCTTTACTTCTCCCACACTCCGCGCCCTCATGGCAGGGGTGGAGGCGTGGGGCTCCTGCTCTCCTCTCTCTGCCGTTACAGAACCCTTCCTATTCCTCCCTCTCTTGCTTTTCCCTCCTTTGAGGTTCACACAGTCCAGATCTCCTCTCCCTGTCCACGTGGCGGTCATCTATCTCCCACCTACCGCTACTCATCCCCCTTCTTCCTTTCTAATTTTGAATCCTGGCTCTTTCTCTCCTCAGACTCCCCTGTTCTTCTCCTTGGGGACTTCAATTGCCTCATTGATGACCCCTCTCTCCCTTGGGCTTCCCGCTTTCTCTCTCTCTAACCTCTTCTTTTGGCCTTCAACAGTGTACTGAAGCTAGCACCCACAAGGATGGCCACTACCTAGACCTGGTTTTCACTAAAAACTTCTCTCCGATTTCTCCCATTTCCCCTTTTACTCTCTCTGACCATCACCTCATCTAATTTTCTCTCCCTCGCTTCTCTCCATCTTGCCCTCGTTTTTGCAGAAACCTGCGCTCTATTAACCTACCAGCATTTGCTTCCACTTTACGCTCCTCCCTCAGTTCTGCTTCAGACCCTGACAACCTGGTCAGGAACTACAACTCTGTTTTATCTTCCCCTCTTGATTTTCATGCCCCGCTTTCTCTCTGCCGTCCTCGCCCTTCTAACCCCAGACCCTGGCTAAACTCCCACACACGCATGCTGCGTTCCTCCACTCCATCTAAACGCCTCTGGAGGAAATCTCATACGCTCGCAGACTTCATTCACTACAAATTTATGCTGTCCTGTTTCAACTCTGCCCTCTCTCAGGCTAAACAAACATACTTTTCATCACTAATCAACACACACAAGCCTAAACCACGCCGACTCTTTTCTGTCCCATCTCACCTCAGGACTTTGTTAACTTCTTTAAGGAAAAGGTGGAATCCATATGTCAGAACATCCCATCTGTTGCCTCCTCCCATCCCACACCGCTTCCCAACTCTCCTCCTGCCTTTCTTGACACCTTTTCCGCTATCTCGGAGGAGGATGCGTCACTGCTGATCTCCTCTTCTCCCTCTACCACTTGCCCTCTTGATCCCATTCCCTCCCATCTCCTAAAACCTCTTGCTCCTTCTATAATCCCTACGCTCACCCAGATTTTTAACTCTTCCATCTACTCTGGTACATTTCCATCCTCCTTCAAGCATGCAACTGTTATACCATTACTCAAAAACAGCAAGCTTGACCCTACCTGTCTTTCTAATTATCGACCTGTCTCCCTCTTGCCTTTTGCCTCTAAACTCCTTGAACGTCTTGTATTCTCTCGATTGCTACACTTTCTCAACACCTATTCTCTTCTAGACCCTCTACAATCTGGCTTCCGCACTGCTCACTCTACTGAAACAGCCCTCACTAAAATAACTGACGACATCCATACTGCCAAAGACAGAGGTCATTACACTCTGCTCATATTACTCAACCTCTCTGCAGCATTTGACACCGTGGACCACCCTCTTCTCCTTCACATTCTCCATACTCTTGGTATTCGGAACAAAGCTCTATCCTGGATTGCCACTTACCTCTCCCATCGTACTTTCAGTGTCTCTTTTGCCAACACCTCCTCCTCATCTATTGATCTCTCTGTGGGGGTATCCCAGGGCTCTGTCCTGGGACCCCGTCTCGTTTCTCTTTACACACTCTCTCTAGGTGACCTAATCACATCTTTTGGGTTTAAATATCACCTCTATGCTGACGACACACATTTACCTTTCAACCCCTGACCTTACACCTGCTATACAGACCAAAGTTTCTGAATGCCTCTCTGTAATATCACCCTGGATGGCCATCCGCCGACTGAAACTTAACATGGCAAAAACAGAGCTCCTTATACTTCCTCCCAAACCTGGCCCTACTACCTCCTTCCACATTACTGTTGGAAATACGATCATTCACCCAGTAGCCCAAGCACGCTGCCAAGGGGTCATACTAGATTCCTATCTCTCTGCTCTCACATTCAAAACATTTCTAAAACTTGTCGCTTTTTCCTCCGCAATATCACAAAGATACGCCCTTTCTTCTGTTACTCGATTGCTAAAACTCTGACTCAGGCCCTCATTCTCCCCGTCTCGATTACTGCAACCTCCTGCTGTCCGGCCTTCCTGCCTCTCACCTGCCTCCCCTACAATCTATCCTAAACACTGCTGCCAGAATCACTCTACTCTTTCCTAAATCTGTCTCCGCGTTTCCCCTCCCGAAATCCCTCGTCTCACACTCAATTCTCCTCCTCACTTTTAAAGCTTTACACTCTTCTGTCCCTCCTTACATCTCAGCCCTAATTTCTCGCTATGCACCATCCCGACTCTTGCGTTCTTCTGAAGGATGTCTTCTTTCTACCCCATTTGTATCTAAAGCTCTCTCCCGCCTTAAACCTTTCTCACTTTCTGCCCTGCACCTCTGGAATGCCCTTCCCCTCAATACCCAACTAGCACCCTCTCTATCCACCTTTAAGACCCACCTTAAGACACATTTGCTTAAAGAAGCATATGAATAGCAATGGATAATCCTGGACACATGATACATAAAGCTTGGCCCCCTGCATACACACTTACTAGAATTCCCTCCTACTGTCTCTATATGTTCTCCTACCTACCAATTAGACTGTAAGCTCCTCGGAGCAGGGACTCCTCTTCCTTATTGTTACTTTTATGTCTGAAGCACTTATTCCTATGACCTGTTATTTATATTATTTATTTATTTATATGATTACAGCATGTATTACTACTGTGAAGCGCCATGTACATTTATGGCACTATATAAATAAAGACATACAATACAAAGTATTTTCAAAGAAGTAAGAAGGCTTCATATTATAAAGACTTTCTCCAACAAGGAGCACATTCATGGTGCACACCTAGGCTGTTAAAGCTTAACATTTATTATGCTTGAATAAAATAATGGTACACATCTATATTAAACCTAATGTCAAAAATTAAACTGTGTATCGTGTTACTTAAAAATTATTCAATGGGGGTGCCAATTTAAGACTCTATTGATAGTCCAAAACCATCATTATATAATCATAGGATATTTATAATATAATAATCCTCCAATGATGGATCGGTGTATACTCCTGGATGCAGTTAAAGTGGCAATGCTGACATCAATTTTCATACATATCTATGCATGTCTCCCTACCACAGGAAAAGGAATACCTTTGTATTAAGAATTGAACACATTAGTAGTCCCAATTACATATGACTTGTTGCTATGTAAAGGGTGGTGGGTCAGAGATACAGCTTACCTACTAACTCACCATAGACCATGTAATTAGTGCATATACACCTTGGTGAAACTGCTAATGAAAACAGATCTAATGTTACCCTTTATATAGCAAAAAGTCATATATAATTGGGACTACTAATGTGTTCAATTCTTAATACAAAGGTATTCCTTTTCCTGTGGTAGGGAGACGCATAGATATGTCTGAAAATTGATGTCAGCATTGCCACTTTAACTGCATCCAGGAGTATACACCGATCCATCATTGGAGGATTATTATATTACAAATATCCTATGATTATATAATGATGGTTTTGGACTATCAATAGAGTCTTAAATTGGCACCCCCCATTGAATAATTTTTAAATAACACGATACACACAGTTTAATTTTTGACAGTAGGTTTAATATAGATGTGTACCATTATTTTATTCAAGCATAATAAATGTTAAGTTTTAACAGCCTAGGTGTGCACCGTGAATGTGCTCCTTGTTGGAGAAAGTCTTTATAATATGAAGCCTTCTTCCTTCTTTGAAAATACATTTCAGATTAGCACATAGGTAGCACCCGGTATCACACTTGATATCTTAGGCTACAATCATATAATACAAACCTCAAACTACACTTACTAGTCAGCGATATACTCTATATGGTTTTTGCTACATACAATACAAAGTCAGCGAAGGGCTAACCAGGATGACATAGCATAGAGAAATTCAGAAACTTGAGTATGTACAGCAGGTGTAAGGTCAGGGGTAGAAAAGTACATGTGTGTGTCATCAGCATAGAGTTGATATTTGAACCCAAGAGATGTGATTAGGTCACCTAGAGAGAGTGTGTAAAGAGAAAAGAGAAGAGGTCCCAGGACAGAGCCCTGCGGTACCCCCACATAGAGATCGATAGAAGAGGTGTTGGCAAAAGAGACACTGAAAGTACGATGGGAGAGGTAAGAGGAGATCCAGGATAGCTTTGTTATGAATGAAGGAGAAGTGGGTGGTCCACAGTATCATATGCTGCAGAGACTCTAGTAATATGAGCAGGGTGCAATGACCTCTGTCTTTGGCAGCACAGAGTTCATTAGTTATTTTAGTGAGGGCTGTTTCAGTGGAGTGAGCTGTGCAGAAGCCAGATAGTAGAGGGTCTAGGAGAGAATTTGTTGGGAAAATGGAGGAAGCGAGAGAATACAAGACGTTCAAGGAGTTTAGAGGCAAAAAGCAGGCGGTAGACAGGCCGATAGTTAGACAGGTAGGTTTAACCTTGATAGTCTTGAGTTATGGTATAACTGTTGCATGTTTGAAGGAAGAGGGAAAGATACCGGAGTAGAGGGAGGAGTTAAACGTGTGTGAGCGTAGGGATTATATTGATCTGTGATTGTAGAATGATATACTTTTTTTTACCTAAGCTGGCAATTTGGTGCTCCTTCTAAATCTGTACAAACCCTGATGGTGTGTGGTGGCTGCCTTTCAGTTTCAATCAATCAATCAATCAATCAATCAATCCTTCAGTCAGTGTAACTCAGGAGCAACAATGTATCCTGATATTACTAAGGTAATATCTATTGTTACAGTTTACCACTCAAACTACTGGGAACATTTGTAACAAATGATCAGAAACAGGAAAGTGTTGCAAAGATCTTGCACAGCTTGGGGAGGTGTGCTAAAGCATGCTATAGAAATCAAAGGATGCTTTAAAACAAATTATAAAAGGTAATTAAGAGTTGAATAAAAGGAGGGAAAAACGTATCTAATATTACAGAACTGATTAAAAAAAATTGCTGCTTTAATGGAGTAATTCTGCCGGTTTTTATTAAAAATATGAGCATTTTATTTGGTTTAGAGACGATTCAGATAACACAATAGTGTTAAACACGAACGCTACATATACGGATCTACTGCTCGTGTATTCTTACACCGCTTTAGGAAAAGATTGTTGGAATCGCACCGATCATTCTGCTTGGTACTGTTTTCCGAGGACATGTAGGTTTCATGCTTAATATTTTAGGATTCTTAACCACAGGATTACATGCAAACATCATACCATCATACATAATGTAACATTAAGTACAATATCCCGATATGGCCTTTATATTTTGTGCTGTCATGTATTGTTTGACAAAGGTTAGAATAACCCCAACCAAAATTTGCATTTACGATTTCATTATTTACTCCTAGGTTCAGGTGCTGTTAGTATACAAACGTGGTTGACTCCCCCAAATATTTAACCCGAGGTCTTACCTGAGTAAGCCGTGCATGAATGAGCTCTGTCCAGTTCAGCCAGTAACGGGAGACTGTGGACTCGGATACTCTGAATCGAAAGGCTAGATCCTGCAACAGTAAGCCCAGACGCAGCCGGGTGAGAACAAGAAAGAGCTGATCCTCTAAACTCAGGGCACTTTGAGGTCCCACCTCTGTCCTTTTGCGGATTTTGCCAGTACACAGCTCCTTGTCAGCAATGAGAAAGCCTAAAAAGCTCTTGAGGTGTTCATAGCCTTCAAAGCCTGTGTAGAAGCGCACCCACTTGCTCTCATTCTTTATACTGTCCAGACAGAAGCCATTCTCTTGCTTGCTACTCCCCTGATCCTTTACCTGCTGACTTAAGTAAAGGACTGTTCCGGAACTATTGGCCAATTGCTCTTGCAACTCTTTGTTTTTTCTTTCCGCAATCTCCTTCTCACAATGCAAATTCCTATTCTCTGATTCGAGCTGAGAGACCTGCTGACCCAGCTCAGCCACCAACATCCATCTCTCATTCTCCCATTTCTCCTTCATTTGAAAAAATACATTGATTAATAAATGAGGACATGCATAAACTGAGACAGCAGAAAGAAGCTTGGATTATTAGTGGATACAATATATTATACTGACACAATTAGAATATTAGTGGATATGTTTGCAAGCTACACGTCACAAGATGAGTGCGACACCCTCTGCCCCTTTCCTACAGTTACTTTGTATATTTAGTGCAAGACTTGCTTTCCCCCTCTACCACAATTGAAAAGGTCCTTGGCTGATTTCCTCACAACAAAGCAGCACATTGAGTGGTGTCTAGTTGGACTACCTGCATGCGCTGTATAAAATGGTCTAACTTCTCACTCATCACCCATTATTCAATTAGTTTTGCTGCAAACCCTGTTGGTGAATTGTTTCCTATTGTGGGGTCTTTGTAGGGGTTTTATAGTCCAACAATATCCTATTTGTCATTGTTCTGATAGGAGTTAGGCTTTTTTTGCTATAATAATAATAGTTAAACATTTTCAATTATGATTTTTTTTAAATTTGAGCTATTGTGTTATTGTATTGTATTGTATGTCTTTATTTATATAGCGCCATTAATGTACATAGCGCTTCACAGTAGTAATGCATGTGGTAATCAAATAAATAACAGATAATATAAATAACAGATCATGGGAATAAGTGCTTTAGACATAAAAGTAACATTAGGGAAGAGGAGTCCCTGCCCTGAGGAGCTTACAGTCTAATTAGGAGCTTACAGTCTAGTTAGGAGCTTACAGTCTAGTTATATAGTTGCTTTCACATATTTCCTGTTAAAAATATGTGGGCTAAAGGAGTAGCTTAGTGGGAACAACACTGTATTTAAAAACATGTGAGAGCGGCCTGAATACCGCTGACAGCTTCTTGTGAAAGCCTCCTCAATCAAAATGAGGTTTTAAGCTCTACTATGCACAGACGTGTACATTGGCAGCGCACTATAGGAAACGAATATGAATATTTTCTTGCTACATGGAACCGTTTCTTTAAATGTCACCTACATTGCTTAATTTTGTGAAAAAATCACTTATTTTTGCAATATGTATAATTTAATGCACTTGTAGATTATAGAAAAGAAACATTTGTGCATTACAGCGCTCTTAAGCCACAAAAATAAAAGCCACAGAAGCTAAATCAAAATAACTAGTTGTACTTTAATGAATAAATAAAACAAACAGAACATTTGCATAGTCAGACAGAGATCCTCATGGGCTATTCTATGCGTTTCGGGCCCAAAAATGGCACTTCAGCAGAACACGTAAGGATAGCACAAGTGTCTCTGTCTGACTATGCAAATGTTCTAGGGTTTTATTTTTTCATTAAAATTCAACTACTTATTTTGATTTAGCTCCTTTGACCTTTTTCTTGCTTCAGTGTGCTGTATTGCACATATATGTTTCTATCATAAGATTGTTATTTCTGCAACACGCCATCTTCACCCCAGAGGTGAAGGAACAACTTTGGAGCTCCATACGCTCAGTGAATGCATATTCAGAGTGGCGCTGATTTCTGCAAAATATAAGTGAACAGTTAACTCCTTGTTCCAGTTAGACGGAGCCGATAAGAACTTCTTCCCAGGCTGGATATTACAAACACTTAGGCCCAGATTCAACAACGGTGCTAAGCTTCAGCCCACCTTAATTCCTACTCATTTCATTGGTATTTAAGGCTAGGTAAAGCTTAGCATCCTTTAGGGAACCTGAGCCTTAATGCACACCTATATATACATTCTTCTTGAGTGTACTGAATATAGCTTATTTTATGTATCGGAGCGTAGTTCAGAAGATTGGTATTGTGTACCTACCTTCTCAAGTTTCAATGTATTAGCAAACCCACTGTATGAGTACACCTACATTTTTAATGAAAATGAAGTATTGGCTAGCTCTGTCCAAAACATGCCCCTACAATGTTCTAATGTTGAGAAATCATAATGGCATTTAGCAAAATGGAATGATCGTTATTAGTTTCCAGGTACTACTGTACCTGGAGCTCCTGGCTTTGCTTCTCTTTACTCTCCAATGCTGCCTGTAGTGAAAGGAGGAGCTGGTTCTGCTGGTACGTTGTCCTTTTGAGCTCCCTCACCATCTGTTTCAAGATCTCGGGGTCATCAGGTACACAATATGCTCCATGGTCATGTAGAGTAACCTGACTCATTCCATCCAGACCTTGGCGTGTTGCTTCACTTGCTATCTCCATCAACTCTGCTGCCAAGACCAGGTCTCCAATACCAGATTGAATGTCTGCTAGGAGAGATGGACATAGAAGATACTGTTTTAATAAATCATTGTCATGTTGTAAGAGAGAGTTTTGTTAAAGGTGCAATCCCACGCAACTGGACAAAAAAATTACTTTTTGGAACGTCTAAATGGCTTCTCTAAATAAACCAAACCATGCAAATAGCAGAGGTTTGGCTGCTTTAATTATTTTTCTTTATCAAATAATTACAAGTTGAATTTCTTAGGGGCCTTTAAATGGGGGATGTTTTCGTAAGTCAATAAACACTCACAAAATCAAAACAACATCTATTTTCTGTGTGACTACCTCCTCCTACTTCCCTTCCATCACTTTTCTTCAAGCCTCAGCTGACCACTTAAAAGCCAAGGCAGATGCTATCAACAGTAAGATTTCTTCTGTCCCTTCCACCTTAATTCTGCTTCTACCTAAACCTCCTCCTTTCATTCAACTCTTCCTCTCCTGTTTCAAAGTTGGAAGTTTCTCCGCTACTCTGCTCTTCTTCCTCAACCACTTGCGCTCTCGGTCCTACTTTCTCACATATTATCAGACCTATTTCTCCGACCCTAGCCCCAACTCTCATATCTTCAGCTCTTGCCTAGCCTCTTACTTTCTCTCATCCTGTCGCCATACAGTTGTGAAACCTAATCACAAAAACAGAACCCTTGACTCAACATGGCTTGCAAACAACCCCCATGTCTCACTCCTGCCTTCTGTCTCAAACTCGCATGTTCAATTTTCTTTATTCCCATGCCCTCCTAGACCCTTCTGGCTTTCCTACAGCACACTCAACTGACCCTGTCCTAAATAAAAGTAGCCAATGGTCTCCATGAATCATTTCACTTTCTCACAGAACAGTGTTTTAAAACCAGTAACTTTACCGATCGGTAACTTTACCGATAAGTATCTCAGGAACCGATGGGACCCGTGAGTAGATTAAAAAAAAAAAAGCATTTCAATAATTTGGACTCATGGCTACTGCCCCACGTCCACAGCTGCACAATCCACCATCGTGTGCCATCTAAAGCAATTACTCCTTGATTAAGTGTACTAACATATCATAGATTGTAAGATCTCCAGGGCAGGTATTTCCTTTGCCGTTGTATGATATTATAGTTGTTGCACTTATTGTATTGTAATTCCCCAAATGATATTGTGTCTTTTGTAAAGCATGTATTTTCTTACCTTTAATAGTGCAATCCCACACAGTCTGCCAGTTTAATTCCTTAGGTGTCTCTGATTGAGGAAGTGTTTGTCAACCAAGTGTTTTCTTTCCCCTTATCCCATCCTGTCCTTACTAGGGAACCAATAAAGTTAAGGGGAGGGGGGACTCTGCCTGTACAAGCTCTTGCTGATTACACAAAGGAGCAGTTAGAGAACATCATACCCTCCCAAGTCTAACTTTAAAAAAAAAAAAAAAAAAAAATTAAATACTCATTGCTGTCATATTTTGTTAAACAAAAAAAGAATAAGTATCAGTCACCCAGATGAGAGCCCTTAAACAGGTCACTTCAATGAGTTCACTTTGGTCCTAAGAGGATTTTCCCTTTAACCTAATGAGAGCCAATAAAGATAAGGGGAGAGGAAAAGTGAGCTCTGGCTGTGGAAACTCTTGTTGACTACACAGTGACATTGGACAAAATTGGAGTAGTCAGAATAAATCAAATCCCTTCCAAATCTTAAATTACCATGTTTTCATACTAATGTAAAAAAAAATTGAAAACCATTGCGTCAGATCTCCTTCTCCTTCCGTGCACCCCAAAACTGGAACAACCTACCAGAGACTCTCATATCCACCACCAGCTTAAGTTCTTTCAAATCTAAGGCGGTCTCACACTTTAATCTGGTCTGTAACTGTTTCATACGCTCATAATATATATTTTCTTTAACTGTGCACGCAATGTCTTGTATATAATGTATACCCTGTTCATTTATGTAACTGTACTTGTAACCATGTATTATTTTGTTTTACTCTGTGCCCAGGACATACTTGAAAACGAGAGGTAACTCTCAATGTATTACTTCCTGGTAAAATATTTTATAAATAAATAAATAAAAAGCCTATCGACCACTCAGATGTAACCCCTTAATCATGCCACTGGTATTAGTGCACTGGTCCTAAAAGAGATTTCCCCTATAAATACAGTATGAGCATATATCCAACACTGGCAAGTAAATTACGCTAGAAATGTATTTTATAAATCTGGTTTTATTGCTTACTACATTTTAAAGCCTAAAGTACCTGTGAAATTACCAGAACGTATATGGGAATTTTAGTTTTTGTAAAGTCATAAAATGTATTTTAGATAGGTTTGCATTGCAATTGGCAGCTTCATTTTTTTAAAGATACAATTCCTAAAAAAATTAATTTAAAAAGAAAACAAAAAAAATCTATTTTTTTAACTTTACTTTTAAACAATGTGCATTTTATCATGACAGGTTAGAGCAGGGGTGGGCAACTCCGGTCCTCAAGGGCCACCAACAGGTCAGGTTTTCAAGATATCCCTGCTTCAGCACAGGTGGCTCAATCAGAGCTCTTGAGGACTGGAGTTGCCCACCCCCTGGGTTAGAGCAACCATTGTTTATCATTATGACTAATCTGGATAAAGTTCTGCACCAAGTCGATATTAATGTGTTGAGGCGGAGAGCCTTACTGCTATATCAAAGTCATTCTACAGCAAAACACTTGTAATTCTGACTTTAAAAAAAAGAAGTTAAATAAAAATGTACAAAAATAAATAAAAGAAAACAGAAAATTAATAGGTTCTGGGTGGTACAGCACAAAAAAACTAATCAATGTAGGTAGCAAAGAAAATGTTGTTGCAAAGGGATAACGACACACACACACACACACACAATTCCTAAAGTCCGCTATCTTATAGTTCGGAACTCCTGATGGTTCGGCATATGACGGTTCACGCACTACTAGCCGGATGAGTTATGGTAGCGGAGTGAGTCTTTTGCCGCATTGTATTCTGGTCTGCCATTTTCCGTTTTTAGTGTATAAGTGAATATTATTTGTTTAGTAAGTGAATACTCTTCAAGTTTAAGTGAATACTGTACAATAATCTGCTGCTCTGTATCACTTCTGACAATCTTTAAAATATTGGTGATTAATACTGTATTTGAAGTCATTGCTTTAAGTACTGTACTACAGTAGTTTATTTACAAAATTTACAAAATTAGTTTATTATTAGTATAACATGCAAAAAGGTGAATTTAAAGGGTATTAAGGTATTGCTAGGAGCGACACCCAATAGTCCGGAATATCCAACAAGCCTGCATCACTCAAGTCCCAATGGTGCCGGACTATCGGAATTGTACTGACTGTATACACACACACACACACACACACACACACACACACACACACACACATTACAGTGCTCTATGCATACAGTTCATTAAAATACTACAGCCATTATCAAGAATGAAAGGCCAAATCTGTCAATGACACTAGCAATCAATAATGGCTATTGGTTAAATTAAAAAAAAAAAAGCCCTTTCTATTCCCTGTAAGTAAACTGGGAAAACATTTTTTGCAATGTGTATTGTAAATCTGTAATATACTTCAAAGCAGCAGTCTGTTCTGATTGCCTTTTTTTTGCATTATTGTTATAGTTTGTTGGTTCGCTCAGGAAATCTAAGCATTTTAAATATTAAGTGTCCAGTAGGTTGAAATGAAGCTCTCCCCAGAGCCCGGTGCTGTCTAAAGATCATCAGTTTTATATAAATAGGACATGCTAATGAGGCAAGATACTAATATTACAGGAGTTAAACTCTGAGGAAATTGCTGCTTTAAAGAGTATTAAGAAATGGGTTCTGACCAGCTTCATCCTGGGCTTGGGAAGTGTAATGTTGCCCTCTTGTCTTGCTGCTCCTTCCATCATATCGTTTCTTCAACGTCCTGCTCGACCTCCTTTTTGAGGTCTGCTTTTCTGCTCCGACTTCTTGTTCCAGCCCAAAGTGCAGGGGGGTAATGCCAGAGTGGTCAGTGTCCTGATACTTAAACAAACATAGAATTAGTCAGAAATATACAAATGTGGAACATGGTTCACAGCTCTGCACCAGTGTGTAAAATGATACTTTTTGGATCCCTGGCCAAGGCACTATCTGAGGTGGCTTTCATGTGCATTATATCCTCTAGCTCAAAGAAAATAAGAGGTAATCAATACATAGTCCAATGTACTTCTCTATGAAAGATCTCCATCCAACATATTTTACCTCTGTGGATGTCTGATGCTCAGAGGAAAAAAACGAAAAAGAATACAGGTTTTCTTAACCTCATTTCTGCAAGAGACTCCTGTAACACATTAGGTTTTTTGTTTTACAATTTAGCAATATAATTATATTCCTTAGAAATAAAGGACTTCTTTGTCTCTGAAAAAATCAGTGTCCTTTTCTTTTAGGTCCTGAATAATTGTAATTTTATCAGATAGTTCTTAATTCTTCCCCTTTGCCTGGTTGATTAAGTAGGTGGATCATAATTACTGTAAACAAGAGAATGAAGGCAGAAAGGTCTGGATTAACAAATTGCATATAGATAAAAAATAAAATAAAAATGATACCGTTATCACAAAAAAGGGCGAGGTAAAGATCGTTAAAAAAAAGGAAGTAATTTGGTTACTATGAACTGTGGAGACTTTCCTTTCCTTGTATTCGCCCTGCAATCTTAGAATTCCTCTTTCAGTTTAAGAAAGGGGGATTTGCTGTAGGAAGCTCACACTTCTTATTTCTAGAGCGGAAACCTTGCTTGTATGGTTGTAAAATACAATCCAAGGAGCTTAGTTCCAAGATGTAATAACACACACTACTACAACTACACTTGAAGCCACTTCACTCTCTCCCGCATCACAGTGACAGGCACCGAGCTGTGCGAGATACCTGTGCTGACTGACAGCTGGAGATGAAGTCGGTGCTGAAGCAGAGAGGGGGAGGGCTGTCCCTACTTATTCCGCTATCCCCAACGGCCTCAGAAACCGCCTCCATGTATCGGAAATACTGCACTGTAAAACAACTGTGCTAAAAGAAAAAAATAAAACAATGCATATGTAATCTTATATTGGCGAAAGAATAGTAACAAAAAACAGGATACGACTCGGTAGGAAACAGGAAGCACTATCAGCCTCTTTGTGGATACAAGATGGCGGACATGAACCTGCCCTATGGTTGCCTATTTACCAGCATCAAAGATGGCGTTCAGTGGCAGTGTGAGGGTATGGGGGGAAGGAGCTATTTCCGGTGCGCCATTGGACAGTCCCTTGTGCCCATGGTTACTTGTTGCAAAGGGCAGCGTGTAATTTGTGACGTCAGCACCTGAGAGACCAGTGACGTTTTACAGACATGTTGTGGTGCAGTCTCTTTCTCAAACCGTCAATTACAATGTAAAAACTGGTCATCTCACCATATTTATAAAGGATGGTTTGCAAACTAAAAATGCTTCGTATGTTGGTAATACAGACTGGATAAAGTATTCCCGGCCTGTCTCACTGATATGCAGAAAGTTTCACCGCTTTGGAATCAGCATTGCTCATTTTGGGCTCTGGTGATATGCTTCCTATACAATCACTTCACTTAATTCTCACTCGTTGATGTCAGTAATTTTCTGTTAATGTGTATTTTTTTGCCTGATATTCACAGCCCATTGGGATTATATCAAGTACAGGTATACAATATACCAGCATGGTCCTAATATACTGTGTATTGCTGGGTTCAGTACTTGTAGCACTTAATAATTATTTCATAGATCTCTACTTTGCTATTGGTCCGGCAATGTTTGTGTGTGTTATTAAGCTCCAGCTGCGCTGCTGCCGCCACCGCAGAACTACTGCTGCTGCCTCTGACATTGTACAGTATTGTATGTCTTTATTTATATAGCGCCATTAATGTACATAGCGCTTCACAGTAGTAATCAAATAAATAACATAATATAAATAACAGATCATGGGAATAAGTGCTTCAGACATAAAAGTAACATTAAGGAAGAGGAGTCCCTGCTCTGTGGAGCTTACAGTCTAATTGGTAGGTAGGGAGAACGTACAGAGACAGTAGGAGGGAGTTCTGGTAAGTGCGTCTGCAGGGGTCCAAGCTTTATGTATCATGTGTTCAGAATATCCACAGTGCTATTCATATGCTTCTTTAAGCAAGTGTGTCTTAAGGTGGGTCTTAAAGGTGGATAGAGAGGGTGCTTGTCGGGTACTGAGGGGAAGGGCATTCCAGAGGTGTGGGGCAGTCGGTGAAAAAGGTTTACGGCGGGAGAGTTGTAAGTTGTATATCAGTGGTTTTCAACCTTTTATTGGTTAGGGAACCCCAGAATTCGATTTTGAAATTCTGGGGACCCTTGTCTCTTGTCTTCCCCCATGTCTCATCCCCCCCCCTCCTCTCTCGTCCCCCCACCCCTCTCTCTCGTCCCCCGTCTGTCTCATCCCCCGTCTCTCTCATCCCCACCCATCTCTCTCGCCCCCGTCTCTCTTGTCCCTCCCGTCTCTCATCCCTCCCCGTCTCTCTCGTCCCCCCCTCGTCTCTCTCGTCCCCCCTCATCTCTCTCGTCCCCCTCCGTCTCTCTCGTCCCGCCGTCTCTTGCGTCGTTGCAAAAGAATTATGTAGAAAGATCTTGCGAGCAAAAAGGTTTAGGTCTTTTACATTATCAAACAGATCAAAATTGGCCACTGGGGAAAACAATAGTACTTTTGATAGCAAGTCAGTTATATCTTTGGTTATCGTTGTTTCGGTCAGGTTTATTATTCTCAAAAATTCTTCACCAGAGTCTGTCTCTAGTAACCCCTCCTGTTTCTTCCTCTGTGTGGGCGGAACACCCAGACATTCCTGTGTCTCAGGCTTTCTTTTGCTCCTCCTGTTTTTTTGTATTCTGAGTGGTGTTATCTTTTTGAGAAACATTGCTCTAAAAAAGGTGCCATGGGGTTAGTGGATGTACCGGGTAATGGTAGAGGGGAATGATACATGTTTCTGTCACTCGTGTTTGTTTGTCCATCTTCATTTGTTTCCTCATCAGAGTTTTCCCACTCAGTAGATGAGTCACTTCTAGTGTGTATCTTTGTTTTGTATTTATGGCGGTGGTGTTTATATATTTTCCCCTCTTGGAAATCTCTATGACATTTATTTTGCTTTCTCATTTTAAGTTCTTCATTACATTTTTCGATATTCTTTTGTAGTCTTGATTCTAGATCCTTGAAATCTGTCTTTTGATTCCAGTTGTCAATGTCAGCTCTTTGTTTTTTCGAGTTCAATGTTTACCTCTTTTAGTTTTATGAGCTGATGATCAACTAGTAGCTGCATTATTTCTCGTGAGCATTTTTGTAAGGTTATTGTCATGATAATATCATGAGATATTAGGTATTTTAATCCATTTGGTACTTAAAGGGTAAATGAGCTACAGTTTGAAGTTAAAAAAACAATATACAGTATATTGGGGTTATGACAAGTCACAGGTTGGTGCTGGGTTTCAACCAGAACTTAACTGGTGGTTTAAACAGTATGGCTCACTTAGAAGGGCCATATGTGTTGCATGTTGCTGTTAGTCTCCAGATAAGGGCAGACTGGGAATAAAGTATGGCCCCTGTGGCAAGTTTATAAACACGATTCTTTTACAACTAAGCTTCATAGCATGTCTCCACAGGAGGTATATGGGTGGCTACAGAAGCTACCAAACCAAGAGGACGTTATTAAAAATGAGAATATCATGAGATGTCATCCCTTCTGCATAATAACAGTAACAAAGCTGTAACAGTGTCATCCAGTGACACATTCCTAAATCACACACTGTATGTTTAAGAGAGAATAAGGGACAGATATTCACCTGTCTCTTATTTTTAGGATTATGATGTTCATATTTTTTCTCATTGGGTCCACCACGAGTGCCTAAATGTATTGATGTGACTCACGTGTGTGTAAGTGTTAATTAAGGAAAGTTATGAGTACATTTAGATATTGCAGGCTTCAGGTAAACGTCATTGGGTAAGAGTTTTTTTTTTTACTCTGTCGTAAAACTGCCAATCTCACAGCTGATTTATGTCAGGGGCTGGGTTTATGTGGTTTACATGGGAAGAAAGAATATTTAAGTCTGAGCATCAATTATGAAAATCAGATCCCACCAGAGGAGTGTTTTGGATAAAACATGTAGATCTCATATTCTAAATGAGTGGCCTCTCTGAGAAAAATCTATAGCATTTGGTAATGTATAGGTTTTTCTTTTATGTTTTACCTTTTTATTTTAAGCTGTTCTGCATTTAATTGTGACTGTATTTTTCTTGTGATCTTTTTTCTGTAACCTAAAGCACTGTATTTTTATAGATATTAAAACATTTAATGAGTAATGCTTTGGCTCTGAATGAACTATTGCACGCTCTGGGGAGAGTATTAACGTTTTTCGGAAACATTTTGCTACAACTGATTTCTGTGTGTGCTAAAGTGCATAGCTTTTTTCTATAATTAACAGGGACCTGGGGCCCTGGCAAATATTAATTTGACATCTCTTATTTGCATAACTACCTCAGGTGGTGGTAGTGGATAGATATGATTGTCACAGTAGACCAAGCTTATTAACACTTTACCATCGGTTTCCTTTGATTGAATAAAGCATGAAATAAAATAAATTGTATTTATTCACATAAAGAACACACAGAGCTTCAATTACAAAATTATTACGAATAAACACTTACTATAATGGGGTCAAATGAAATAAAATGTCCACAGAACGAAATCCACAGAAATTACGTCTCTAGGCATGAATTCCCACACGTGGGGTTGCTGCACAAAAAGATGTGTAACAGTCCTTGGCTAGGGGCGCTAGCGGCAACCCCTGTTTCTTCATCAAAAGTAATATTTTCGTTCCCCCCCGAAGCAGGATTAATTAGCCAATCCTTAGTCCTTGCGAATACTGGAAGCTGGATACAAATCTTTAGTGGCAATGAAATAGTCTCTGTACTGCCCGCTGTAGCTTAGATGAATCTGCTTACAAGATGGAATTTAGATGAATCTTAATCTCAGATGACTCTTAGATGGAACTGACTTCCCCACTGACTGCACAAACTTTTAAAAACTTCAAAGGTCCTATTTTCATAATGTATAGCCAATCTCTGGTGTGGGAATTTTATCCCTGGCCACTCACACGTCGTGCCAGGTGGATAACTCCTGGCAACCCTGGCTTCAGAAAAGTGACAGAGCATGTGCACGAACCACCATTTTGCTCACTCACTATTTTAAACCTCCCACCTGTCACTGGGCATGTGGCATCCTGCTTTCTTAATGAATGCCGATCAGTCTGACTCACTCCTGCCTGTGAACAAAAGGTTTAACCCCTGTAGAACAAATGTCCCTTTGCACACAGGACACAGCCTTCCCTGCTAACACAACAGATCGCACCTCTGGGACAAATTTCCCTTTCATCTATTAGCCATAAGCCCCCGCTGGGTCTTTGCAGACTAAAGATCATGTCTAGTTTAATGCATAAAGGTTAACCATATCTTAAAACACTGCTGCTTAAAAATATACTGGTTTCAATAACCTATACTTTTCTACAATTCTGTATTAACATGCTCTAAGTCTGTTGGGGTGAGAGAGAGTTACAATCTTAACTGTTGCTACACTTAAAACCTAACTTACAAAGTTTTATTCTAACATGAATTAAATATTTTCCTTACCAACCAATAAACTCTGCTTTATCCTGAGCGAGAGCGACCATAATTCATACCTTTAACACATGATATGATTTCCCCCCTGAACCCCTATCCTGGATTTAGAGTACCTGGGCATTACTTATCCTAGGGACCCTGTGTAGAGTGTGGGGATTCATTAACCTCTTGTGTCCCCATGTTAATAAAACAAACTTCCTCTATACCAGGAAACTCTGTGCCTCATTTTTACCTTTTCCTGCTCTGTGCTGAAGCAGGCCGTCCCAGTGGTGAGACGCAGGAATGTTTTCAGGATGGGAGTTTGACCGGAGCAATGTGCTCTAGTGTATCCCAGAATCTTACCTGATTCCTGGGTACACCCTTGGGGAATCCTGTAACTCCGGCACCCCGATACATAGCAACATACTACAACCAGTTTCTCCGTCAAACCCACCCTTAAACTTACCTCCTGAACATCTCATGGTCCCAGCACCTATGGAAAAGGGTAAAACACAAAAATGGCAGTTGCCTCATATTTTGCACAGTCACAGTAATGCATACACAATGCCCGGGCCCAAGAGCTGACACTCTAGGATCCCAAAACACGGGTCAGGGGAAACCAAGTGGGCTTGACCTTTATTATAAGCCTGGTTAACCCCTTCCCCACCACAGTGATTTGCAACTGAGTAGGGGTTAATATTAACTCACTGGAGTTACCTTGCACATTTGTGGTGAGTTGGCTAGAGTAGCCGTGTGTAAGTCACGTGCTCACTTGTGTGCTGTTCGTGGCGGTGGTATACTGGGACGGATTTAGGAGAGATATAACTAATTTGAGGGACCTTTTGCTAAGGTGAAGCAGCTTGAGGGTTGTGTATTAATCCTTGTCCTGTAGGGAGATATTGTCCATTTAATGGACCTCTGTGAAGGTGAAGAAGGGGATCACTTGCGGGTGTGAGTATTAACCCTTGTCCCGTATGCAGAAAAACTTGGGAAAAAATCCCTAAATCGGTGATACAAACACTGGGTAAATGTTAACGAATCCAATTGAGTATAAATGTCGATGAAGACAGCTTACATGTAATGTAGAAGGTATAACCGGAACCATCAATCATAAGGCAAATAAAAGTCCATATAATAAGCCGAATATGGGTGGAGTAACGCGGTAACCACCTCACCTGATGTCCTTGCGGAAGATGTATGCAGAGGGGAAAACCAAATGACCCGGCCGCCTCAGAGCAGGCCCCACAACAACGGAGGACCCTTCGTCGGGCGCGAGTCACTTCCCACTGAACCGCAGAGGGTGAGTGGAACACCATAACCACACTGGCGATGGACGAAGGAGCACTGCGGCAAGCAAGCGTATGTGATGATACTCACGAAGCAGGTAAGCAGCTGATGTAAATGAAGCGCCTTGGTTCCTGCGAGCAAGCTTCAGTCCCGATAGGAAGACAAACATAGAATGGTAGAAGGCAGAGCACTGCAAATTTTTTTGATAAAGCGCCTCCACGGCGAAAAACCCATCTGAGGACCTTACTCGTGTGTCTGATTTTTGTTGCTGCCATGCCTATTAAATAATTATTTTTATCCTTGCTGTTTTTTTGCCGTGCTCTACCTTCTACCATGCTATTTTTGTCCCGTATGCAGGTTGCGCGCTCTCAGGGTGCCGTACGCGACTGTTATCATCCCATTTTATAGGAAAGTTTCATTTTGGATGTGGTAAGAGGGGGCTATACTTACCCTTAGCCCCCTAGGTATTACATTTCACCTTGGGTAATTGTGTGGACTGGCAGTTTCCCACCAGAGTGCATTGTTGCTTTATATAGTTTGTCTAGTTTCTGAATGTGTTTCTTTGCAGTATCTTTCATGTTGGTTTGTGTTGTCGATGACATGTCTCTACAGAAGACAGACTCTGACTCTTTTCCCCATGTATTGAAGTTGATATCTTTCTGAATTAAGCTAAGACCTAGAAAGAGGAAAGAGAATCCCTTGTTGTAGAATAAAAGTGTACCGTTATGAACCGGATGTGTCTTGCCCACTGGTAGTGATTGAATAGCAGTGGTGATGGGTGCAGCTTAAGATCTTGGGGTAGAGTATATATAGAAAAGAGGCATATGTGTGTGCCCCCAGCAGATGGCGAGATCCTATATTGCGCATACCAGGTGAGTAGTGAATGAATATAAAATTACATTTTAATTGGTATAATCTTTAAAAAGATAGGAGACACACGACTGTATATGTAGAGGGGTGGGGTCTGTGGGTCGAGCCCGCCAGATAGCGAGATCGTGTGTAGCGCACAACAGAGAAAATTAACAAAAAAATGTTAAAAAAATTAACAATTATTTTAATAGTATTGACCTTTAAAAAAATTGGAGACCTGCGATTACACTCACGTAATTTTAGTGGTAGAATTAATGACGGGGAACATAAATACACTGTGTGATGTGGACCGACAGGTGATAGCTAGTAAAAATAGCTAACAGAAAATAAACAAGTTAAAATGTTTCCCGGAGCAGCCTGTGAGGGGGGGCGGGAGGGATAGTAATATTAGTCTTTGTAGGGCAGAATAATTCCTTCCAAGCGGGTACTCAATTTGTGAGTCGTTAGGGAATGGGTATTATTCCTTATCTCGTGTTTGCAGTGTTTTATATCCCAGTGTGAGATGTATAGACTAGAGCAGGGGTTTCCAAACTACAGCCCGGGGGCCACATCAGTCCCCCCCACAAGATTTTATTCGGCCCGCAGCAACTTGAAATATATATTTTTGCTCATTATATATAATTTCCCAGTGTAAGCACGGCATCCTTTCTTTGTAATTGTCACATTTCTCTTTTGTTCTGAATCATATCATTTATTTATTTATTTATTTATTTATTTATAAAATATTTTACCAGGAAGTAATACATTGAGAGTTACCTCTCGTTTTCAAGTATGTCCTGGGCACAGAGTAAAACAAATAATACATGGTTACAAATACAGTTACATAAATGAACAAGGTATACATTTATATACAAGACATTGCATGCACAGTTAAAGAAAATATATATTATGAGCGTATGAAACAGTTACAGACCAGATTAAAGTGTGAGACAGCCTTAGATTTGAAAGAACTTAAGCTGGTGGTGGATATGAGAGTCTCTGGTAGGTTGTTCCAGTTTTGGGGTGCACGGAAGGAGAAGGAGGAACGTCCGGATACTTTGTTGAGTCTTGGGACCATGAATAGTCTTTTGGAGTCTGATCTCAGGTGATAGGTACTGCATGTGGTAGGGGTGAGGAGCTTGTTCAGGTAGCTGGGTAGCTTGCCCAGAAAGTATTTGAGGGTGAGACAGGAAAGGTGAACTTTGCGCCTAGACTCTAGTGATGACCAATCTAGTTCTTATATCATGCTGATTACCCCAAAAAGATCCAAATAAAACTTATTCATTCATAAAATATATAAATGTATAACAATTATAAAAAGATTTTTTTTTCTCTGGCCCACGAAAATGTGTAGAATATACGACGTGTCCCTCGTACTGAAAAGTTTGGAGACCACTGGACTAGAGGAATATTTCTGCAGTTTTTCCTAAACCCACAGGGAGGCAGCAGAGTTCAGTGTTTCTTGGTGTCTGTGTTAGCAATGTTGCCGTATTTGGAGCTGGTGTAGTGGTTCTGCGGGAGATTCAAAGTTGCAAATGTCAGGTTGATGCAAGGTCCCTGCTCTTGTATCTGTTCTGCATCAGCTGTCTGAACTAGGGCTTTTTTGAAACAGACACCATTGTGCTGCCGCTCTGTTGGCTGCTCACGACTCCTCGTGCCGTGTGATGTGTCCCATAAACAGAGCATACGAAACATGGTTTTACCCAGGAGGATGGGGACTGGGAACAAGGGAGGTGGGGGAGGGGGGGGGTAAGACAACACACTAATCTACATACTAAAAAAATGTGAACACAATAAAGTGCAAAGAAAGTGCTACACAGTGCCAGGAGACAAAAACACACAAAAAGGAAAACACAGTCCAAAGTCAAGGGGGGCGGCCACGTCTCGGGCACTTTGCCCGTCTTTGCCCGTTCCTACAAAAATGTGGTACTTCCCTTCAAGAGGCAAAACGAGTAGCTCGCTATTATTTTTTTTATATTTTCTTGGGACCTTGTGGGGGAGGCGGCTGGGTGTTTTCCGTGTATTAGATCAAGGGGAGTGCAAACTTTTGGAGCTGCGCCCCCCTGCAATGCTCGCCCTCGCTCTCTCGCCCCCCCCCACCCACCTGTTGTGACGTCACTCCGCATGACACCGAGGTGTCATTTGATGCCGCGTTGCCATGGCGACACATCACAGCAACGCGTCGGAACCACGGTAAGTGAGTTGCAGAGGCCTCACGCGATCCCCCAGCATTTAATTTAAATGCCTCGAGGAAGAGCGCAGGGCCTCTGCAGCCTGCCGTGCCCCCCCCCCCCAAAAAAATCTGGCGCGCCCCACACTTTGCGCACCGCTGCATTAGATCACACTAACGGTATGTGTAATTTGCTCTTGTTTCCTCCTCCATTGGTTTATGCAGGGAATGAGCATTATTACTGGAACGTTCAAGGTGCTGTAGGCCGGGGCCATGGTACAAAATACAAACATACCTCCTGCAGCCGGCATGTGTGGGCTTTGGTAGACGCTTCTTCAGGTGTGCGGAGGCGTGCGGAACTGCAGCCGACAGATCATTTAATTTTTCGCACTGAGGGAAGCGGAGTGCCGGTCACGCCAATGGCACTCCGTGACGTCGGTGACGTGGTGCGCGAGCCCCGCCTCCCACCCGGCCTCACAAGCGCGCTCGCTGACGCTCATGCCAGGACACAAATAAAGCTCCTGCTTGAGCAGGAGAGCATGAGCGTCAGCGCAGTGGAGCGCAACTGGAGGCACCATGCCCGAGGCCTAAACCTGCTGTGCAGCTGACTACTATACAGGGGAACTCTGGATTCCCTTCATTCAGGAGCTTCAGCATATCTGATTTGGGAAATAATCTGGTTACCATGGAGATACACACAGCCCCATGTAGGAACAGTTAAAACTGCAGTACAAGCTGCCGTTTAAAAAAAATAACTAAATAAATATATATATGTATTTTTTTTCCATTCAATATGTGCATCAATACAATCTGCACACTGACAAGTGATTAGCTGAGCTGCAGATCGGTGCGTTCTCCTGTAATCAATCGCTTGCTCCGGGTTATTTAATTCAGTTCTTGCACAGCATTCTGGGCAATGTCGTCCTGGAATATGATTGACTGGGCAGTTACTAGATACAATTGGTGCATTGCTAGAGAGAGGGCGGGGCTCAAGAGCCAGATCTTATCAGAAGGTGATGGGGCTGTCACTTTGGAAATGCTTCCTACATTAGAAACATTAAAAAATGTCTTTAAAACATTTTTTGTTTTTGTTGTAAATGCTACAAGTATTTTCTCACAGTAAGCCATGGCTACACCCAGAACTGATTTATTAAAAAAACAAAACACACATGTAGGATATTGCTTGAACTGCTGCTTTAAGTGAATATCTATGAGCCTTAGGCTGCGCTTATAGTGCCTTGCGACGGCGACGTGACGTCTCTCCGAAAAACAAATACATCGACTCTGTCGCAATTGCTTATATTAAGCGTGACGGCAGCGGAGCGACGTCGCGCCGAAAATTTTTGAAGCCGGGTAAATTTGATTTTTTTTAGAGACAGTTGCCACATGTGACTGTCTCTAAACCAATCAGATTGCGCTGCCCGACCCCTTCGTGACGTCACTGGCCTTGGCGCCAGCGATGTCGCTAAAAACCAAATTACAACTTTCGCTAATGGCGATGGCGACGGGTGACGTCATCGGTCGCGTCGCCATCGCCAGCACTATAAGCACGGCCTTAAAGAGACGGCTGGTCATGTGACCCCCTTGATGACGTCCCACTGGAAACACTGCCTTATAGAGCTGGCATCAACTGTGCCTGTTACACACACACACCTACATGCTGGATTATATGGTGATGCCATGCAGAAGAGCTAGCAGTTGGTGAGATGATCTTTCCTGCATCACCTGCATACAGATGAAGTATTTACATGTTACATTGTAGCTACTGGACTCTTTTTGCCTCTTGAAGGGAAGTACCACATTTTTGTGGGAACGGGGCAAGACGGGCTAAGTGCCCCTTGACTTTGGACTGTGTTTTCCTTTTTTTTTTGTCTTTTGTTTTTTTGCCTCCTGGCACTGCGTTAGCACTTTTTTTTTGCACTTTATTGGGGTGTTCACATTTTTTTGTATGTAGATTAGTGTGTTGTCTCTCCCCCCCCCCCCCTTGTTCCCTTTCCCCTCTCTGGGGGAATATCTGTCTGGGTTGTTGCTTTTTTTGACAATACCCTGTTTAGTATGCTCTGTTTATTTAGACTTTCCCTTTTTGCATTAAACTGTTTCCTACTTGACCTTCATTGGTGTCAGCTGTTTGTGAGTAATAGAATTCAAACACATACTGTAGAACATAAATACACAGTGTGACTTGGACCGATATGTGATAGTTACAATAGTGAACAAACTAAAACATAATTCTGGTTGCAGCCTGAGGGGGAATGATAGTATAATATGTAGGACAAATAGTTCCTTCCAAGAAAAGAAAACAACATGTATCGCTTGTGCTCTGGTATGTACACTATTAGGTTAATATAGTCACCATCTGGGATAGCTGTAAATAGCTAGGTTGCCAGAGCATATATTTATTGTTGATTGAAGTGAATACAGTGATGGTAGTTACTTTGGTGTGAGCTTCTGGTATTGGTAGAACAAAGGGTGTGTTCTCAGTACTCGAAGATAACAAAACAATAAAATATGTCAAAAATATATTGTCTTTACTTTTATATATTGAAAATTACATGGAGCAAACATCCACACACATCCATGATACCAATGTAGGCTCAATAACAAAACATAAATATATAATGCTATGTCACATTATACATAGATACTGTCAGGGTCTACCAGGCATCCTGCTCCTAGCCATGGTTCCTTCTATGTCCACCGGTGTGCTGCTGCTTTCTGTCTGCTCTCGGGTTTCTCTGTCTGTCTGTCTCCTTGTTGCTCCTGTCTCTGTCCTTTTAGTTTCCTGTCTCTCTTTGCCTTTGTTTTATGTGTCAGACTCCTTATGCCTATGTTTCTGCCACAGTTTCTGTTTCTGTACCTGTTCTGTTCCGTGTTGGAGTCCTGTGCCTTTATTAAAGGCCCTTGCTGGTAATCTGGCTTTTCAGTTTGTTCCCTGCTTCCTGGTCGCAGTCCCTGTCCCTAGTCTAACTCCCTGCTCCCTAGTATCTGTTCCTGCTCCCCTGTCCTGCTCCTGCCTTCCTGTTGCCAGCACTGTGTGTGACCCCGACGTTGCTACTTGCCACAATAGAACAACGCGTTTCGCACAACTACGGTGCTAAACACGTTGTTCTATTGTGGGAGATGGAGGCATTTTGTCCCTCATCGGCCACCGTAGTCCTTTGGAATCCCTTGGCTTTAGTACCACTCATGTATGTTTTTGCTATTATTAGTGCTATTTAGTTGGACTATTTCCAACTCACTATAATCTATTAGGGAGCGCCTCAGTTTTGTGTTTTTGTTCCTACTTGCCGCATGCTTCCGACCTCTGCGTGTGACCCCGACGTTCCTGTTTGCCGCCTGCCACCGACCTCAGCTCGGGACCCCAGCAATCTTTGCCTGCTCCCGCTGTTCCGGCGACCGAGGTCCTACACGCTCCAGGAGTCTACTTCGTGACAGATACACAAGGAGAAAAAAATGCACTAGGGAAGGGAAACATAGTTGGGATAGACAAGGGGAAAGGGAGGAGGAGGGGGATAAAACAGGGGAATAAGGGGGCAACATTTCGGGGCTCCTAGCCCCTTCTTCTGGCCCGTTCCCTTAGATCAATCCAATCTAGGTACTTCCCTTACCCCTGTCACAAACAGGTGCTCCCAAACACTATGAACTAAATATCAATGGATACAACTACAGTATGAGGAATGACTTGGAATAGGTATCCCACAGTGGGGTACCACCTACACAAATTGTAGCAGACACCATCTCAATAGAAACAGGCTGTCTCACATAAGGCCTGCTATATACAGGATGCGGCCGTGTGGCCGCGCGTTCCTATGCGAACGCGTGTGCACATGCCACATGCTTTTCCTGTATATAGTGCCGGGAGCTGCAGGTAAGCTGCAGGTAAGGTATGTGTGTGTGTGTATGTGTGTGTATGCGTGAGTATATGTGTGTGCATGGGTTGTGTGAGTGAAAGGAAGTGCTAGATAAGATTTTTTAATGAAAAAAAAACTTTAATAATTTTTTTTTTAACTTCTACACACACACACACACACACACACACACACACACACACACACACACACACACACACACACACACACACACACACACACACACACACACACACACACGTAAAAGCGCAGATGAATTTCCTCATCTTCGCCGCTGTCTGTCGGCTCCCCTCTCCCTGCCGTGCGCGCGCGCGGCCCTTCTATAGAAAGGCTGACTGACATCAGCCAATTAATAATCCCCGCGCGCACGGTGCAGCACGCGCCCGGAACTATAGAACGTGCCTAATGTAGCAGAAATTCTCTAAAACACTAATGAGGCAAATTCAAAGTAATTTTACTGCCACCGGATGTGACATATCTTTCTTCTTAAATTCAATAATCCTAGACCGTAGCGGTCTTAGGTTGCATCATTTACATCTATGAACAACAAGCGCAGGTTATGCTAACTAAATGTAAATCTAAAAAACATAAAGACTCTGTCCTTAGTGAAGCCTACACTAATATAAATAAAATAGATAGAAATGATCTGCTTAAATATAATTCTCAAAAAAATAAAGATACCAATCTTACAGATGATACTATTAATACCCCATTCATCACAATTTATAACCCTTTAGCTTCCAAAATAAAAAAAAAGTAGTATGCAAGCATTGGCATCTAGTGCAAAAGGACCCCATATTACAACCCTATCTTCCGAGAATACCACGTGTGGTATTTACAAAAGCAGATACACTTAAAAAGAAGTTAGTTCCCAGTTGTTTAAAACCATCTTGCAAAAAATAAATATATAATACAGGCATACCCCGGTTTAAGGACACTCACTTTAAGGACACTCGCGAGTAAGTACTTATCGCTCAATAGGAAAACGGCAGTTCACGCATGCGCCTGTCAGCACGTCCTGAACAGCAATACCGGCTCCCTACCTGTACCGAAGCTGTGCGCAAGCGGGGAGACTATAGAGCCCGTTACAAATGTGTTATTTACATCAGTTATGCACGTATATGATGATTGCAGTACAGTATATGCATCGATAAAGGTAGTGCTTCACTTTAGGTACATTTTCGCTTTACATACATGCTCCGGTCCCATTGCGTACGTTAATGCGTGGTATGCCTGTAATACCTTTTTGGACACCAAAGGTTTTTTATTAGTGTCTAAAATGCAAGATGTGTAAGTTGGAACCATATGGACCCAAAACAAACAAAATTGTTTACCTCTATGCAGATGGGAAGTACCTATACGGGAAGTACCTACACCTCATTAGTTGCCATTCCATTAATATTGTCTATTTAATTCAATGCCCGTGAAAAAAACAGTATGTGGGACTGAAGGAAAACCTAATTTCCTCGCCTATGCTTCAGAGCCGAGAGGAAACCTTTCCTCTGCCAGGTACACTGAAGCCTTGTGACTGGATACTACACCATCTGCACCTGTTTGCAGCAGACTTCCCCGGGAAGCTTTCACGCCCTGCAACTGTTATCTCCGGTCTTTGGTGAACTTCAGGCCTGGAAGACGAACGAAATGAAACATAACGCACGCCAGGTTTCAAATCCTTTGTCTCAATTTATTACTCATAGGGTAATGATTTTTTATACAGAAAAAAAAAAAGATATTACTTAGAGGCGTAACATAGGCCGTATCATAGGCGTGACATAGGCATATACTATGTGTGTCTTGGGCGTAGCTTTGATTAGAGGCGTGATTTAGGGGCAGGACATATTAGTGGCGTGACTTTTGAGACGTGTCTTTTTCCAATACAAGCAATTGTCTGAATACATAGCTTATTCATTGTCTGTTATCAAAAGAGACCTTGAGTCTTGCAACTTTATTACACTATTTTTCTTCTTGCAGAGAAACATTCTATTATATTCTACTAAAACACCAGGAAATTGACATCACAAAAGTATCTAGTAAGAAAGGAAATGCAATTTAGCAGAGAAACTGAGTGCATTTAGGAATTATATTTCAGCAAAAGCTGACTACAGAATCTTAACTAGTTATGACCAGACAAAATGGAAACTTAACATGAGTGCAGATTCTGGGCCTGACATATTGGTCCTAACAGGGACGAACCACAAGAACATTAAAATTACGTTTTGCCGAGCATATTACAAACATTCAAAAAGGTTTTCTTCAACACAATTTGTCCAAACATTTTGCTGAACA